>NW_019154096.1:64823372-64952954 GCF_002288905.1 Enhydra lutris kenyoni | reverse complement strand
TTGTTTTGTGAGATTAAGAGTCACTTATGGTTTGTCTCCCTCCCAATCCCATCTTGTTTCATTTACTCTTCTCCTACCCCCTTAACCCCCCATGTTGCATCTCCTCTCCCTCATATCAGGGAGATCATATGATAGTTGTCTTTCTCCGATTGACTTATTTCGCTAAGCATGATACCCTCTAGTTCCATCCATGTCGTCGCAAAAGGCAAGATTTCATTTCTTTTGATGGCTGCATAGTATTCCATTGTGTATATATACCACATCTTCTTTATCCATTCGTCTGTTGATGGACATCTAGGTTCTTTCCATAGTTTGGCTATTGTAGACATTGCTGCTATAAACATTCGGGTGCACGTGCCCCTTTGGATCACTACGTTTGTATCTTTAGGGTAAATACCCAGCAGTGCAATTGCTGGGTCATAGGGTAGCTCTATTTTCAACATTTTGAGGAACCTCCATGCTGTTTTCCAGAGTGGCTGCACCAGCCTGCATTCCCATCTTCCCATCTTTCTTAAATACAGCTTGTTGAAAGGCTGTGGAACTTCCATCCATGAGAACAATCTGGGCCCAGATCATATTCATCCATGAGTTACGTAGGAGAGTTTCCCACGCGCGACTCTTCTTACAAATATATCTAAGTCCGTAGTCGCTCAAAAAGGCCGGTCTGTTTCACCTGTTCTTAAAGCACTCAGGAAGAATTGCTGAGGCAGTCCTTAGTTCGAATTGTCTCGGCTTTGTTGGGGGGGCTCTGAAGGGGGAGCGAAAGATGCAGGAAAAGCGTTTTGTACGTCTTCGTAGCGACATGTCCCTGATGCACGGTCAGGCCTAGCTTATCGTGGGTTCAACTAGGAAAGACCAGGACTGGAGCAGCCCAAGGGTCCACTGCTAGTCTGAGTACGAGGATGGGAAGGCTGCAGAGGAGAGGCTAGGAAGGCTGGGTGGGGGAAATTCCAGATAATTCCTTACCTGGATCGCAGAGGTTGCCGCCCCCTCCCCAGGGCTGCGCCAGCACGCCGGCATCCTTTTGGGTTGTGAGGATGATCTTAGCCTCCCTGTTAGACCGGCGAGTGGGAGCCCTGCCATTTCCTTCCATCCTCCACCCTCTTTTTATTTTTCTCCCCCAGTTTTTACACAACAGGATTTATTCATGTTGACTGTATTCAAGTCCCCAGCTGGGGGGAGAAAAAGAGATTGTGTTGAATGAGCTTATTGTTTGGAGACTTCACTGACTTCTTTTATTTAATACCCACGGCCCTGGAACATATTGAGCTGATTTACTAAAATTCAAATATGGTCCTTTGGGAAGGAACTCTGCAAGGGTGCTTGGCACCCCTGATATCAGGGCTGGGACCTATTGGGTGGTGACTTTGCTTGGGACATCTTCTCTTCATCTTTACAGTCTTTGGTCCCCAAGAGGTGGATACATCCTGGATTACAATCCCAGGCTCCTCATGAGCTTGAGATGGTCACCACCCTACCACCCTTTGCACTGGCTGGCCTTTTGCAGCCTCCCCTCTAGCACAAGTGGAGGGAAGGAAAGGCTGGGCACGTGGCAGATCTTGGGCTGAAGTGGCAAGCGTCAGACAGCCTCACACACCCACCGCTCGGATGCCCAATGCAGTGCGGCTGGTCCATGATGATCCTGGGAGAATTGGATCATGTGCCTTTTCTAGTGTGCTTTAGAGACGGGGTCCCTGCAGTCGTACTACAGAAATGGTGGCCAAGCATGCGGGTGTAGGATGGTCTCATACAGTTGTCTGTACGGCGGCAACATGGCCACCCCATGATGGCGCCTGGTGTCTGGAGCTCTCTGGGATCTCCTGACAGAGTGGCTGCTGCAAGTACTTGAGCTGGTGGAGGCTCGTGGCCCACTGGGGACTGTGAGAGCCCATCTCCGGTTCAAGTTCGCAGCATCACAGATGCCCTCGAAGTGAGCCTGTGACAGAGTGAGTTGGGTTCATGACAGAACCATCCCAGGCAAATGCAAGCCTGAGGTGCTCCCAGCCCCCTCTGGGGCCCCACACACAGACTCACTTCTGCTCCTGTGCATGCAGAGTCCTCCCTCTCTCGCTCTCCCCCTCCCTCCCTGCTCGCCTTTCATTCCCTCATTCTCCCCTCTCCACTTTCTACCACTTTCTTTTTTTTTCCTGCCACATCCGATATTCAGGTCTCCTGAGTCTTGAGTTTAGAAAAGGGATTCCCTCTGAGAACCCAAGGCCAAAAAGACCCAGAAAGAGCAAGTCCTCTCCCACCACCCCCTCTTGACCCCAGGTCTCTAGTACTGTCAGGCTTTCATTTCTAGTAGCCATGGCTAGAATCCTAGGCTTCCCCAGTGGGAGCTGATGACCTCAGAGTCAGGGTGGGGAAAGTGGGCCCTGTTTTCAGCCAAAGGAGCATCTCATTCCCTCCTGGCAGAGCAGCCAGAGTGAAGCTCTGTTCAGCATAGCCCCTGGTGTTTCCTCAGGCCCTAGAAAGTGTCGTTCCATATGGCCTGATGCAAAGAAGACTGCCTTCTCCAAGCCTCCTGGCCCACGCCATTGGCTCACCCTGGGACCTTGCCGGCCATCCCGGCTGGCCCCATGCGGGTCATATCACAGTGACTCAGATTCCCAGGAAAGAGCATCGTTAGCCTCACTTCGTGGGTCCTTAAACAGCCCTGTGACCTGCTAACCTCCTAGGGGTGGGGGCTCGTCCCTGCGCCACCCCAGGCTCCCTGGTGGTGAGCATCAGAGAGGGGCCCAGCATCCGCACAGAGGGAGCATGAGAACACTGCCACGGTTTGGATAAAAGGTCCAAACATGAAGGCTCAACACTGACGAAAATAATTTTTTCCCATTGACCTCCTGGCTTCTCGGTGGGCAGGCGTCCATCTCCCGCCCATCTGCGGGTGGTTTGGTGTGTGTCGTTGTAAACCGTTCGGGCTGAGAGCAAGCCACCGAGGGTTATGGGATCCAGGTGTTGCTCCCGGTTCCCTCAAAGGGGAGGGGGAAGCCGTTTTGTTCTCAGAGGGAGAATTTAGTCTGCTGCTTTTGGGATCCTTCTGAAGCACGACTCCCTCCCCGGGCCTCACCCTCCAGCTCTCCCCTTGGACTGAAGGAGACTTTGGGACTGAGTTCCCTGGTGAATCTCTTGGTGTGCACATTTTGGTTTCTCTGACCCCAAGGGGGGGGGTCCCCGGTGTGCCTAGGTTTGCAGGGAGGCACACGGATGTTGACAGAAGCACAGACCAGCGGCCCACGCTCTGTGCATGTGAGAATCAGGGCCGGAGTGTGCGCTCAGGTCACACTCAGCCTCGGTTCTCCAGCTCGGCCCGGCTCCTGAGGCCGGTGGGGCAGCTGACAGGTGGGGGGGCCTCTCATCCTCAGCAAGGCGGGGCCACCAGAGTGTGGAGATGGCTTTGGGCACTTGACTTTCTCCCTCTCCTCAGCAACAGAGTGGGGAGTCCTCTCCGAGCAACAGTGGTCACAGAGATTGTGTTGGAAAACGCCTGCAGTGGGTGGGAGGGCTGTAGGGGACCCTGATCTGGGGGTCTGGCTTCCTCCCCTCCTGGCATTCTTGCAGCCCTAAACCTATGTACCTGGTGAGGCTGTGGTGACGGGGGAGGAGGCTGCTAAGAGTCTTCTCTTCAGCCCCATCAGACATGAGTGGGACGTGTGTGTGTGTGTGTGTGTGTGTGTGTGTGTGTGTGTGTACTCGTGTCAGAGGAGAGAGGTGTCAGGTGACAGCCCCATTTTCTTGAAATTTCCTAAAGCTATTAATGCCCTCCAAGGGTAAGATTGCTGTCTAACAACAAGATTTATGTTTCTGCTCTGGGGAGGCTGAGGCAGCTGGGAGAGAACAAGTAAGAGTGCCAAGAGACTGTTCTGTTGGGGTGGAGTGACTTCCAGACTCCAGGCTTGTTTGTCAAGGCTCACTCAGCCTTGACAGCTTGACCCCTGGAAGCCTTTAACCCCTCACTGCATCACGCACAGCCCTTCTCTGTGCTTTCGTACTTGGCGGCCGTGTGTGCGTTCATACGGATTCCTTCCCTGGCTGGAAAAAATAAGGGCAGTCACATGGCTTGTAACAAAATATTCTCTACAAATGGCTTTCTTTCCCCTTAAAAAATTTACCATCATTGAGTGTGAAAATGGTTTAGTTTCAAGAGGAAACAGCTGGCTGGCAGAGATCCTGGTGGGGTCTTGGGTAAGATTCCGCTGTGTCACTAATGACTTTATTCGGTACATTTCCGGCACAAGCACACTTGGCAGTTGGGGAATTTTGTGGCTGAGAACTTTCATCAAGGCAAGAGCGGCGGCAGGAACGGCTCCCAACTGAGGCCAGGAAGGGAAGGCCTCATTTCATTCAGGACAACCCAGACCGTCCAGGGGAGGTCTTGTATCTGCCTTGGTCGTTTAATTTGGATGCTCACAAACCCTTGTCTTTCTAGAATGTTCTGTCTTTGGGTTTCTCTGAGATTTCAGTACATTGCCACTGTAGCTAAGGTGAGGCAAGATTTCTTAAGGCCCCTGAACCAGGCCCTCTTCTTTGAATGCAGATGGTATCTAAGGCACCTTGCCAGTGGCTGTGGGGAGAGATAGAGAGCAAGAGAGAGAGAGTGGTGCTATCCCCTCTATTGCCCTGGAGAAAATCTGAGCTTCTTCTCTGCATGGCGGTTTCCTGTTTGTTCTAGCCTCTGTAGTCATTCCGCACTTTGCTGTATGTCTCAGCCATACTGGATTACTTGTGGTTTTGCAGACTGGGCCTATGCATGTGCTGTTCTATTGGCCTGGATGTCCTCTCCTTGGAGGTGCCTGCTAAGCTTATCTGTCAAGGCTGACTCAGCCTGGACCCCCTGAAGCCTTTAACTCCTCACTGCACCTGACACAATCCTCCATGGCCATGGTCATTGTGTCCATGTCGTAGTTGTTGGAACATCTATATTCCTAGGAGGCTGTAAACTCTGTGAGGGTCAAAGCCATTATTCCTCTTTGTGTCCATAGCACCTAACCCCATGGGTGTTATGAGTGTTCAAGAAACTGGCATTGTGGGATTGAGAAATGGTTGTCATCCTCAAGTTTTCTGAGTTTGATTGTACGGAAGTTAGGGCTTCTGCTCACTAATGGACATCCCGGACAGAGTTAATGCATCTGACAAAAAGGAGAGAGAGCTTTACGGTATCCAAAACCCTCCAAGGATTAACATTTAGAACAGACAAGGGATTCCTGCAAATCAACCAGAACAAGGCAGAAATTGCAGAAGAAATAAAAACGAGTAAAGGATATGAATGGGAGATTATAAGTGAAGGAGCCTTCACAAAGCTAATGGGCATCTAAAGAAGTACGGGGCTCCTTTAGTCAGCAGAGACAAACCAACCAAAATGACCACCAAGAAGACTGACTGGAGAGAGAGAGGCTGAAGGCTACCTAGTATTCTCAGAATATGTGGAAATTTCTGCCTGGGTCTGCACAGAATGGATTCGGAGATGATCTTTGTAGCATTCTTTGTGGTGGTCAAGAATGGGAAGCCACCTTGGCAGCTCTGGGGAGAGGTGGACAGGTGAATGATGATGGTGGACGCCCATCTGAGTGAATCACCCACCAGCAGAAGCAGTGGGTTAGCTATCCATCCAGCCCCATAGACAGTCCTTGAAGACCTAGTGCCAAGTGAAAGGTAAGAAGCAAGGTAGGACATCTGACCATAGCATTTACAGCCATTAACAATTCCTGTAGCGGACACATGAAGCAGGAACACATACATACAAAAAGGTACCTATTAGAAAGTTCATCTTGGGGAGCGAAAAATGGGATATAAGGACGAAGGGGAATTTGTAAGAGTTTGCTTATGGTGTGTTATGGAAAATGGAAGCCAATCACAAATCTGACTTGAAGCAGAATGTGGCATAATAAGGGCAACACCAGAAGCTCAAGAAGTTTCTGTGGAAAGAGGGAACGGAAGCTTCTCACCCCCTCCATACCCAACCCATGGGGAGGAGTCAACAGGGAGGTCATTTTCCTTATTCATTGCTAGACTGTTCAAGACCCTTTGCCCCGGAGGTGGTTATAAGAGACCACCCTTCCATCGGATTCCAAGGCTTACCTTTTGTCAGAGCTGTAGTGGTAATGAGCAATCTGCCATTGTCATGAGGGAAGGGGATTCTTCTAACTCACCCTTGGATAAGCGTGGGTTGGTAGAGTTGGCTTCTAAGAGCTGAGTATTTTTCAGTTGTCTCCAGCTACTCTGAGCACCTGAGTCCTTTTTGGGTCCACACTGCTGAGGCAGGTCATGGCCAGGAGAGCTTATGGCCAACAGTTATCAGATTGAGTAGATTGCTTTGGAATTGGATTTTGCCAAGACCTGACTGAAAGTGAAGTCATTAAACTCCGTGCAGCAGTTCATTTTTGCTCCCCTCCATCCAGGAGATGAATGTTCTCTCCAAATAGGTGCATCAGAAGAAGATGAAATGCCTCTCCCGACCCTGGGTCTGTGTGATCTGGACAGAGACAGCCCCTGACCTTGCTTGTTCCATCTCTATTTCTACTTAAGATAATAGTTTCCTGGAGTGTGTGTGTGTGTGTGTGTTTTGTTTTGTTTTTGTCTTTTTGAGATTCAGGGCTTTAGGTAGTAAAGAGCCATTTGGACCAAGGAGAGCATCCCCTGCTTTTCCTTTGCCCAGTGGTGTGCTCTGGGAAGCTCCTGGGCCAGGATAGGATCTGGAGCTGCCCGGGTCTTATTAGCATGGCTGGAAGAGCGAACTCTTTCCCCCATGTGGCTCAGCAGGTGGGCAGCACATCCAACCGTTGGTAAAGCCCGGAACTAAATGCTTTCAGAAACGGAAAAAACCCTGAGGTTGGTTCTGCTGGTTTGACAATTTCCCCACTGTTCTTTCTCATGCACTGAAGTCACTTAGGGACCTATATCTACTCGCTGTTCTTTATCCCACCTGTCTGTTGGCTGACGATGTTCATTTTCTGCCCCACATCTCTGGATCTGTGTTCCCAATTCCTGGGTCCACTGGAATGTTGACACCTGAGTAATGGAACAATAAATATCTCCACTTCTGTGAAGTTACAATGTCCCCGCCAGCGTCCTTTCCAGTTCATAGGACTGCGATTTTGCAGTGAACTTGCTCACATCCTTACATAGCCCCTTGGTATTGGGGAATTTCCAAGTGTTCACGAAATCAGTATCTTGAGCTTCAGTATGTATCAGGTCTTGTCTTGGTGTTGAGATCAAGCTGGGTACGTGATTAATGTGGCTTCTGTCCTCATGGAGTTTCCACTCCAGAAGAGGGAGGCAGGCCACAAGTAAGCAAATACAGTTGTTTTGTTTTGTTTTTTTTAAGATTTTATTTCTTTATTTGCCAGAGAGAGCACACACAAGCCAGAGGTGGAGGGGTTGGGGTTGGGTAGGCAGAGGGAGAAGCAGGCTCTCCACTGAGCAAGGAGCCTGGGGCGGGACTTGATCCCAGGACCCTGAGATCATGACCTGAGCTGAAGGCAAACGCTTAACCAACTAAGCCACCCAGGCATCCCAGCAAATATGGTTTTAAAAAAGGACAATTTCAGATAGTTGTAAGTAACATGAAAAACACAACATATCATGAGAGGAATTCCAGGGGAGCTCCCCATATTAGCCAGGTGCTCAAGAAGAGTGTATATGAGGAGATGACATTGGAGTTGAGACCTTAATGAAGAAGAGGAGCCTGCTGGGTGGAGAACCAGGGTTGGGAGTTCCAGGTCCAGGGACCAGCAAGTGCAAAGCTAAAGCCGTCCTGTGCTAGAATGGGGTGGGTGTAGCCGGGAAGGGGCAGGGGCAGAGCTTGGTCAGCTATGGGGAGGGTGGAGAGAGATGTGCTGGGAGAGCTGTACCTGGAGCTCGGGTCTTATTTTCAGACACCTTCCATGCAGGGACATTTCGCTTCCCAAGCACCCAGCCAGTGACCATGGCCTCTTCCAAATGACTAGGTTATTAGCATACGGACTACTTTGGATTCTAAACAGTCTTTTGTCCACAGGAAAAACCCAAATGCATCCTAAAAGAATATTCTCCTTCATCTTTTCTGAAGAGGTGGAGGTGGTACAGACCTGTTGCAGTTTCCCACACTTCACTGAAGAGGGTTCAGAGGGTGGGATCGGGCGTGGAGTGAGCCCACAGAGCCACAACTCCTGGGTGGCAGGTGTAGGACAATGGCCTGAGATCCTTGAATGATGTGGGACCATCATCTTTCCTGCCAGGCAAAGCCAGGGAGGAACTTCTGAACCACCCATGTCTCTGCATTGCTTCTCTAAGGGGCACTCACTCCCTCACTGTTCACGCTGGAGGGAATATCAGGTTGAAAATTGGCAGCGTTTGTGCAGAACTCGTTCATAGCCAGCATGGATTCCTGGGACCTTGGGCAATGACTAGCTATTTCTCAGTGTCTGTTCCTTCATCTGAAAGGGGCTCATTACCCATTTCCGGGGAGGTTTGTAGGGGTTGAGTGAAATCCTTGACTTCGCGGTACGTGGCACACACAGAGCAAGTGCTGGTGACTGGTGGTAGGTAGTGGTGAAACAAGACACCGACTTTGCCACGGATCTGCCATGTTCCTTTCTGATGCCTGAAACCTTTGCTTCCCATAATACCGCCTTTAAGGCTGCATGGGGCAGGGAAGCGGTTTTGTGAGGGGCTGTTTCCTGTTTCTGAACCCATCAGTGTGAGAACACTGTGCCTTACGAGTCCTCTGTCTCCCCAGCCATCCCATCTAGAATAGTCGCTGCTCTACTCATGTGCCCAGCTTGTGGAGGAGCTGTGGAAAGCTGTGCATATGAGTGTTTTGAAAGCTGGAAAGCACTGAACACGTGTACAAGGGGGTTGTTTCAGTGTCGGGTTGGGAATTGCATTGCAGACCAAGGGAAGTCCGTGGTGTTTCCGAGGCATTGCTGTTTGCTCCAGTTTTCAAACTGGGGGTCTTCCCGGCCGGAAGGCAGGCTCCATCGGTCATGGAAACCCAGCACTGGGTGGAATCATGTTTGAGTTTGGCTGATGAAATGAGCAATTAGGTGTGGGATCACAGTCAACTGAAGTGAGTCTCAAGAAGAGATTCAGGCGGGCTGGTCAGGTTCGTCTCACTCCTGCGGGCAGTGGGTCCTTCCCTGCCAGGGGGCTCACCCTAAGATGTGGCAGAGGCTAAGCTGTCTGCGTCCCAGGACTAGTGCCCACATGCCTGGATACCCGTGGCAGCCCCACGAGAACATCGGCTCAGAGACGAGTTGCTGCTCGGTGACTCCTCCCACACTGCTCCTCCCCAGCCTGGCTACGGGGAGGAGCCTGGCCCTGGGCCCCAGGAAGCCCCAGTCTCCTGGCAGCTGCTACCTGATGAGAGCTGGGCTGCTTGGGATGTCCTTGTCTTCCCTCTCCCGACTTCCTGCACTACCTCTGTTTGGGGGAGACCCCTGCCCATCAACCCTGACTTTCTTCACCTTCCCTGGTCCGTAACCACTGTCTGCTTCATATCAAGTGGATCACTGAGAATCAAGAATGATTATCAAAAATACTACTACCTTTTACTTTTTCTTTCAGTGTATGTTCTGTTTTTTACCTGTACGAATATCCCAGTGAGCTGTGTCAGAAGCGTTGTGACAGCCTTTTTCTTCATGGGGTGGCTGAGGGCTTGAGCCTTTGGATTTCACTGTCACACAGCTACTGAGTAGGAAATTGTTTCTCCCAGAGGTGGGTTTGGCCCTGAGCCAGGGGCCAGCCTCGCTGCCGGCCTCTGACTGTGACCATGTGCCCAGGGTGGGCAACTGCGTCCCTCCTTGGGCATTTATTCTCCCCATCTCACTCAATCCCTAGAGACTCTGGAGGGATGGTGGTGAGAACCCACAGAACCGGCTCTCACCCTTCACCAGGCACCTGTAGCCTCCTGGGGGTGGCGGAATGCCTGGGACAGTTCTGATTGGAAAGGCCTCCTAGAATCTCTCAGTGACATTCTTGGCATTGCTTCCTGGGGGAGAAGTCCCCTGGAACGCAAAGACTTGTTCCCCTGAGCTAGATTGAGCTGAGAATGTTCATAAAGGGCTTCCCAAAGCTTTTCTATCGGACACTTTCATCTTCTTCCAGGCCTGCAGAATCAGGACTGGGCATGGGGGTGGGAAGGCAGCCATCCAGCAGTAAATATTATTATCCTTCTTCTGTGGATGGAGGAAATTGAAGCCAGACAGTGAGGCCGGAGGCAGCGCAAGCACAAGTTCATAGCCAGTGTGGTGGGATCCAAGCCCAGCTCCAATGGGCTTGATCACATTCTGCTGCCTGGTCTAGCCTGATCGAGCTAGACATGGTCTCCATCCTGGACATGAAGCCATGTTTAATCTGATGTTCAGTGGGTTGTGAGTCTACAGGCTGCAGTCCAGCCTTCTTGGTGTACTCCTTGGGGGTGGGGAGGAGGATTCCCTGACACTGCTCACAGCTGGTGCTCAGCTCTCTCTAGGAGAGCCCTAGCCTCAACTTGCCTGAAAGGGAGCTTTCCTCTTTCCCGGAGCTGGCGATCCAGATGTTCTGCCTCCCTAGTGTGCTTCCTGCTAGCCCAGCCAGGCCTTGGCTCGTGCTGTTGCTTGCGACAGGGAACGTGTCCTCTCTCTCCCTCCACCCTTCCCCGTCACACCCACCTCCATCCACCACCCCCTCATCCTGGAAGCCAGCTTCCATCGATCACATCTGGCCCCAGCTGTTCTTACTTCATGTGGGACCCAGGCAGCACTTCCCGGGGCCGACACACGTGGGTCTCCATCTCTCCTGCTTCTGTCTTGTCCCGTCCGCTAGTTGAGAGCTCCCGAGGTGCATGGTGGGATGCTGGGCACTTGGGTGGGCATTCACTTGTTTCTGCCAGTTCCCAGGAGTTTCTGTCCAGTTTCCCCTCTGTCTCTTGTACCAGGCTTTGAGCTTTCACAAGTCCATGTGGAGTCTCTGCCCAGCGCTGCTGTGGGCACACGGAGGGTGGAGAGAGGCGAGGCACTGGGCCCTAGCCTTATTGGGCACTTCTCCCCGAGGGCCCGGAGGTGGGTGCCTAACCCCTGCCCAGGAGGCCTTTTTTGCTGTGTGCTCCTGTGCCGCTTTGCACACCGTGTGCTTAGGGGAATGAGTGTGGACTCTAACATGGCCAGGGGAAGGTTAAACATTTTCGCCACTTCTCACCATTTGGAAGGAAAGGTTTGTTAGGGTGTTCTCACTTGGAAAGTAAATCTCACTGCAGGCAACATTCAGCCACACGCCATTCGTGCCCAACAGCTGTCTCTCGTTTGCTGGCAAATGTTCCCAGTGATGAATGTCCTCCATCCACAGTCACAGCCGTCCCTAAATGGAGGCTTTGGACAAGTGCAGGCAGAACAATGGCCCTTCTCAGAGAGCTCTCAGCAGACGCTCCCAGTGAAGTTGGTTCATCACTTGGAGCTGGGTCAAGACCGTAGACAAGATGCCATTGATTCAGCAAGGAAGGCCCCTAACAGCCGTGGAGTTGGGCTGAAGGCAGCAAGAAGCAGAGAGAAGGATGGGATTCATGGCTGCCAGGACAGGCCTCCAATTAGCAGAGTGACTGATTCCCCCTTTCAAATACCATCTTCTAGGAGTTGACCGTTGGCGCGATGGCCCTTCTTCTTGATACATTTGCAAAGCCCTCCGTGGTCATTCTAGGATCCCAGGGTTTGGGAGGGCCTCGTGCTTCTCCGGCAGAGCATGTCGTCATGCCTGCTGCTGTTGAAGCGGTGAGAGTGCTGGGCTAAGGGAGGTCAGGGGCCAAGCGGGGACCCGAACCTTGACTCCTGGCCTCAATCCACTTGCCTCCCTCTCCCCGTAACCAGGTGTGGGGAAAGGTGTAGAAAAACAGAAGATGAGCTGGGAAGGCAGGCAGAGCACGAGGCTGCTGCTGGGAGCAGGTGTCTCTGTGCTGCCTGCCTCAGGCTGGGCATTCGCAAGGCCCCCTCCCACCGAGTCCTGTGTCTGCTGTCCCTCTCTGGTGTGTGTCTGTGGACTTCCTAGGACAAAGGTTAAAGATCAGACTTCCAAGCTGGCGTGGCTCAACTGGGCAAACTCCGTTTTTCTTTCTCCTTGTTATTTTTCCTTTTCCAGGAAGGCACTTGGCATCATTTAGAATAATGCAGACAACAGCATCACGTTATTTCTCTCTGGGAGGAGTTCAGTGCAGCAATTTCACATGTATTTTTTATGGCAAAAGTCATACCTGCTTATTACAAAATATGCATCTGTGGCAGAAATTTATAACCTGGAATGTGAAAATCCCTAGAATTCCACCGTCGAGGATAATATCTGTCAAGGATCTGTTCATCCAAATATTTATCTTCCTCTGCAATCACTCTGTCCTTTTTTCCCCCTCTGTCCTGTCCTTCCTTCCCTCCCTCCCTTCCTTCTGTTCCTTCCCTTCCTTCTTCCTCTCCCCTCCCTCCTCTTCCTTTCCCTCATCCTCCTTTCCAGCCCCAGGGGTATAAAGTTTTAAAAACCAGAAGCGAAAAAGAAAAAAAAAAAAAAAGTCCCAGTTTATCAAATAGCCTTCAAAATGAGTCGAGGTACAAGCAGCCCCGTGTGTAAACAATTTCCCCTTTTCCCCAGATGGAACGTGCTCACCAGGAACCTTTTTCTTTAACTTCAGGATGTTTCTTGGAGCTCATTCCTGATAGATCTGCATTTCCTGTCCTGTGGCTCAGTATTTCCTGTACATGGAGATGGCATAATCGTTGAGCATCCCCTTTCTCGAAGGCCTTTGCTGTAACACACCAGGCCACCACGAATTTCCTGGCGGGGAGCTCATTTCAGACACACAAAGGATTTCTGCAGCGTAAACTCTCCGGAAGGAGAATCACTGGGTTGAAGGGGCATGTGCATTTCTTGTTTGGTTAGATGTTGCCAGAATGTCCTTCTAGAAGTTGTGTCCTTTTCACCCTTATTAGCAGAGTGTCAGGATCTGTTTCCCTCTACTCCCTTCAACACAATTATTACACTTTGTCATCTTCGCCCATCAGAATGAACAAAGGTATTTCTGCAAGAGTTCTCTTTTTTACTATACATGAAGTTGAGTGTCTTTTCACGTGTTTAAAAGCTGTGAGTGTGTGTGTATGTGCGTGTGTACACACTGTTCATATGCGTGATCTATTTTTCTGCTGGGTTGTTGGTCTTTTTATATGTTAAGGAGATTAACTCTTTTTATATGAGTTTCAAATCCCCACCCCCACATCCCTTCCCCACCAGTTTCTTGTCTTTCGAATTGCTTTTCTGTTTACTTTCCCAAAGTAGAATTTTTGTATGTGTGTGGTCAAATTTATCTCAGTGTATGGCTCTAGGGTTTTTTTTTTTTTTTTTAATACTTAGAAAGTCTCTCTCTAAACTTTAAAAAATCTTTTTCCTTTTTCTGCAAAAGAGCTTTATTGAGATACAATTCACATACTTTACAAGTCACCATTTAAAGTGGACAGTTCAGTGGTTTTTAGTATATTCACAGATATGTGCAACCATCACCGCAGTTAATTTTAGAACTTCTCATCACCTCAGAAAGAAACCCTGTACCCCGCTACCCTTCATTCTCAGCCTGCACTTCCCCTCCCCCCAGCCCCAAGCAAACACTAATCTACTTTCTGTCTCTCTAGACTTCTATCTTCTGGATTTTCCTGTGGATGGAATCACGTAACATGTAGACTCTTGTGATTGGCTTCTTTTACTTGGCATAATGTTCTCAAGGTTCTGCGTTGTCACATGGTATCTGTACTTTATTCCTTTTAATAGCCAAATAATATATCGTGTATGTGTAGGTATAGCTGTAACACACCTTGTTCATCCATCCGTCCATCCATTGGTGGACCTTTGTGTTGTTTGTACTGTCTGGCTCTTGTGAATGATGCCACCATAAACATTTGCATACATATTTTTGTGTGGACATGGGGTTTTGTTTCTCTTGGCTATATACTTAGGAGTAGAATTTCTGGGTCATGTGGTAACTTGATGTTTAATCATTTCAAGACCTGCCAGACTGTTTTCCAAAGCAACTGCCTTATTTTACGTTTCCACCAGCTATGTTTTCGTCTAGTGCTTTTGTGATCTTATTTTTCAGGTTTTAAGTTTTTGAATAATCTGAAGGCCTTCAGAAGGTATGACTAGGGGTTAAATGTGTATTTCTCCAGGTGACTATTTCATTGTAACAACAGTGTTTTTCCAATCTTTCCTTCTCAGGGTTTTTTTTTTTTTCTTTTTAAATCATAAATCACTATATATATTATTCTACATACTGTAGTCTTTTCCATGGATCTGTTTGTCCATTCATATAACATTGCCACAGTGCTTTAATTTTTGTCGTCTTGTGGCATGTTACCTCTTAATTTTTTAAAAACCCACACATCACGAGTATTTATTAAATCCTTATCTCTGTATAGTACAGAGTTAGATTATATAGATCAAATCTAGCATTTCTTCCTGCCACCCAGAAGCTTGTGGTAAACAAGAGTTAGTTCTCATTGCCATACCCTCTCACAAACACATTACATGAATTATTTGGGTAGGTAGAGTTTTTCGTCCCCATCGTAGATATGACGAGACCAAGTCTTTGAGACCGACAACCCTGAGACAGAAAAAAGACAGACAGCATGGGCTTTCAAAAAGTTCAGGGTCAGGTGCTTTTGGGTGTCTGTCAATGGACAGACTCTTGAAAGCAATTTGGTGGGAAATTCCACCTATGGTCTCCCTGGCAGCCAGTGTCTGCTCCCTCACAGTAGAATGACCAAGATCACCGAGCCCTTTGAGGAGAGCTCCACAGTTTGGAATGGAAGCCTCTTGAATATAACCTTGGTCAGCCTCCAGCACTGACTTGTCATTGAGAACCCAGACACTGAGGAGGTGGGGCTAGACTTTGGCTACATTCTCTTCCCAGATTATGGGACTCAAGATCCCCGCCAGGGATGGAGCTGTTTTGTTCTGTTTGGTTTGGTCCCCCTCCGTTGCAAAAGGATAGCAGGAGTATTTGCCACATAAAACATACAAAGCCTCATAAAGTCTGAACCAATGAAATCATCATCTCTTCCCAGGCAGACTCACTCTCCTGACTTTGGCTGATTTCCACCCTACAGGGAGATGTAAGGCAAGGGAACCGATTTACTCGAGGAAGAGACCTACTTAACTTTCACTTCCTTAGACTTGATCAAACACTTGGGGTTTGGGGGTTATGGGATTAAGACAGCATGATGTGACTGCCCTTGGAAGTTTGGGCTTGTAGGAATGTGGGGCGAACCCATGAGGAACAAGAAGTCTCAAAAGATTTTGCCCAGACATGACAATAAAAATGCAGTCAAAGTTGCCTCAGTGTTTTAAAACTTCCACTAAAGGAGAAAATGTCTCTTTCTCCTTCTTTCATCCCCCAAAGACATATGTTTTATGGGAAACTCTTGGTAAAAATTAAACAATTCCACTGGGTAGGTGGATGATGGTTGCTTACTTTTTATTGTGGGAAAATAGGCTTATTTAGGCTGGGTCAGGATGACCAGGTTTTGAAAATCCTGGTTTGGCAGACATCACCATTGCAGAGGAGCTGCTCTGGCTGGTGTAGCCCAACATCTGGTGTGTGCCTTGGCCCAGGACATGCCAGGGTCAGGTGCATCTTCATGGTTGGTGGGTCTGGGGCCCCTTGAACCAGTGATGTATTCTTGGTCTTCCATAGTGGCCAGAACATCCCTGTAGGCTTGGAGGCCAAACTTCATGGGTCCTTTTTGGGGGGACTTCTTGAATTGTAGGGAATTCTAGGGAATCTAGGGAAGCTGGAAAACGGGGCCATTACTTCTCCTCTTCCAGGTACTTAGCTTTGGTCTTTGGGGACTAATTTAATTTCAGGCATCATCTTAGAAGCAGAGGTCTCTAACAATCTGGAAGAGGCTACATTTGAAGGAAAAGCAAGACAACATTGCTCTGTGGAGAGAGACTGTTTTCTCATGTGGAAAATGTAGTCAATTGTGTAAGAAGGTATTCATTTACATCCTACCTCTCCTGGTCTCTAGGGATATAATGAAAATAGTGACAACAGTTTTAATATTTATTCATAGAAAGCTTCTCAGCTTCCTCTGGGAAGAGCTCAGATTTTAATATGTGTCCCAGTCTTTTCTGTATTCCATCCAGTTATGCCTGTAAGCCTCTAAGGCTGATTGGTACTCCTCTCTCTGTGTTTTCCTGGCCCTTGGTTCATCGTTATCTTGCAGAATTGAAATTAAGGCATTGGAGGGCAGAAATGCATCTTATTCATTTAAGTGTCTAGAAGAGTATGGGAGCTCAATAATTATTGAATAATTCCACTATCACACTGGGGAAACCCAGTAACTGTTCTCTGCATTAACTGTTATTTTCCCAACTCAGTTCTGGAGACAGCATTGACCACCGACGCAGAAGTTGTGTTCTCTTGATTGATATCTATGGCGTATGTTACAGTGTCTGATAGAGCAGACAGTCCGGAGATGCTCGTGTCTTTCCCATCCACCACACCTGGATGGGCATGGTGATGGTTTCTTTCTGAAAAGCATGTCAGTGTCCTTGGTTGGACTTCACCCAGGGTCATCTAGTTTACAAATTGTCCTTTGTGCCCTGTTTGATCCTTGCCTTGAGAGGATCCTCTTTGAAGAGTCTTGGGAAAGGAGTATCTCTGCTAGATTTTTCAGATAACCCATAAAAATACTCCATCTGCATAGCTCATGTGTTAGCTAAGATGAAGTTCCCAGCATCTCCTGTTTGGTTGTTCGAAGGTGTGTTTTAACTTGGAACGTCTGGGGATAGGATGGAGGGGGTAAGTGCAAATTAGTAAACTGCAGGCCAAAGGACATGTTTTCTCTGTGTGCTATGACCTTGACTTGTATAAGGCCCCGTAGTGATATTTGAAAACACCAGGTTTTTCATTGGATTTGAGACAACAAAGTATGACTCGGCCCTTTGCCTTCCCTGTGTTGGGAGAGCAGGTGAAGGATATGCCAAGCCCAGTCCCCTGGGGTTTCTCCACCATCTCCTTCCCACTGCTCCTGGCTCCTGGCTCCGTGGGTGGTGACTTCTGGGGAGGCCTGGAAGCCCCACTGGTTTCTCAGTCTCTGGCTCATTCCTTCTGGGTGGTCTTTTATTCTTCCCATGCTTCTCTATTCTTAAGTCCTCGGTGTTTCTATCCCTTGGATTGTACTGAGGTTGTTGTGTGTGTTTTTAATTGAGTGTCGACAGTTCTGGATATAAGGAGTTTAGCCATCGCGTTATCAGGCCTGAATGTGTGGTGTTGTTTTAGCCCGTGTGATTGTTTCAAAATGCTTCTCCTTGTGGTTTTTGAGTTAGGTACGTTGCCCTAATCCTCTTCGAAGAGGAGCAATGATCACAGACGCTCTTCAGTTCTGAGTAAGAGAAACTGCAGAGTCCCTACCCTGTGTTGAGAGAAATTCACATCTCTGGGATCCCATCAAGGGTCTTGAGACGCCAGCCAGGTGCTACCCTGGCAGTAGCCGGCAGGATTAGACTCTGTTAGCTGTTCCTTCTCTTCTCTAAGCAGGAAGTCCTTAAGTATAGATACCCTTGCTTAGGCTCCCACTCACCCTCCCTCCCCCACTCCACCTGACCTGAGCACAAGGCCAGGTTCACAGTTGAGGCTTTTCGTAAGATGGTTTATTTCACAAGCCAGAGTGCTTACACCGCAGTGCACAGAGGCGATCCTGCCTCTGGAAGACCTCACCATCTCTCAGACGGTTTAGTGTGTGCGATTCCTTTCAGGGGATGACTTTTTTTTAGGGGCATGGGAGGAGCCGCACAGTTGGCCGTGTTTGTTGTCCCAGTTCCGATTTAAAATGTTTATGTTTGACCTCCACTAAACGTTTAGGGGACTGAAATATGAAATCAGAACATTTCTGATTTCTCTGTACGGGCCAGTGGCTTTCAAGTTAAGAATGGCTTTTGCTGATGAACATTGCAAGTCATTGGATGACAGGGAACACTAACTTCGAATCCCAGTTAAGCAAAATGTTATTTCCCCCCCCTAAAAAAGAAACATGTTCATTGTCATTGATTTCTATTATAAAATATTGCACTGGATTATTATTATATTGGATTTTGTCAATAGAAAATTGGTGAATGTGTGTGTTTTCTCTTGTTATTCTAGTAGCTATAGAATTCGCTTTTGCCTCTTGCGCTGCTCTAGAATGGAGGTCAGAAAACTTTTCTGTGAAGAGCACTTAGTAAATATTTTAGGGTTTGTGGCATATGGTCTGTGTGGCAATGACTCAACTCTGCCACTGTCGTCTGTAAGCGGCCATACATGGTATGTAAACAAGTGGGGTGACTGTGTTCCAATAAAACTTTTTTTATGGCCACTGAAATTCCAATTTCATATAATTTTCACATGTCAGGAAATGTCATCCTTTGGGTTTTCTTTCAACCACTGAACAATGTAAACGTTGTTCTTAGCTCAAGAACCATACAGGTGGTGGGCCGAATTTGGCCAGTGGTTCAATTTGCCGACTTCTGTTCTAGAGGAGGAGACAACAGTCCCCAGTAATGCCTGACACGACTTGGTCAGCCGAAAAAAAACACTAGACAAAGTAATGTCTGGTCTCATGAGAAACTCCCTTCCCACCACAGCCATGAGGCGTGTTCCCGTTCCCACCTGCCACACCTTGGGTCTGAGGGGTTTCAACACACCCGCCTCCCCCCAGCCTTGCTCGCCATGACACGCCCCTACTCAACCCCCCATCCCACAGACCTAGTTCTTTAAAAATCTGTCTAGGAAAGAGTTTCTTCAGAATGCAACGTCAGCGCTGGGCCCCTTCCAACTCCTATTTGGAAGGTTTTTCCAAGGATAGAGAAGCTGAAACAGCTGCATGATTTTTTTTTTCCTTCTAGAATCATCCAGTGAGGGGGTGAGTCCAGGACTCTGGCAGCTCCTGTGTAAATGCTGAGCAACTAAAGACAAATCTGGGAACAAATCTGGAGCAAACCCTGCTGCTCCCAAACCAGTGAGAATGGCCTCCCCCAAGCCAAGTCTTCCAGCATCTGCCTTTATTTCAAGGCCAGGGCTGGGGAAGGGGAGCCTTGAACAGGGTCTTCTGAGACCCACTAGGATTCTGTCTCGCTCAGCTGGGTAGCTAAGGAGACCATGTATGGAAGCTTGCACATCTGCACTCCTCAGAGGAGTCCAGTGTCCTGACAGTCGGTCCTCTTTGCCGCCAGCATGCTGCTCGTGCCAGAGGGTTAGCCAGCTGTGCTGTTGTCTCATGGAGAAAGTTTCCAGAAACTTTTTTTCCCTTTCTGCTTGAATGACCACGTTTCAGAAAAATCCAGTGATAATGTGCAGCCGTTTCGAATTTGTGACTTTAGCTGGGATGCGTAGGGTCAAGTTGCCTGGGAGATGTAGGGGAAGGCACGTTAAGGTCTGTGAAATAACCCATAAAATGTCCTCTCGAGCCTGGAATGCGGAGGTGACGGAGAGGCCAGCGAGAGGGGATTGGGCATGTGGTGTTTTCGTGCGATGGTTTTCACCAAGGGGACTGTGTCGTGTTGCTCTTGGGCACGACGTGTGAGCACCATGAGGGCAGGGGTTCCGAACTTTTGAATCTTCTACAACGCTAGGCAGGTGTGGTCTTGGGTCCCAGACAGAGTCTCTGTTGTGGACCCTGGTCTTGTTGATCTTCCCAGCAGAGAAGGGGCCAAATGATCTTGTAAGTGGACTGTAGGGCCCGTTGGCAGATCACGGTTGTCACTGAGGCCTGGAGACTTCGAAGAGGGAGACCAGGGAGTGGAGGCAGAGTTCTGAGGACCTGGCCTTGACCTTTCCAGTTTCTGATGTCTCTTGACTATCTCGGTGTCATCATTTTTGGGCAGCCTGTGGGGCAGGGAGACTTTGAAGTAGTAGCATTGAAAGTTTAAAAGGTGGGGGAGGGAGTTAATGAGAGGCACTTTGCCTTTCCTGTAATGCAGTTTTGCAAAATGACGACTATGTCGCGTTTTATAAACAGGATCTATTTTTTGAAACATGCCTTGTGGGGCACCTGGGTGGCTTAGTGGGTTAAAGCCTCTGCCTTCGGCTCGGGTCATGATCTTGGAGTCCTGGGATCGAGCCCTGCATAGGGCTCTCTGCTCAGCAGGGAGCCTGCTTCCCCATCTCTCTCTCTGCCTGCCTCTCTGCCTACTTGTGATCTCTGTCAAATAAATAAACATACCTTGCATCCAGTCAGTAGAATACTATGTAGCTGTGAAAAAGAATGTGACATGTCTGTATGTTGCCCAAAGTGTATCTCTAGGAGACAGGTGAAAGTAACAAGGCTCAGAATGCTGTATGTAGTGTGAGGTTACTTATATAAGAGATTTGTCTGTGTTTTTCTCTATATTTTTATATAGAATATTATGCGTAAGAAATTCCTGGAAGGCTGCACAGTCCATTGGCAGCAGTAGCCAGGGAGGAGGAGGCTAATGCTGGGTGTTCTGAGACGGGAGGGAAACTTTTCAGTGCCTGTTTGTACCACTGTTCGATGGATTGGTACATATGTCCACACACAGGTATATTTTTACCATGGACATGCATGCCATTTTCCCAGTAAAAGTTTAAATTAATAAAAAATAGAAGAAAATGCACCAAAGTAGTCATTGAGAAGGTATTTGGCATCACAAAAGCTTCCGGAGCTGGTCACCCTTGGCCTGTTCTGGACATTGAGATATGGAGAATAAAGCAAAAGAAAATACTGGGTTATTTCACTTGTGGCAGCCCCAGCCCCTCCCACCCCACCCAGCCCTATGCAGTTTCCCTTATCTGAGCCATAAATTCTGGGACGAACAATGACAAGTCAGCCTAGGGCCAGGCTTGGTGTTTATAGAGGGAAAATCTGGGAACCCATTGGAATGAAAAATGGCGCCCGAGGCTTCTGGGCTGGGAGGAGGAGCTCACCAGCAGGCTCTGGAGCCTGCTCACGTGACTGTCCAGGGACCGAGGACGAAGACCAGTGGTCCTTCTGGGGGTTAAACCCTCCAGCTGCCCTGAAATTCTCCACAAAACAGCTCGTAGATTCATACAGCATCACTCCTTAAGCCCAAGAAGAAACTTCAATTTGGAGCAGATTAGTCAAAAATTTTGCTCTTTCATCCAAATTAAAGGCAAGAAACCTTTGTTGTTACTGTCTCTACAGGATGTGACTTGCTGGGGAGAAGTTAATGTAGTGGTTCTCGTGGGGGGAGGTATTCCATTTTATCTTTTCTCCCCCTGATAAAATACAGTAGAACTCACCAGTATTACTCTCATGTTGGAATCCTATTTAATTCACTAGGTTTATGAGCTCTAAAAGGTCTGTTTTTTCTCCTCCCCCTGACAAAAAAAAAATCATCTTCCTTCTGCTCTTGTGCTGTTAAAAAAAAAAAAAAATGAAGTAAACACAGGGAATTTTCCGTGGTCCAAACACTGCCCTTGGTAAATCATCTTTTCTGTTTGTTTTTCGCGATTGATGAAGGGTCTTGCCCTGCTGGTCTTTCTTCAGAATCAGCATTTACAACTACCCACACCAGAAGGCCTTTTATCCCATGATCTGCCTGTTCCCCCACTCAGCTGAATCACTTCTTTCCAAAATGGTGGCCAAATCCTTGCCCTTTCCCACCCCTTCTTTTCCTCAGCACAAGCCCACCTGGCTTTCTTCTTCGAGAACGGAGTGTGTTGACAACCAGGCCGAGAAGCATTCTCAGCATGATTTTAGCTACTCTGCCCAGTAGCACATGGGGAGAGTGGAGAGAAACGCAGCCAGCCAGTGGCTGGTGGCCGAGTACTCAGCGTGTCCTCTCCCTGGGGCCCTGTGGGAGGCCCAGCAGACACGAGTCTGTCACAGGACTACTCCCAGGATTCCTGAATATTCCAAATATATTCCAAAATCTATTTCATGGTCCTGGCAAATGCGACTATTCGCTCAGGGTCCCTCTGCAGCCGCCTAAGTCCGCATGGGTACAGAAGGCAGTTTGGAGGAAGCAGGCCCTAAATGGGCTTGTCACAGATGGAAAGATTTCTAGAGAAGCAGGGGACAGACAGGGAATTCCAGATGAAGGGAAATAACGCAAGTAGAAGCTTAGAAGTGGGAAGATGGCCACGCTATGGGCGTGCTTGCAAACATGGCGGCTCCCAATGGCGGGATTTAGAAGTGGCCACCGGCCTCTTCCCCACAACCCCCTCCCCCTCATATACGAAAGGGAAAGCGCGTCTCTGACTGAATTCAGCTGCATCCCCGACATCGGTGAACAAGCAGATACAAGAACAGTCTTACAGCGTGTTCCCTGGGCCCGACAGTGATGCCACAGCTCTCTGGGGTTCCAGTGTCTGCCCCGCGGGCCCCTCACTGAAGGTGGGCGCGAGAGTGCCAGCGGCAGCGTTTAGCTACCATAGCCAGTGGGGTGACAGAATCTTCTGGTCACACGGTGTGCGCTGAGCTGCATTTTCTCCTGGGCCCAGGGTGTGGCTCTGGATGGGAGACAGAGGCTGCTGGGCTGACCTAGATTCTCGCCTCCCGCTCATGCCATGGTGCAGGTGCTGGGGGAAGATTTCCAGAACACCTCTTGTCTCCCACCATTCATCTCACACCACTCATCTCGGCAGTGAAATCGCGTGCGCATCCGCACACCTGTCCGAAGCCTTGCAGCAGCAGCCTCTGGGGTGGGGACTTCTGGTGGGAGTCTTTCGACGTCCCAGCAGCCTGTGGTGCGGAATCTGGTTACTTTAAACATGGGCTCCGCACCCTGGGGTGTGGATTTCAAGTGACCCACACGCACATCCATGTGACACTATTCAAAGGACGGTATTAAAGTGACTTCTAGGCGTTATCTGAGCTAACCTGCCAGGACTCTTGGAGGCCCATGGATAGAAGTGTTTGGAGTTTAGATAAAACTCGAGAGACTGACCCCTCTGAGTTTCTTTCTTTCTTTCTTTTTAAGATTTTATTTATTTATTTGACAGGGAGAAATCACAAGTGGGCAGAGAGGCAGGCAGAGAGAGAGGGGGAAGCAGGCTCCCCGCTGAGCAGAGAGCCCGATGCGGGTCTCGATCTCAGGACCCTGAGATCATGACCTGAGCCAAAGGCAGAGGCTTTAACCCACTGAGCCACCCAGGCGCCCCGCCCCGAGTTTCTCTTAGTGGCAAGGAGGCTTAGGGTCAGGGAGGTTGATCAGCTCGCCCAGGGTCACCCTGCTTGGTGGCAGCAGAAGACGACTGTCCTCCCCCCGTGACTACCCTTGCATCCCGCGTCTGGGCAAGAGGAGCCCAAAACAACCAGAGAGTATGGTTTGGGATGTTAATTCTGTTGGGCACTCATTGGTTTTAAATTTGTGTACAAAGGGTCTGCCAGGTAGACACACGAGGTACTGGTGATGACTGCTGTATTTAAGCTTCCTGTGTTTTATTTATTTTTTTTAAAGATTTTTATTTATTTATTTGACAGAGAGAGATCACAAGCAGGCAGAGAGGCAGGCAGAGAGAGAGGAGGAAGCAGGCTCCCCGCTGAGCAGAGAGCCCAATGCGGGGCTCGATCCCAGGACCCTGAGACCACGACCCGAGCCGAAGGCAGTGGCTTAACCCACTGAGTCACCCAGGCGCCCCGCTTCCTGTGTTTTAAATGGATTTGTTTTTAGTTCATCGGCACGAGGGAAACTCAGATAAAAGAGCAGGTCCAAACGGATGGCGCTCCACGGTGGGTTCAGTGGGGAGAGGGCTTCATGTTACTGTTCTCGACTTCTGTATGTTTGAAATTTTCCCTTGAAAGTACTTCATAAATTTCACGGAAAATGTTTCCTAAGACGTTAAAAAATCAGAGTGATTTTTCTCACACCCAGCCAGGGAAACCACTGTCACCAGGAACACCTGTGGTTGCCTGCCAGAATCCGTTTCTGGAAAGATAGGATTTTGTCCCTGTTCCCCCTGGGCCAGTCGGGGAAGCCTGGCTGGCATCTGCGGCTGAGGGGTCCTCCCCTCCGGGCGGGGTAGGGGGGACTGCAGGTGCAGCCTCCGGGTCCTCTTATCTCCCACGCCACAGCTCGTAGCAGCCATGAGCGGAATCTCGCTCCTGGTGACTCACACTCCTTATCGCCACCGTCTGCACACGGAGCGCACTACCCTATCCCTGTCGTTGACGATCCCACGTGCCGTGCTCGGGCCCGGCTTGCAAGTGGGGGGGAGATGGACTTACCTTGCCGTTTGTACTGAGTGTGCATGCATTCTCACAGCCCTCACTGGCCACCGTGGATGTTGCAAAACATTACTCCACGGTTTGAGAAAGGCAGAGAGCAGACTGTCTTCCATCTCCTCTGCCCTCTCTGCCTCCTGGCCAAGAAGCCGGCAAGGCTTTGGAATCACCTGAAATAAACTTGCAAGTTCAAGCAGCGCCTTCATTCTGCTCTCCCTGGCAATTAATAGTGATTTACTGGAGGTTACATTCTAGTGTGGCCTCTGGCCTTCTGTTATCTGCTCCGGGACTGGGCTCTTTATTGGTCAGTTCCTTGCTGCTCTGCAAATGCGCCTTTCACATTTAGCTCTTGCCCACGGCCACATCCTGTCCCCCTCGAGCGCTGTGTGGCATCAGGCGGCCCGTGCTGAAGGAGGAGGCGGTGTGCAGTGAAGACAGACCCCAGAGATGGACGGATGGTATCACAGGGTAATTTCCCCATCCTCCCACCCCCTGACATTTTGGAGATAGGATGCACCCTGAAATTTGCGCTCTGGGGCATGTTCGTAGAGAACATGAGGTTGGCCGGAGATGCGCCTCCATCCCTGAATGTCTATCTGCAAATAGCCCAGGGTGTTCCGTCCTGGCACGGTCGGGGGGTCCTGCATGCTCACCTTTCATCAGGAAGACCCCTGTTCACAGGGGAGATGGGAAGTCACCCAGAGCTCTGTTTTCCTTTTGGCTCAGCCAGAAAGTGATGTGTGGGCTGTCCCCTCCCCCGCATTTGGGGCCTCGTTCCTGGGCGTGGTGTGGCCGGACCATCTTAGCTGACCTGCGTAGGCTGCTGGTAAACATTAATGGAGGAAAAAAAAAACAGAGGGAGCCTTCATCTGTCAAATGTGAGGAATTCCTCTTACAACTTAGCATCAGGAAAAGGCTTGTCCCTCCCAAAGCATGGCATCTTTGATCAGATAAGAATAATTGCCTCCCCTCGTTTACTGGCTTTTTGGACTGCCTTGAAAGGCGGAGCTCACACTTCATGTTCTTTACAATGGGAGCCTGGCTTTGGCCAGGCTTTTCTTACCCCTTCTTTCACCTTGGGTTTTGGCTTTTGGTTAACAGTTTGGTTAACAGTTTCAGAAATCCTTTAGGTCGTCTGCAGGGCACAAAGAGGTGACCTGTCCAAAGGCTGCGCTGCCCTTCTGTTGCTCTTGCTGCTCTGTCCTTCGGTGCTGAGGTCCCTGCAGGGTCCTCCCTACTGGAGGGCCACGTGCTCCTTCTTGACAGAAGCCCCACCAGTCCTGTCTCAGTTGTGTCATTCACAGGGATCCCAGACTCTTCTTTTTGGCTAACAGATTGCGTCTCCTAACCGGGGAGCTGAGACCCTCTGCTCCTTACTGTAATTCGAGAATCTGCTCATTAAACATTCCTTCTCAGAACATGCCTGTCTCCTCAGTTTCAGCCTCAAAGATAGAGATTGGCATCCAGAAAATCAAGGATGCGCAAAGATAGGTTGCCCCTTCCACTAATTGTGGTCTCTGGGTTTGGATGGATCTGGTTGGAAGGCCTTTGTGTGGGTGGTGAGCTCTGCGGGGAGCTTGGTGGGGGATGGGGACCATTCCCTCGGAAACCTGTTGTAGGAGCTTTTCTATATCGCACATAAAGATCCTGTTCCTCAAACTGGGCCCTAGATGTTATTTGTTTCTCTGTGAGAACTTTAAATTTTATATTTTCATTTTAGCATTTTTATAAAATTACTTTTAGCCTGTCCTGAGTCCTTTATGATTTGGAATTTGTTGCCTCTTATATATTGCCAATGAGGTTGGTGCTGAAGGGGTCCCCAAAATACCAGTGCTAACGGGACGCCCTGGAGGCTCCACCAGGGTGTGGTGGGTTGGGGGTGGGGGTGGGGGTTGGTTCCTGGATGGTGTGTCAGCTTGGGAACAGAAGGGAACAATATACACGGCGAGACGCTTCTGTGCATTTTACTTGGGTAACACTGCCTTGGGATGTTAGTGAGCGTCAAGCAGGGCTTAGAGAAGTTGGTAGCCACGGTGGTTTAATCAGTATGTGTACTGAGGACCCGCAGGGACTCCCCAGTGCCAACGGGGTGGCTTCGCCTGGGGAGCAAGGTGACACGTCTTCACCTGGTTGGCAAGGCCCTCTCAGGCCTGCTGGGCTCCCCCTGTGGATGTCACATCTGGCCATTCGCTGCTGAAGCTTGTGCTCCGGCTTTTCCTCCCCCTTGGCGGCCCCCATAGCTCTCACATCTGCCTTCAACACCGTCTTTGCCCCATCTCCTTTTATCCAGACCCTTCAAAGCCGTCCAGACATCGTCTTGCCTTCTTTGATTCCTCTAGTCACTTGTCACCATCCTTTCTGCCCCATGCTTCATGTAGCCTTGTCCCTTGAGTTGTGGGGTGGGGAGCTGGGTGGGAGTCTGTCCCACCTTCTGGATGGTAAGCTCTTGGGTCAATGGCGGGATTCCACTTACCCTCCTGACGGAGCTCTGTCTTCTTCCACAGTGGCCATTTCCGTACCTCCGTCCACTCATTCACTCACTCATTCATTTAACAAACTTGTATTGAGTGCCTGCTGTGTGCTGGCCACCAAACTCGGCCCCGTGAGTCATGGTCATCAAGACCGACTTGAAGGAATATTCCTCACCGGCTTGGCAGGTGGGGAGAGGGGAAGCAGTGGAAGGAGAGTCAGGCCTCAGACAAGTCTGGACGAATCGAGACTGTGGGGAGAAGGGTTGGGGAAGCATAGGAAACACATTGCAGAAGAGTGTCAGCCACTGGTGGCACGTGACTTCCCACCTCTCCCGCATGGAGGCTTTGGTCAGTTTTCACCCCCGACTCCAGCTCTTAATCCTGGGAGCTCATTTGAATCAACTGGGGAGCCTCCATGTATTGGAACCTCCTGCCTCGCCCAAGAGATAGTCTGACTTATGTGGTCAGGGGCATAGATCAAGGCCCAAAGGCGAGCAGGAGGACCCAGAGAGACCCACCCCGCCATCATGCCACGCTGTGGCCCGCCGGGTAAGTCAGCTCAGTCCCTTGCAGCTCGGCGGGGTTGGGGGACTTGCTCGGTGTTGGGGCCACAGGTGTGAGCACTCGGAGAAGAGGGATTTATTCATGTGGGCTGCCATGTGCCCTGTTGGGGCTCGAATTGAGTCCCTAAAAAAATACGTTCCAGTCTTAATCCCTGGAATGGGACCTTATTTGGAAACATGATCTTTGCAGATTGTAACCCAGTTAAGATGAGATCCTACCAGATTGAGGTGGGCTCTTATCCAATAAAAGTAAGGTGTTCTCATGAGAAGAGGGCTGTTGGAGTACGGAGACCCCCGGGGAGAATGTCTGTGATGACAGAAGCAGAGGTTGAAATAATGGAGGCCCAGGAAGGCCCAGGACTGCTTATGGCCACTGGAAACCAGGAAGAGGCAAGGAAGGATTCTTCCCCAGACACCTGAGAGGGAGTGTGGCCCACGTGTGTCAACACGTGATTTTAGACTTCTTGCTTCCAGTACTGGGAGAGAAGTCATCCTTGTTTGTTCAAGCCCCTCTCTCCGTGGTATTTTGTTATGGCTTCTCCCTAGGACTCGAACGCAGGCCCCAAAGGTCTTGCCCATATGAACAGCAAAGCCAGGAACCGCCCCCCCCCGCCACACCCACAACTTGGGCAGCAGCAGGAGCCCAGAGGCAAACCCACAGCAGCTGTCACAGCTGTGACTAGGCTGAGTTTTTCATGAAGCAGCAGGCGGCCCCAGAGATGTCAGCAAGGAAAGAGCGGCTCGAAGAGGGGAATGTAAGTTGACAGCTTGGTTCTCACTCCCTAACCTTTAATTAGGCCCATAGCAATACCTGCTGCTCAGACAGGCCTTCCTTAGCAAGTCACTGGCGTGGCCTGGCTTCTTTTTTTTTTTTTTTTTTAAAGATTTTATTTATTTATTTGACAGAGATCACAAGTAGGCAGAGAGGCAGGCAGAGAGAGAGAGAGAGAGGTGGAGGCAGGCTCCCTGCGGGGCAGAGAGCCCGATGCGGGGCTCGATCCCAGGACTCTGGGATCATGACCTGAACTGATGGCAGAGGCTTAACCCACTGAGCCACCCAAGTGCCCCCGTGGCCTGGCTTCTGCTTGGGGCCAAAGGGCATGGGATTTAGGGCCGTGGCTCAGATCCTCCTCTGTATCACATGGCTGTGTGGCTGTGAGCAAGGCGCTTTCTCTTTGGGGACCTCAGTTTCCCCATCTGTAAAATAGGGCTAATGCTACATGGCACCGAGGGCTGTCATCAGGATGAAGTCAAGTAGTGGGGGTGGAGGGCCTTGCTGTCTCAGGCCGGCGCAGGATGGCACCATTGAGGCAGTGGTCTGAAGAGAGCAGGCTGAGCGCTGGAGGCCAGAAGCCATCTGGACTAAGCAGGGGAGGCATCCCCGATGTGGCGGGGTGAGCTCCCGGTGCCGGGCCAAAGATCGGGGCTTGGATTTTGTGCTGCCTCTGTTCTTTCTGTGACCTTAATGAAGGGAAGTATCTTAACATATTGGTTATAGAATCTTCTTTCTAAGATGGTGGAGGCACACATAAGTGAAGCAAAACGAAGTTTGGCAAGTAGCCCCCTTGTGCCTCGCGCTCAGTGATGCTGGTTGGAGGCCCACGTGGTGAGAGCAGGGGCTCAGTCCCGTGCCTAGGGCCTGGGGCTGCTGGTGGCCCAGGGCCCTGCCTCACAGAATATGGCACAGTAGACAGCTGGCCTGACCGGCTCTAGAGGCATGTGTGGCGTCCACGCTGCACGCTGCATGTGGGATGGGAAGCCAGCGGGCTCAAGGGACCTTCCAAGAGATGCAGCTTGGAATTTCAGTGTCTGGCAAACATTCCGAGAGTTGACTTACTCTGGCTCCCAGAAACCCGTTTTCCCCATTGGTGGCTCCTGTGTCTAGATCCTGCTCCTGCAAGACCGCTCCCAGTGTGTGAGCGGCCCACGTGCTGCTGTCACCACGGGACGGGCAGAGCCTGGCAGAGGGCAGCTGGGCGCATTCCTCTGCCGTGGGACTCTGTGCAGCTGTCCCACACGCACCTGTCTGGTTCCTGCCTGGAAGCCCTGGGCTTTTCATGAAAATTGTTGATTATTTTTTTTATAAAAGATTTTATTAGAGAGAGAGAGAGAGAGAGCAAGCATGAGCGGCGGAGGGGGGGGAGTGGCAGAGGAAGAGGAAGAAGCAGGCTCCTTGCTGAGCAGAGAGCCCGATGCGGGACTCCATCCCAGGACCCCGGAATCATGACTTGAGCCAGAGGCAGACCCTTAACTGAAAGAGCCACCCAGGCGCCCCCTGTTGATGAAGATTTATGGCAAAAATGGAAGGCTCTCTTTTGCCAGAATAAATATTTTCGAATTCAGAAGTTTTTGTCCTGACTGGTTCTAAATCTGATCAGACTCTTCTAACCCAGGGGGAGAAATCAGACTTTTTCCAGTCAGGTTGACCTTTCATAAGTCTGTTCCTTCCCGGCTTTTTGTTTTCTTCCTGACACTGTGTGTGAATATTCTGCTCTGGTCCCGTGAGTCGAACGGGGTTGTCTTAGTTTCCCGAGGGCTGCTGTGACAAATTACCACCAAGTAGATGGCTGAAAGCAATAGAAACTTACTGCCTCCCTCTTCTGGAGGCCAGAAGCCCCAAATCAAGGTGTCGGCAGGGCTGTGCTCCACTGATGACTCTAGGGGAGACTCTGTCCTTGCCTCTTCCGGCTTCCCGTGGTGCTTGGTGTTCCTTGGCTGTGAGAGCATCGGCTCCAGTCTCTGGCTGTCTCCACACGACCTCCTTCCCTGTGTTTCGGGATCTCAGAGCTCCCTCTCCTTTCTCTACAGGTGTAGAGCCCACCCTGTGTGAGATGAGGACAGTCTCATCTCAAGATCTTTAATTACATCTATAAAGACCCAGTCAGTTCCAAATAAGGTCACAGGAACCAGGGCTTAGGGTTTGGACACATCCTTTTGGGGGCCACTGTGCAACCCACTATAGGGGGTAATAATAACATTCACTGAAAAACACTTTGTGTCTGGTGGTTTTCATGGGTTCTTTTGTTGAATCTTCACACCAGCCCTGCAAAGGAGGAGTGATTTTTTTTTCCCACTTCTGTAGGTGGGAAAACTACAGAGAGCTTATCAAACTCACTGATGTTCCCCTACCTGGTTCGTACAGTCACTGACTGTTAACCCAACTCTCTACCACCCTGGGATGGCAGAGGAGGACAATTTTTTGACATAAGACAGATTAATAGGAGAAAAATCTAATTTCATGTGTACAGAAGCTCACAGAAACGTGCTCACCAGACAGAAAAGTGCTCACCATCTTCGATTCGTTTCCTGACACTTGGTCCCATGATTTCACAGGAATAGAATATATGTCAGTGGAAGAAATTATTGTCCTGATGTAGAAATTTTGCTTGGAGAAGAAAAGGCACATCCAGAGTTCTGAGAACTTTCGAGCCTGAACACCCAAGAGACTCCAGATCTGTGGGGTTCTGAACCATGTTTGCTGGAGTAAATTTGGGTTCAAAAAGTACCTAGGAAGTTTTAGGTTTCAGGATAATAGTGATAAATGTTTAATTCCCAAGCACATAACGTTTTTCTTGCCTTTTTCTAAATGTCATTCAAATGGAGCAGGCCATCTCCTGGGTTTGCAAAAGTTCTGTGTGCTAGTTCTCATTCTCCAGAGAAGCAAAATGAATAGGGTGTATGTCTCCATCTGTCCATCCATCCACTTATCTATAGAAAGAGATTTATTGTAAGGAATTGGCTCGTGTGATTATGGAGGCCTGTGGCCATCAGGTTGACACCTAAAACCAACCATCACACTCGGTGGCATTTACTCATTCCTAGCTCAGTAAGGTGGCAGTGTCCTATATACGACCCTCTTTGGGTCATAGGTATGACCCATAGAATACCTTGGCAAAGGTATGCTCAGTTGAAATGGGAGTGTAAGAGCTTAGGAAGAAATCCAAAAAGGAACTGATGAGATGCGTTATTTTCTTAGTTTCTCAATTTCAGTTGGCCACTTTGTCCCTTGCCCTGAGCAGGCTAGTACCTCCCCCCCCACCATGAATGAAGGGAAGGATGGGTAAGATACCTTATGACAACGCAGGGAGGGCTATTTGGGTTTCTTTGACCAAGTCCATACAAAACCAACAGATCACATGTTTGAAACTTCTTTCTTCCTTTATTTTTTAAAAAAGATTTATTTATTTATTTTAGAGAGAGTGCGCATGAGCAGAAGGCACAGAGGGAGAGGGGGAGAGAATCTCAAGCAGATTCTGTGCTGAATGCGGAGCCTGGCTTGGGGTTCCATCCCACAACCACGAGATCAAGACCTGAGCCCAAACCAAGAGTTGGAAACTCAACCAACTGCACCACCCAGGTGCCCCTAAAACTATTTTCTAATAACCAGAGGAAGGCTTTGATTAAAACATCATTTGCCAGCCAAACCCCTTCCTTTACCTTTCCATTAACAGGTGTGACTCTCCCCATGAGCCCTGTCTGAGTAGACTTGCTGTGCAGGGGACCGGGAAAGTGGATTCTTTCCTAGAGGACTCATGACTGCCCCCCATGGTGCTGGCCCACAGGTGTTCATGAAGCCCCCTCCCTGCCACCTTTCATTTCCTCGCTGTGATGAGCTGTGTCAGGCACGTTTATCCATAGGGGTCACAAAATACATTCGAGCGCTGGATTATTTTCTATTAGCTAAACCTTTTCAAAGGCATTTAGTCTTTTTAAAGCCAAAAGTCTTCTAAAACCCAGTACTAAAGCTGATCATGTTTAGCAATGTGGCCACCAATTCTTAATTGCATTTACAGAATAATTACCATGTGGGATTTACTGGGAAACTTGTCAAGTGTTTGCACAACTCTGTGTCACACACCAGAGACCTGAACATAGTGGTCTCGGCTCCTATTATAAGTTAAATGTCTTTCTTGAGTCTTTTACTGTTCTCTTTTACTGTGTTACTGTTCTCACAGGATATGAGTTGGTCACTAACAACTTGTGTTGATAATAATCAGAGCAGAAATGGGCTAGCAGAGTTTTCTCTATTCATATATAAATCTAAGCAAGTAATACTCCCCTAGCTATGCCTTCTCTGCTAGGGTCTATTTTTTAAATGACTGGGGATTTTTTTTTCTGTTTTTAAGTTTTGCTTAAAAACTTCTTAAACTGCTTAAGTTTTTGCTTGAAAACTTCTGGACGTGAAAGAAGAAACTGCAGGGGAGGCCAGACAAGGTATTGGGGGAGGGATGAGAGTGACTTGAATTCAGATCTGAACATACTAGCTGAGTGACTTGGGGCGAGTTATCTAACCTCCCTGACTCTGTTTCTTCATCTAGGAGATGATTAAATCTACTCTATAGGCTTATTATAAGAGCTCAGTGTGATAAACTTGGTCAGTCATTTGGCTGACTTTATTCTTAATAAAAGCAGTCTCCCTGTTTCGGTTTGTATTTTTTCTCTTTTACTGGTTTATTATTAATAGCATTTTGTGTTCTTTATTTAACTGTAATTCTATCTTCATAGTTTAAGTTTCAGTAGAAAGGGACCCATCATAACATCTATTAATCCTTGTTCCTGAATTTAGATGTCATTGTACTTTGGCTTCACTTTGTGCCGGATGACATTCAGAACAATGGTAAGGCAAACCACCTTTATTTCCAGGTTTTTCTTTTTTTTTTTTAACATTTTTTTTTTTTTTTAAGATTTTATTTATTTATTTGACAGAGAGAGAGAGAGAGAGAGATCACAAGTAGGCAGAGAGAGGAGGAAGCAGGCTCCCCGCTGAGCAGAGAGCCCGATGCGGGCCTTGATCCCAGGACCCTGAGATCATGACCTGAGCCGAAGGCAGAGGCTTTAACCCACTGAGCCACCCAGGCGCCCTTTCCAGGTTTTTCTAATTAAGCCTCATGTCTAAGTAAGCAACTCCTGAACCAAGTTAGGGATTCAGAGCTGGGATTGTTCTAGAGTTTCTGAATGGGGTCCCAATGACCAGTTTGGAATGGAAAGGGCAGAGATTTTCAGAAGTGCGGGCTGGAAGAAGGGGATACTTCCCCAGCACCCCCCAATCCCCCCAAACCCTACACTGTCTTCATTAGTCATGCCCAAAATGAACCCCAAGACAAGATGCCTGTGCTTGAGAAATCTGGTTTGAGGTTTGAGACAGGTGGAATTTTAGTGTTTAAGGGACTTGGAAAAATTAGTAAGTAATCTGTTGTCCAAAGAAACATGACATGGCGCCTAGAGCCCTCTCACTATGAGGAAATGGAGAAATCACAGTTGGAAGGAGAGGAGTTGATTGAGGAAAAGGCAGATTCTGAGATGTCACGGGCTCTAAGAAGCATCCCCAATCCAGTAACACCACAGCTGAGGTAAGGAAATAAAGGAAATGCTTCTGTGTTACATGAAAACAGTTGCAAGATTCAAACTTATTTTATGATTTCGAGGGGTACATTCAAATGAGAAATAGGGATTTGTCTGCCTGGTTTCCCCCACTGCATTGCCTAGCGTGCCCTGGCAGATGATACATCTTTAAAAAGAGGTCTGGGGGCGCCTGGGTGGCTCAGTGGGTTAAAGCCTCTGCCTTCAGCTCAGGTCGTGATCCCAGAGGCCTGGGATCGAGCCCCGCATCGGGCTCTCTGCTCAGCAGGGAGCCTGCTTCCTCCTCTGTCTCTGCCTGCCTCTCTGCCTACTTGTGATCTCTGTCTGTCAAGTAAATAAATAAAATCTTTAAAAAAGAAAAAAAGGGACACCTGGGTGGCTCAGTTGGTTGGACGACTGCCTTCGGCTCGGGTCATGATCCTGGAGTCCCGGGATCGAGTCCCTCATCATCTCCCGGCTCCGCGGGGAGTCTGCTTCTCTCTCTGACCTTCTCCTCACTCATGATCTCTCTCACTGTCTCTCTCTCAAATAAATAAATAAAATCTTAAAAAAAAAAAAAGAGGTCTGATAGCTGGCCCTTGGAAAATACTTTTGAACGGTTGTCATGGGTAGACGGAGCAGGGTGGTGGTGGGGCAGGGCAGGGCACATTGGTGGGCTGAAGTGATGGACTGGGGGCTCAGGGAGCCTGGTTTGAGGGTTGAGGGGAGAGAGTGTGGTGTGTGTGGTTGCTGCAGGGGAGAACTTGGTTATGCCAGAGGAAAAGCGGCTAAGGATGGTTCCAGAGTGTTCAGGGCTGGGGCCCCAATGTTGGAGAAGTTGGTGTAGGAGAGGAGGTAGGACAGGGAGGAAAGGGGTTGAGTGGTCCCTTTGACATGGGCTTGGGAGAGGAAGGGAGATTTGTATAAAGAGCAAACTTCAGATGTTCTCAGAAACTGAAATGCAGTGGAGACGCGTCGGAAATCGTACATCAGCATTTTCTTTTCACAAATTTTGGCTCAAACGTTAAGTGAAAACAATGATCTGACTCAGAACTCTGTGATACCTTTACATTGTTTATAGAACAGAACTTCAAGGGTTTCATTTAGAATACTTCTGCAATGAAGGACTGGCCCTTGCTCCTGGCAGCAAAGTACAGTGTGCCCCGAGGTAACCAGATCTGCTTCATCCTGGTCACGGCTGTTTTCCTGAGGAGAGAACTTCTCGCTTCCTACCCTTTCACCTTGATGGAGAACAGCCAGCGCGTGGAGAAGACTCTACCTTTTCCAAGCCCTTTGTGGCCACTCCCTGGAGCTCTCCTGAAAGAATGACCTCTATTCCTTCCTCTGCTTTTCAGGATACAAAACAGCTTCAATCTAGAAGGTTTGGAAAGCCTTGGGCGGGTAGAGGAAATGGAGACTTCCACAAAAGAATTGTGTGATTTTGGCCAAGTCCCTTTCTCTCTCTCTCTCTCTCTCTCAATACTTTTTGTTTGCATCGGGAGGAGGAGTTTTCATGATTTGATAACCTCCAAGTCTAATTGACATCTCAGACCAGTGCTGTCTAATAGAAAGCAAAATACACAGATAGTTTTAAGATGTCAATTTTAAAATTTAAAGCAATTTTACCAAAAAACAGGTGAAATTCATTTTCAGAATATTTTTTTAACTCCATACATCCAAAATACCATCCTGCCAACATATAATCGTTATTTAAAGAAGACACACTCTTGAGATACTTGACATTCTTTTTGGTCGGGGCGGGGTGGGGGGCGGGGAGTGGCACTAAGTAAGTAAGTGGCACAGGGTCGCTGATAGCACATCTTGTTCAGATGAACCACACCCCCCGTGCTCAGTAACCACCTGTGGCTAGTGGCGGAAGAGTTGGGTGGTACCATTCTGGACCGGAAGCCAGTGAGTCCCCCTCTGAAGCACAGTTAATTCAGTCAACAGACCCATCTGCCCCCAGCAGCTTCGCCCCCAGACCTTGCAGCTCTGCACTAATTCATTAAAAGCCTGGTGTGGGTTTGCCACCATCCAGGAAGTCTCTTTTAAAAACTGGACAATTAAGGGGCGCCTGGGTGGCTCAGTGGGTTAAAACCTCTGCCTTTGGCTCAGGTCATGATCCCAGGGTCCTGGGATCGAGCCCCGCATTCGGCTCTCTGCTCAGCAGGGAGCCTGCTTCCCCCCGCCACCTGCCTCTCCACCTACTTGTGATCTCTGTCAAATAAATAAATAAAATCTTAAAAAAAAAAATTAAAACTGGACAATTAAAATCAATTTTACGGCCACAGAAGGAGAAAGATCCTGGGAATCCTGAGAAAGGTCCACAGGAAACTGAGAGACCTCTCCTCAATGCCCAAATCCCCAGACTTGGAAAACCATAAATTTCTCTGGGAGGTCGGCACACGTGGATTTGGAGGCTGCTGAACAGGGAGACTGTTTCTAAATCTATCGACCCCACTTCATAGGAGGATTTGTGCATTTTGCCGTAGAACTGCTGATTAATGTGTTTTGTTCCTGAGTGTTTCTCCAGACCCTGCTGGGGCATGTGTGCCATGTTTCTTTTCCGGAATGTGACATATACTGAATTTCAAAACACCTCTGGCTTTGCAGGTTTCACATAAGAGATCATGGACCTATAGTAGTGTTTTTCAAACTTTTTTATTGGGCCTTGGTAGGAAATGTCTCTTATATTGTATCCCAGGACACACATACACACACACCGAAACCAAAGGTTGTATGGAAGATTTTAATCCTTTACTGAATAAGGTGCATTTTGGTATTTTCTACTACATTGGTTTTTATTTTGTTTTGTTTTTAGCTATAGGTGTTGACTTGCTGAGGTCACAGCAAAGCCCACAAATGTGTCACGCCCACAATTTGAGGGCGCTGTGGGCCCTGCACTGTGGACAGTGGAAACTAGCACAAGGACATAAGCACCAGTCTGAAAAGAGAGGGGGGATGGGCTCCTGGCCAGGAGGCAGCCCATCCCCACCCCCAAGCCACCATCTGTCCCACGCCTGCTGCTATGCACTGTGGTTTAACCTGGACCATCCCAGCCATGCCCTCAGTGTTGGTTGGCCATTGTCAGCAGTTTTCCTGGTGGTTTGGACACCGTGTGGGTCATCTGAGAAAATTACCTGGCCCTGTAGGCTTTGTGCTTGGACCTTTCAAAGGGAGCCATTTTATGACTTTGGGAAATTGAGGTGTACCTTATAAAGGGGGTGGTTTACATGGAGCCACTGTTTGTTCAGACTTTACTTTACTTTACTTTGGTCAGCATTGACTAAAAACTAGCCTATGTGAAAAGGGGAATTTATTGGTTCATGTAGTTGGCAAGTACAAAGTTAGCTTCAGGCATGGCTGGATCTAGGGACTCTAGCAATGTGAGTAGGGCTCTGTCTCTTTCTCTAATTATCAGCTCTGTTTCCATCTGGGCACTGACTTCCTCCTCAGACTGGAACGGGGATGGGTCTACTCCAGCTCCAAGTACACATCCTCATGGTTTGTAATCCAAAGAAGAAAAAGACCTTGTGTTCCTGAAGCCCATAGAGCAAATCCTAAGGGAAATTCTGGCCTTGCTTCAACCCATCACAGTGACCTGAAGGATGGCCAGTCCTCAGCTACCTCCCCAGCTCCTGTGGCGAAGGTGGGGGGTCAGCCAAATCTGAACCATATGGAATAGGTGCGCCCATTACCAAAAGAAGGGAGAAAGAATGCCGAGTAGACCAAAATCATTAATTTTCATCCCTTGTTGATGCCTCCCTGCAAGCGACTGATTCCGAGTGGATGGGGTTCACAGAAAGGGATTGTGTACAGCTCTGTGTGATGATCCGATCTCGTCCGTTGGAGATGTTCTGCTCGGCAGAAGCAGCTTCGTTTAGCTAGACAGCCCTACAGATCTGCAGGCTTTGATAAAATGGCTCCTTTGTGTGGAACTTTTGCTTTTCCATTCTTCCTAACGTTAAGGACTATTTTAGACAATCTCACTCCTCTCCTCTCCTAACTTAATCAGACCACACCCGTTTTATCAACTGTTTGATCCTCTGGGCGTGGCCCCTGGCACCGGGGAGTCAGGCGTGGCAGGTGGGCAAATGCATCATCTCCAGCTTTGTGCACCCAGAGCTGGGAGCCGGGAGTCGGGAGTCATGGTAGTTTCCACCCTCCGTGCTCCCATAGGGTTGCCCTGGGGGGCTCCGTGGCCTGAAATCCATCAGCACTGCCCAGAATAAGTGATGGTCTTTTCTCTGACCTTTCCATGTCGCCAGAGGTCATGCTCTGCTCTTCTCCCCCCAGGGCCTTGGGAGTTCCCCCTTTGGTTTCCACTCCTGTCTTATTCCTAAGGCTCGCACAGGTTCGGGTTCACTGCCCTGGTCCTCTGCCCTCGCCCTAGGCCTCGGTGACAGTCGATCTCAGCTTCTCAAGGTGTGTGTGTGTGTGTTTTCCCTCCGTCTTTTATCACGCTTTGCTTTGATGAGGATGTTCTGGCGTTTCACTTTGTCGACAGTTTATTTTAATAAGCACATCTTCACCAGTGTCAAGTGGATTCAGACTGATCGAGTAAACTCTAGGCTTGGGGCCAGAAGGACCTGTTGATTCTGAGCTCTGACATTTACAGTGTGACCCTGCTTTGGTACCCCCGATCTCCCCTCAGGGAAACGGGAATGGTGGTCCTGCCTTGCAGGAGGAACGGAAACTGGGTCTGCAGATGGGCTGGCCCAGATTCCAGCATCATAAACGTGTGCTGGGTAGTCTGCTGTCCATTCACCAGCAAGGGAGACCCCCCCCTCCTCTATCTGGCTTAATGAGACAACGGGATGTCTTGGCCACACATAACAGAGCGGTACAGGGGAGGGCGAGTTCGAGTCTGGGCTGCAGTGCTGGCCGCAGAATCTCCAGGCCCTGTTTTCCTTCTCAGGCAGACTGTTCCCAGAGGGGCCACTGGGCCTGGGGCCGACATTATAGCAGATCTGGGCACCTGAAGAAGGAGCCTCCGGCACAGCCTGCCTAGAGTCCTAAGGCTGATGTCCGTTGGCTCAGCTCTGGTCCTGAGACCTCCCACAGGCTGGGGGAGTGACGTGCTGATTGGCTGGATCTGAGGTCATGCAGCTGCCCATGGAGAAGGGGCAGGGGTTCTAGTCTCACCCCAACCACAAATAGGGGTGGGTAGAGGGGTTCCCCAAAGGAGCGCTAAGTACAAATAAGGGCAGGCAGATGCTGGGGAAGAGGAGGAAAGCGACAGATAGGCTCTGCCCACGCTTACGGCTTATCCCTGCTGCGGTGTTGTGCTCTGTGCCCAAAGGAACGTTGCCTGGTTGTGGAGGGAGGCAGCCGGCAGCCTGCAGGGGAGAAGGGGCTGGAGAGCAGGCAGGGGACAGAACAGAGGCCCAGGACCCCATAGCTAGCTCTTCCATCACAGCCTGCCCCTGACTCTTCTGCCTGTATGTTTCTGGGATCACGTTTAACTTGTTGAGCCCTGGGCTCAGGAGCTATAGGAAGCTTCGAAAACCTTCACTTGTTTATTCCCCGCATTGTGTGTTTCTAGGAAGGTTGTTCCCCAGGAGGGCTTAACCTAAACTCCACCTCCGTATCCCCTTCTGACCTGTGAGGGCGTGGTTTAGTAGTCCTGCAAATCAGGGAGGGATGTTTCCAATGGCCTTTTTGAAGCCGCCCTACTAAAATTATAATGTATGTGTCGGCAGGGTTGAGGGGGATATGTTTATGGACGCTTTCTATACCCATCTTGTAGGAGGAGTTAGTTTTTATTTAGCAGCTAACATTTAACTTCGTGTACACACTTCATGGGATTATTTGTGGTCTTTATGCCAATCCTATTAAGTAGGTACTGTTACTAACCCCATTTTTACAAATGAGACAACTGAGACCCAGAGAAGTTAATTAAGTTCCCCAAGGCCACATAGCCATTATACAGGGAAGCCAAGAGCGAACCAATACTTGGAGCTAAGACTTGGGTACAGGTGGCAAGGGCCTGAAGGATGCCGCTGCCTCTGGACCAGGAACCTAGGGGAGCATGAGAGCAGGCGTGAGACCCCCCCATTTTCTGGGAGCCCCCCAAGGTCCTGGCCAGACAAAGAAGCCTGGGGAGCTAGGAGGCCCTCGTTCCCAGCCCACCTCTCTTGGAGCTCAAGGCAGTGCCCCTTGCCTGAGGGGGCCGGTGGGTCCTGCATCGGGCTGGGGGACAGCCTCCTGCCCGAGTCCAAGGTCAGGCTGCTGGTGGTTTTTGGTGGCCGGGGCTGACTTCATCTCCTGGGAGACAGAGGCCCGAGCAGGATACAGCCTCCTCCAACACATCAGTCCGCGGGTGTTCGGTTCCTTTTGCCAAGTGCCGGAAAGACACAGGAAATCGGGATGGAGGGTGCTTTTTATTTTTTTCCTTCCTGTACTTTGTTTGGTTTGTGTCCTTTTCCTCTGCTACAAATAGTATGTGCCCCGAAAGCCGAGCAGCTGCGCCGATGTGTCTTCTGTGTAATAACTCACTCTTCTGCTTCGTGGGCTAGCGTAGGGTCTCAAAGAGTGAAAACTTCCCATAACCTCTCCACTGACAGATAACCACGCTCCCCCTCCAGCTTCTCTTTCTGCCGCACAGTACTTCCCAACCTTCCAGCGTGACCTTGAGTGAACCCCGACAGCCTCTTGTTCAGAGACTGCAGAGGCTGCCGCCGGCCGGGGGACGTGCCCCGCACAGAGCCCCCCAACCCAACCTTTGCGTCCCACCCACACAACTGGCCTTGGCCACTGAGCCTGAATGAAGCCACTCTTTAGGCAGATTGCATTTAAGGAATGTCCTAACTGGGCTGGGGAACAAAGGCCTCCCAGGCCTCAAAGCTGCCTTGTGTGGCCTGGCCCTGGAGGCTGCTAGAACGTGGCATGTCTGGCCCCTGCCCTCATGAGCCTCCTGACCTGCAGGGGTGCCCTGGGGATCAGCTCCGACCCCTGGGCTTCCTGGCCTCCAGGGGAACAGCTGCCTCCCTGTCCTTCCTCCCTGCACCCCTGACAGAATTTTCCCAGCACAGGACACCCGGGAGGGATCTGCCTTACGTGCTCCTAGCCCATCACCTGCTGGGGGCTGCCTCTGGGTGGTCATTCCAGAGCTGTCATCTGGCCCAGGTGGGGGACTGCAGTTACGGCTGGAGACTGGTGAGCTCTTGGCCCAGACCTACTGGACAAAGGAGCCCAGGCCCTTTTATTTTATTTTACTTTATTTTTTAAAGATACTTATTTATTTGAGAGCATGCATGCAAGCATGGGAGGGGGTTGGTGCAGCAGAAGGAGAGAGAATCTCTTGGGGCTCAATCTCATAACTCTGAGATCATGCCCTGAGCCACAATCAGAGCCGGTTGCCTAACTGACTGAGCCTCCCAGGTGCCCCGCCCAGACCCTTTTATAGGAGACAACTCAGGGGGTGCTTTCACTGGACTGCGTGTGTGGGTTTGGAAGCCTCATGCTCAGCAGGTGTTCTCCAGGCCCTGACTTTGAGCAAAGCCCTGTTTAGGCACAGCGGGGAAACCAGATCAGGCAGCCGCTCCCTACACAGGTCTTTTATTGTCATTGGAGACGCAGGACTCGCGTTCAGGGGACGAGCAGCAAACGATAAAGGTGGGAGAATGGCCAGTAGGGCCATGTGCTTCTGGGCTGGCCGGGCTGGCGGTGCTTCTGGGCAGGCTGCGGCAGAGGGGAGGTGGCCCTGGGCAGGCCCCGGGCCTCCCTGACCCGCTCTGCTCAGTGTGATGTCTTCGGCGGTTACTGTGTGAATTTCCGAAGGGCCCTAAGGAAGCAGCGCTGCTTCCAGCTGGCTCCATGACTGGGTTTGGAATTCTGCTCTTGGGGAGGTTGGTTCTGCTGAAGAGGTCAGTGGTGAGCAAGCAAGTCGAGTTGTTTTTCCAGCCGTGCAAAAAATGCAGCAAAGCATCTGTCCCATCTCTTCAGCCCGCGCCACTCATCTGGGAATGCAGGCGGCGGCCCCTGAGTGGGGAAAGTGTTTTAAGTGATGAGACTCCAAGATAGGTGAGAAAAAGCAGATCTTGCAAAAATGATGACAGATTGACCTTGAAGGTTGACCCGGCAAGGGGTGGGGTGGGTGTGCACAATGCTGGTAAATGAAGCAAAACCCTCTCCTCATTTCCTGAAGATGGAGATTTAAAAAAAAACAAAAAGAAAACAAAAACCAAAACCAACTCCTTGAGTATTTCTTTTCTTTCTTCTTCTTCTTCTTTTTTTTAAACATTTTATTTATTTGACAGAGAGAGAGAGAGATCACAAATATTCAGAGAGGCAGGCAGAGAGAGGGGGAAGTAGGCGCCCCGCCAGAGCTGAGAGCCCAATTTGGGGCTCAATCCCAGGACCTTGAGATCATGACCTGAGCCCTAGGCAATGGCTTAACCCACTGAGCCACCCAGGCATCCTTCCTCGAGTATTTCTTATACTGGAGAAAGTTATGTACTTTCTGGCTCTGTCTCCTGGGCTCCAAGGAGGCAGGAGCCGTGACAGCCTGCCTGAGGGTTAGCCTCTGAGTCTTTTGGGTGCTGATTTTCCTAAGAACTTCCACCTGTTTAAGCAGAATGGAGAACTGAGCTCCACAGTGTGTAAGCCTATAGGCACGTTGGTCCTTGCTGTCCACATCCTTACTGTCCAGAAGGGAAAAGATTTTGGGGGCAAAAAGGGATTTTCAAGCATATCCGACTGTAGAACAGGCATCACCCCAGAAAGTTCCACATGTAAAAATCAGAATTGAGTCTCCTAAAGAAGGACTGTGGAGGTTTGCTTTTTAAGGAATCTTATAGATGTATACAGTTGGGGTGCCTGGGTGGCTCAGTCGATGATGCGTCCAACTCTTGGTTTCTGCTCAGGTCCTGATCTCGGGGTCGCGGGACGGAGCCCAGCATCGGGCTCCGTGCTCCGTGCAGAGTCTGCTTGAGATTTTCTCCCTCTCCCTCTGCCCCACCTTATGCTCATGGGCATGTGCTCACGTGCTCGCTCACTCTCTCTAAAAATAAATAAATCTTTAAAAAATGTATGAAGTAAAAAGACTTTTTATAAAGCAATAATTATACTTTTATTTATCTCGGGGGTTCGTCAACCTGGCTGCACCTTAGAGTCTCGTGGGAGAAAAGCTCCTGGAGCCCAGACCCACCCAGAGCAGTTCCAGCAGGATCTCTCTCATCCAGCAGGATGCAGGCATCAGAATTTTTTTTTTTTAAAGATTTTTATTTATTTGTTAGAGAGAGAGAGAGAGAGAGCATGAGCACAGGCAGACAGAGTGGTAGGCAGAGGCAGAGGGAGAAGCAGGCTCCCCGCTGAGCAAGGAGCCCGATGCGTCCCCAGAATTTTTTTTTTTTTTAAACTTCCCAGATGATTCCATTGCGCAGCCATTGCGAGGAATCGTTGCTTTTCCATTTGTAGCCGTGCCCCTGAGTGGGCATTATGTCTTAAGTGTGAGGAACGCAGGCGTACCCTCCTGAGTCATTGGGAAGGTGCTTTCAGGAGCAGGACAGACCCGGGTTAAGGACGTGGAACCCTGCTGTGTCTGCAGAAGCCCCTGGCCAGGAGATACATGCACCCATGGAGGCATTCGGGCTGCCTGCCTCCACAGGACGGAATACCGCACAACAATGAAAAAGAACAAATTGCTCATCTGTGCAACCACATAGATAAATCTCACGTGCCTTATGTTAAGGAAGAGGACTCAGACCCCAAAGGCTAGGCAGGTTGCCAGAGGAGGAGAAGGAATGAAGTATTGGTAGACTACAGGGCGAATGAGCCTTAAAATTGTTACGCGCTATGAAAGAAGCCATTCTACAGAAGGCCACGTGTTCCTTGACTCCATCTATGTGAAATGTCTAGAATAGGCAAATTCGGGAGGATACCTGTGTTAGCGTACTCACTGCCACTGATTTGTACACTTCAAAGTCATTAAAATGGTTAAGTTTATGTTACGCGTCTGTTGCCACCATAAAAAAAGCCACTCATTAGCGTGCCGGGACTCAGCAGGTGCTTGGCGAAGGCTGGCTTGGCACGTGGCCCTTCTGAAGAAAGGGGACTTCGGCCTCACGTGTTCCTTCTTTTTTTTTTTTTTTTTTTTTTTTTAAAGATTTTATTTATTTATTTGACAGAGATCACAAGTAGACGGAGAGGCAGGCAGAGAGAGAGAGGGAAGCAGGCTTCTCGCCGAGCAGAGAGCCCGATGTGGGACTCGATCCCAGGACCCTGAGATCATGACCTGAGCCGAAGGCAGCGGCTTAACCCACTGAGCCACCCAGGCGCCCCTCACGTGTTCCTTCTTAGGCGGAACGAAGGGGTATGTTTTCCAGAAGCTCTTTTTGAGAACTTGAGGATTCCTCTGTGACCAGGAGGAAGGGACTCGGGATTTTCTGCCCTTGGTTGTGGCTACAGGGTGCCGTTGCTAGTCACAGAAACTCTCCCACGTTCTTCACTGTGGTCGGTCCCCAGCAGTTGGGTTTGCACAGATAATATGCCCAGTGGCTCCATCTTCGGAACTGCTGGGGCAGGGAGAGGGATGCGTGTCTTTATACTTAAAGAAGAGGTCTGTTTTGTTTCATATTTGGAGGGAAGATCGTGGTCAATCACAGGTCTTCAACAAATGCAGCTGAATAAATAAAACTGTGTGCATAAAACAGCAGGGGAGCCACGAAGAGCAGCTTTTTCGGCATGTTGGGAAGACGCTTATGGTTGGGAACCTAGTGACCAAAAAGTAAGACTGCCTCAAGATGAGAAAAACCGAGGGAGGAGGTCACCAGGAGGCAGAGCTTGACCATGGCCGAGGGCAATGAATCGAGCAGCTGAACCGCCCAGCGCTGCGTGGGCCTTGGAAGCCGCGAACAAGAATCTTATTGATGATTCGTCAGACCGTGAGCAGACAACTCTGAACTTTAACAGAGCCAGGATGGAAAGCCCGCACAAGGACCTACAGTTTCCAGAATGAACAACACACTTATTTTTCCCTCCCTCTGCTGGAGGACGAGAGAGAGAGAGAGAGATTAAAATGAGAAGGGGGGTGGGGGGGTGTTAGGGAGTGGGGGAAGGGGAATGGGATGGGTGCCTTCCAGAGCCTCAACGAAATGGCCACATTCCTCCGAGCTCTGAGGGCTGAAAAATGTCACCAGGGTTGGCACAAATGAGGGCCCTGCTTTTGTTGATTGTTATTTTCTGGAGTCTGGAGCTTGGCCTGAAAGGGTATGACCACAGGAGAATCCCCAGCCTCTGCTGTGCTTAGCACCTCATTGGAGCCCCCAACCTTTCTGCAAAGGCTGCCCCTCAACCCGGAAGCGCTCCCGCCCAGCCAGGAATACAGACTGGGCTCGCTTGGAGACACCATGAACAGCTGGCGTGGGCAGGGAGGAATGGCAGGAGGCAGAAGCTGATTGCTGCTGGTCATGGGCTGCTCTGAGTGCAGATCTAGAGAGGGACAGAGAGGACATCCCGGGGTTTGTGGCTCTGGTTCCTGGTCCCGTGTTTCTTCAGCTCTGGGGCTTACCCTTCCCCAGCACAGCCATTTAAGAGGAAAAGCGGGGGTGTCTCTGCTTTCTTGGTGCTGCCCCCGACCCCCACCCGTCTGCCTGGCCTACCGGTTCCCCCAGAACTACAGGCCTGTGTCTGATGGCATTCTGCAGCTCTCTGTCACCCAGGACACCTTAAGTCCCTGCATCTCAGGGAATTATCCCTGAGTCTTCTTGCCTCTGTACTGTACCCATCTAGAGTTCCCTGCTGTGCCTTTGCCAAGCATGGTGGAACAGGAGGCAGAGGTCATGGTCCAGATAAACCTCCCTGACTTCTTGGCGGTGGCTCCAGCCAAGGGATGACGGACAGCAAGTACTTGGGACTTGGAAGTACTTGGACTTGAGCCCCAGGGCCACTACTAACTGCAGATACAGGTCTCAAGAGCCAGTTCCCATGCCATGCACTTGCAAGGGTGGTTGGAAGAATTGGGGGTGGGTGGGGTACAGCATCCCACGTGGCCCCTGGATGCCATGATTAGTTCACACTCTTGTCATTCTCATCTGTGCTAGTAATGGTCCCCTGCCCACCCTTGCCTCCCCTCCTTGTCCTCCCTACTGTTTGAAGGGTTATTCGATCTCTAGGCTGTTGGAAGAACCGTGTGCATGGCCCTTCTCCAGCATTGTCTAGAGGTCATGCAGGATAAGGCACGGACTCCTTAGCAAAGCAGATCAAGCCCTTATGGTCTGCCTGCCTGATCTGACGTCCCAGTTCTGGCCTTGGAGCCCGCCTTCCCCTGCATCCCCCACGCCCCTTGTGCCCCAATGCACAGAGAGACTTGTGGTTTCTCAAATATCCTGTGTGCCTCCAGCACTTGAGCTGTCAGAACATCTCCTTCCCTTTTCCTAAAAGGCCTCTACCTCCTCCCAGCAAACTCCTATTCATCCTCAGTGGCAAGCTTATAAATTCCTCTTGCTGATAACCCCTGTTTGTCTTGTGACACCTTCCTGATCCTTGGACACATTCCTGAATCACTTTTCTGCTCACCCCCGTGTCCACTGGGCCCCTCTCCCCAGACGTGGAGCTCCCGGAAAGACTGGGGGACCCCATCTGGGTCAACTGTGTCTCCCCAGAGACAGATAGGACACTCTTTACCCTTTGGCCCGGTGCATACTTGCTTGCTTGAAGATAAACGAAAGCTGTTTTCCAGGAATCGGGCCGCTTTGGGGAATAGCGGAGGACGTGAAATTGAAGAGACACTGAGTTTTCGTGCTTTTTTCTTTTTCATGAGCGGAAGTAGCAGCAGTATCAGCCTGGAAAAGGTTGAGAAGGTCAGGAAGAGCGCAGCTTGAGATCCAAACGGCTTTGCAAAGCCCGTTCGCTTTTCCACATCCCCTGCAGCCGAGTTCAAGGCTCGATGTCATTTCCTTAGATTTAGCCTTTGTTTTCCTGCTGCGACTTGTTTAAACTCCCTGCTTTTGAGCCTGTCGAGTTCCTGCAGCCAACAGGAAGGTCCTGAATAGCTGTTCAAAAAAACCTCAAAACCAAATGAAAGCAACCAAGAGGCCTTACCCTTCGGCACCTCTTCCCAGAAGCCTTCCAGGCCTAAGACTCTTGTCTGATCTCCTCCCACACTTTTTGGTATGAGTTTTTGGTGGGGTGCCTTGGTTTATGAATCTCTTCCCTCGGGCTGGTCTTGTTCTGCCTCTGAGCTTGTGTAAGGAAAGACCCACACTGTCCTGATCTCCATTTTAATTTTTTGGTTGGTTGAGGCCAAGGGCCCAGCTAAGTGCTGGGCACATCCTTGGGTCCCACTGTCTTGACTGGTGGGCTCTCGGAGCTCTCGCTGGTGCCCTCTCAAATCCCACTCCATCGAGAGTCTAATTGCTTTTAAGCAGACCAGGCAAAAGCCATTGGCCTCTTGGAAACCCACTTTTCCCAACACAAGGAACAGGGCAAGAGACTCTGCTGTTGGGCCCAGGGCCCTTCCCCAGGCAGAGCCACCTGCTAGCCTTATCTTGGCTCTCACTTACCGTCTGTCCATCTCTTCACGGGCAGAGACGAAGGCCACCTTCCAACTTGCCTCCAGGCATGGGAGCCACGCCGCTGTTGACCACAGGCAGCCTCTGGGCTGCTGGCCACCTTGACCTTCACTTGGCTTTTGATAAGCCACAGGGGAGTGGACACATAGACCTTGGTGGAGCTTGCTTCGTTCTTAATCCTTTAAAACCAGGACCCTGAGAGGGAGAGTGGTGGTTTCTCTGCTGCTTCTCCAGCTTTGGCAAACTGGAGTTTCCTTCGGGGGGAGGGACCCCTGCCAGGAAGAGAGCGCTCTGATGGCGCCAGGCAGTACACACCCATGTGGGCGAGCTGGCTGACCCCTGTATGTGATCGGATGGTCACATGAGCTGGCACTGCCCTCCTCTGAAATAAGCAAATCCTCACCCTCTTCCCTTCCCCGGCCCTCTCACGAGCAGTGGCAATATTCATTCCAGGGAGTTTGGTTTTGTAGGGATGGGGTTCAAAGGCTACTACCCCACGGAGGTCCAAGGAGGTGTTTGAACAGAGGCCACTGGGCTGTGCCTTAGAACCAGGAGAGCCTGAGAGCTTCTTTTTCTACTATAGGGAGTGGCAGGGGTAATCTAGGGCTCTTGTTCAATTCTGGGGAGTTAGGCTTTTGGGGGATGTTGGAAGAATGATGGAGGCATCCAATGGGGTGTTGTTAGTACCTCTGTCTTAAGAGTCAGACAGGAGATGTGCTCTCTGCCATGAGCCCTGTGGACCTTCTGGGCCATCAGACCCATGTCTTCAAAATGGGCATAACCATGCTTAGCTCTTCAGCTTGTGAACTAGTGGGTGCCTGATGTCATTCATTCCATATACATTCATCCAAAACAGTGTAGGTGCCAAAGGTGTGGGACAGATGTGGTCCCCTCATTGAGCTAAGATTTTGCCATTTGTGTTTATAACTTTGTGAAACGGGCAGGGCCTACGTGGTCTTTGCCACTTTCCAGGTAAGAAAACGAGCTTGGAGAGAGTGCGTGACTGCTCAGTGTTCCCACAGCAGGCGATACAGGACAAGTCAGGGTTTCACTGGCTGCTGTCTTCGGGAGCAGGGCCCGCAGGTGTGGGCTCTGGGCCTGCATCTAGACCGCCGGTTCTCAGTGTTGGCTGCACGCTGGAATCACCCCGGGAGGTTTAAGAACTACCGATTCCTGGGGCATCTGTGTGGCACAGTCGTTGAAGCATCTGACTCTTAGTTTCTGCTCAGGTCATGATCTCAGGGTCTTGAGATCGAGTCCCACATTGAGCTCCACACTCTGTGTGGAGTCTGTTTGGGATTCTCTCTCTCTCTCTCTGCTCCTATTCTTCTCTCTCTCTCTCTCTCAAATAAATTTAAAAAAAAAAAAAGAAGAAGAAGAAGAAGAAGAAAGAACTACTGACTCCTGGGTTCTATTCCCAGAGATCCTGATATCATCAGTCTAGGGTGTAGCTTAGGTATCTGGATTTTCTAAAGCTCTCCAGGTGACCCAGTGCAGCCAGGGTTGGAAAGCACAGCACAGAACCTCGAGGAGCTGGCTGCCATTACTGAGAGCATGTTCTGGAGAGCCACTGGGCAGCAGAGCCAAGATGGCGACCCCATCCCCAAATGCAGCATCTTATAGACAGCAACAGCAACAACAGTGGTGAATGTGCCCTGTGCCCACACTGTTGTCCTCTGCGCTAGCATCTCCGCAGGGTGGCTCCAGGGAGAGACTGACGAGCACTTTTAGAATGGTGGAGCCAACTTGATACCTTGAATCCATGGGACCAGAGCCCTTTGCCAGCTTGGGGAGTGATGCTAGACTCCGTTTCGGTGGAGGAGGCTTATTTACTGAAGAAACTCAGGAAGGTTTTGTTTTTCTGTTTGCCCAGCCGTGGCTTCTGATGAATCATCCCCCTTTCAACAGGGGCAACATAATCACTGTTTCATCTTGGAGTGACTCTGTTTGTCCTTGGGGAAAGGATGAACAGTTGGGTCAACCACAGCAAAAAAAAATTTTTTTTGATGGCTCCAGGTTTGATCTGTGTTTAAGTTCTCTAGGTCCTGAGCTGTCCTGATTGGCTTTTTATCAAGGAAGCAATCCTGTTTGCAGACTGTCATGGCTTGACGGGCTTGCCTGGGCTGTCTTGGCCGCCGTTGCTCCAGCAAATGGTAGACCTGCAGCTCCAGCCAGCGCCATCCATCTCAAAACCAAGGGCCTGCTTTTCCTCCCCCAGACCCCAGCTCTGGGAATCCCACTTTTGGCTGGGCCTCCTAGGTGCTTTCAGGGCTCCCCCCAAGTCCCTCCCACGCAGGACCGCAGGGCCCATGGCGAGATGGTACAGGATCTGGGGGTGTGTCTGAGCTGGCCCTTCAGAGAGCAGGAAGCAACTATAAAGGGTTCTCTTTTCTGTCTCTAGCCCTGGAGCAGCTGTTGACAGAGCTGGACGACTTCCTCAAGATTCTTGACCAGGAAAACCTGAGCAGCACAGCTGTGGTGAAGAAGAGCAGCCTGGCTGAGCTCCTCCGGGTCTACACCAAGAGCAGCAGTAAGTGTGACCCGGGGGCCTCCGAGAGGTCCCCATGGAAACAGAAAGATAGTCATGCTCGGGCTGCCACAACAAAGTCCCACCGACTGGGTGGCTTAAACAATAGAAATTTGTTTTCTCAGAGTTCTGGAGGCCAGAAATCTGAGATCAAGGCTTTGGGCAGGGTGGATTCCTTCAGAGGACTCCCTCTTTGGCTGTAAGTGGCTGCCTTCTGTCTGGGTCTTCAGACCATCTTCCCCCTGGGTTTGCGTCCAAACCTCCTCTTCATATAAGAAAACTGGTCCTGTTGGACTGGGGCCCACCCTGGTGGCCCCGTTTGACGTCAAGGACCCTTTCCCCTACCAGAATCACATTCTGAGGTATTCAGGGCGAGGACTTCATAGATGAATTTGGGTGATGGGGGTGGGGAACGCAGTTCAGCCCCTCGCGGTGGTCCAGGGGTGACGTGACCTGAATGTGAGCCCAGGAAATCTCTGAACACTCAACACAGCAGCCGTGAGTGTGGTTTTAAACAAAATGTTTCCAAAGGACTTTTCTTCATTTGCTCAAAGTAGTGAAGGGCTAGGGAACTGTCCAGGTAAGAGCCAATGCTTAATTGAGCATTTCCTACATGCACACGTTCCTACGTGCACACGTTCCTACGTGCGCACGTATTAACTTGTCTCATGTTCAAGGCCCCTCTCTGAGCTTGGTGCTGTTGCTACAGACGAGGGTGTTACAGATGAGGTCTGCAGAGTTGAAGTCACTTGCCAGTGTCCTGTGGCCCAGAGGAAAACATAGTTTTAAAGCTGTAGATCACAGAACCCTAAGTACCTGTTTTTTTTTCTTATCCTTTTTATTGAGGTGGATTTTATATACACCCAAGTACGTAGATCTTAAGTATCCAGTTCAGTGAGTTCTGAAAATTGTGTACACCCATGTACCTACCATCCCAAACAAGACAGAGAACATTTTTATCATTCCGGAAATTTTTTCTTGCCCCTTCTCAGCAAATTCCTCCCCACCCCCACCCTCGTCCCAAGGGAACCGTTGTTTTAATTTCTCCCACCATACCTGTGTTGTGTTCACGGGTTTGGGCTATTACAACTAATAAGACTGCTCTGAACATTCTCGCATAAGTCTTCTTGCGGGTGTGTGGTTTCATTTCCAGCACACTCAGATTTTCTTTCTTTTTTTTTAAAAAGCCTTCTTGTGAAGTCCTGACAGTTTAGTTGAGTCTATTTTTACATCAGATGTTTGAGAATGGGAAGTGATATCTCGGGACAGCGGGGGACCGGAAGAGGGCATGTGATCCACGTGCCCGGTGGCAGGAGCCGCCAAGACGCACGCTCGAGGAGGGAAGCAGACCCTCTGCATCCAGATTCCCCCGCACATCCAACCCGGACCCACCAGGCTACGTTTTGGGGTCACTTTTCCTTTCCTTTGTTCCCTGTGGACCTAGTTTTTACTCTCTGAGTGGGAGAGAAGTCCTAACGCTGAGGCGCGTTGCCATCCGCCCGGTGGCCTTCTCTTGTGCCCGGACGAGCTGGCTTCCTTAGCCTTCTCTGAGAGGCGATTTCCTGGAGCCCAATTTGGAGCCTTTGCTGCTCCCCAGGCCACCCTGGGGTTCCCAGGCTCCTCCCGGCTCCATGGCAAGCCTTGCTGGCCTGCGCCAGTGCTGGTCAGCAGCACATCAAAGGTGGGAAGGCAAGGTGAGAAAGGCACATTACAAAGAGGGTGAGTTAGAGTGGAGTCACCCCAAGGCAGGATCTATCAAGGCAGCTCTGTAAGAAGCACACTCCTGTCCCACCGACAGGTCAGGTCAGATGTGCTCTGACTTGAGATGTTTCATGATAGACAGCAGCTCCACTGGGAATTGGAAGACCCATGGGTTGGGCTCTGAGCCCGGGTTCCTGGTTCTGATCACTCTCTCAGGGCCCCCTGGGTGGGCTCCCCCTCATTGGGGTCATGTGCTGTGTAGCTTCCTGTAGGATGACCTTTGTTTCACCCCAGACCTTTGCACCTTCTGCTCTGATAAAGTCAGAGCCTCCCCCACCGTCGGTCTCCACAGCTTGCAGGAGGCGCCCGGACGTGAATTGCCCACAGTGCACCACTCAGACCACCGGAAGTGCGTGCACAGCCTTACCGAGACCTGTGGCTACCACTCCTGTTCCTGGTGTCCATTTTGGTCCTCTTTGCTCTGTCTTAGCTCGCAGAGTGGTCAGAGCAGCAGCAAACAGCTTTTGTGCATATACTCTGTCCCAGCGTGGGGCTTAGTGTATGAAATGACATGGATGGTGCCACCTCGTTCCTACCCCAAGTCAATGAGAGAGTTGTCCTCGTCTTCTCAACTGGAGAGTCTCCTCTTCAAGGCACATGGCTGCGAGTGGCTTGGGGCTGGGCAGGCAGCCCTAACTGCTGTCCTCCCCCCCCTTGCCCCATATTCCAGACTCATCTGCACCACTGAAATCGTGCTGCATGGGACAGAATCCCAAGTCCCTGAAATCAAAGCATCTGTCTTCCTTCCCAGCCTCCCAGGCCCTTCTTGTTGTGTACGTTCCAGACAATTAGCTCAGCTTGATGGGACTTGTAGGTGGAGGCAGGCTGATCATTTTGAGATAGTCTGTGGTCTACACTGGCTGAGCTGTTGTTTACTCCCACACATTTTGGGCAGAGTATGAGACCGAGAGAGAGAGAAAGAGATTGAGAGTATATGTGTTTACCCTTTCCAAATTTGGGTTTTCTGATCTTTTATTGTATGGGCGAAACAAGAATTTTCTACTTTGCCTTTCATCTGCATGGTGAGGTCAAGGCAGGGTTTGAGTTTTGTTTACAGGAGATTGACTCTTTGTTCCTGTTTTCACCTGAGAGGGCTGTGGATCTCCCAGTGCCCTGCTCAGAGAGTCTGGGAAAGTGTCGGGAGAGCCCTTCAGATGGGAAATCTGCTGATGTTCTGTCTATCCAACTGTAGCAAAGAGGGTCCCTGTCCCTCCTTCCTGTCCCTCCCGTTCTCTGGGAAAGACCACCCCCTTCACACAAAGGTCATTCCCCAGGAGTCATGTGCTTTACTCAGTGCACACTAAGTTCTCCTTCCCAGCCGCACCTGTGCTGTTGTCATTTCCTACCTGCTTGTGTTGACTGTCCCAGGAGGATCCGTTTCCCCCACCCATGTTAGGTTGCAAAGGTAGAAACAGTGTCTTCTATTTCATTCTGTGCTGTATGCCCAGCACCTCGGATAGTGCTGGGTGCTCAGTGCACTTCTGAAAATGAATGAGAGAATGATAGAAAATTCTCCAACCAAGGCTACCACCTGCCAGACACAGGACAGCTCAGCCACCCCCAGTTATAGGGCCAAGTTCACTGGGCATTTCCCAGGATTGCAGATGGTCCTGGGAGGCTCTTACTTACCAACCTAGATGGTCCTGAATTAGCTACGCAGAGAATCAAAACCTGACCAACCATGCGGCCTGCAGTAGAGGGCCCAAGGCAAGAAACAGCCTCGAGAAGTGGCCGGTGCTATGCGTTTTCTCTGCAATTTACAAGCTGCCATCTTGGGGAGAAAGCACCTGCCCCGAATCTATCAGTTAAAACAATGACAATAATATCTTGCCTTTTTTTTTTCTTTTTGCAAGAATGTGGCTTTAGTCAACAGTAAGAAAAAAATAAATGAACATAAGATTAACACCGCACTATTTACATTCCTTCAATTCCTATTAATTGAGCTTTATTGGTATCCTCTGAATATTTTTATGTAGTCGTGGTTTGCCTCTGTATTCCGCTTTACGTTATTTTTACATTTAGAATTGCTGTCTGTGCACATTTTCATGTGCTGACAGTTCCCATATTTTTCTTTTTTGGCTATTCTGAAACATGATTCTCTAAGTGTTGGATATCTCTGTAATTGTGGACATAGAGCTACTTTGATATTTTTCGCAGTTGGGTAGTGTCCACGGGTGGATGAACAGTGACATTCAGCTAGTCTCTGGTTAGTGGCATTAGGTTTTGTAATTTATTATTTTATTTATTAAAGGTTTTATTTATTTAACAGACAGAGATCACAAGTAGGCAGAGAGGCAGGCAGAGAGAAAAGGGAGGGAGGGAGGCAGGCTCCCCGCCAAGCAGAGAGCCCAATGCGGGGCTCGATCCGAGGACCCTGAGATCATGACCTGAGCTGAAGGCAGAGGCCCAACCCACCGAGCCACCCAGGCGCCCTTAGGTTTTATAATTTAAAAGAAACCTCATACAGGGGCACCTGGATAGCTCAGTTGATTGTGCATCTGCCTTCAGCTCAGGTCATGATCCCAGGGTCCTGCTCAGCAGGAAGCCTGCTTCTCCCTCTCCCTCCACCCTACCCCCTCACTTGTGCTCTCTCTCCCTCCTTCTCTCAAACAAATAAAATCTTAAAAAAAAAAACCAAAAAACCACAAACTCCTACAACATTACAATAAACATCCTCAAATAAAACTTTGTTTACATGCTGGAGTTTATCTTTAGGATAAATTTCTGGCAGTGGAAATACTGGGTTAAAGGTGATGAACATTTGGGGAAAAAAAAAAAAAGAATACGAACACTTAAATTATCCTCCCAAATCTCTTCCAAAATGTCTGTGCCAACTGACACACTCTCTAGTAATCGTTTGTTTTTAAAGGTGACTACTGTCGTTCGTGCTGATGTGTGATTTTTTTTCCCCAACTTTTCCCATTATCGAGCCTTTGAGCCATTCTCCATGGTTTCGACTGTCATTTTTAATCTTTTTTAGTTATAGGATTAACTTTTTAAAGTTCCTTAATATTTATGTTTTGTTCTCTTGGAGACTTAAGAGTTCGGTAAAAACAGGCAGTGTGCATCACTGTTGTTTTCCGTGCTAGGCAGACAGAGCCCGTGAGTTATCTCTTCTGCTCTGAATTACACGATTAATGCCTGAGCTTGCTGCCCTGACTCCTGCAGAGCCCTTTTCTGTGTGCTCTCCTCTGGGGAGGGTCCTGACCCGACCACTCTGGCTCTCACTGAGTGGAAGGCTACCAGTTGTGGCTAGCTAATTTAGACCTCATAGTTCCCTCCCATGAACTCCAGCAGGTTGGGGTGATGTTGCTGACAGGTCCTGGCAGGGCCTGGCACTGGGGTGGTGATCCCGCAGACCGATGGCAGAAGACACCTCTGCCTGGGTCCTCCCCGTGTTCTTCTGGGTTTCCAGGGCTCTGGTTTTGCAGGCCTTTGGGCTGGAGGCTGGGCGGTCTGTGGCATGAGTCTGACCCTAGGCTGCTTCCTTCACCTGGGGGTTGACTCGGGTTCTCTCACTTGGGGACATAGTCTCCAGTGGAGCCACAAGTTTCTAGGAAATGCAAATTAAGGGGCAAAAAAGGAAATGCAGGAGGATGTCTAAGAGGAGATGCATTTGGATGAGCTGTCTTCTGAAGAAAGGGTCTTTGGGGCGTAAGAAACTGAGCAGTGTTAGGAGACTATCATTTCTCTGGCCAGACAGGCACTGGAAAGGTAGCCTACACAGAAATGATTTTAGGGGCACTTGGGTGGCTCAGCTTGTTAAGCATCTGCCTTTGCCTCAGGTCAGGATCCCAGGGTCCTGGGATTAAGCCCAGTATTGTGCTCCCTGCTCAGCAGGGAGTCTGCTTCTCCCTCTCCCTGCCCCCTGCTTGTGCTCTCTCTCTCTCTAATGAATAAATAAAATCACCAGAAATATTTTACGATTTAAATGAAATGCTAGAAAAACCAGAGAAATCTGCTTGGTGGAATATGGGGTAGGCCTTTGAGGTACGGGTGCCTTTCCACTCTCGTTCCTGAAGCTACCCTTCTGCTCCTATCTTTCCCTCTCCCTTCCCCTCCACCCCCACCCTCAAGTTAGAAAATTCACAGTCAGCGGCTTGGCCTTTCTGTTTTTGGAAATTTGTCAACTCTATAATGGACTCTTTCAATCAAGTCAAATGTTGTATGCTTTTACTGGAACCCAGGCTAATGACAGTCTCTCGGGGGGACCCTGTTTCTCTCTAGAGCCATTTCCCATTGTGGAATCCCATGAAACCTTTGTCTTCCATCCTCCCTCTGCAGGTTCTGATGAGGAGTACATTTATATGAACAAAGTGACCGTCAACAAGCAGCAGAATGCGGGGTCCCAAGACAAAGGTAGAGGCTAGCGCTGCTGATCTCGGCCGGCTTCCGGGAGGGGGAGGCATAAGCGTTGGTCCCATTCCCCGCCCCGCTTCCTCCCAGCCAGCACCAGACAGCCCAGTGGAGTTATTTCTGGCACTCACATTTTGGCTGATGGTATTTCGGGTGGATGTATTTTGGGACATTCCATCAAGCCACCTCCTTGCCTCTTAAAGGTCTCATGTCCCCTTCGTGGATAAAGCCCTAAAGTCTCAGCTTTTCCCAGCATCATCCCAGGAGTAGGAAGTCACAGTCAGGTGTTCTAGGAAAGCAGCCATTGTATGGTGCTGATTCCACGCCCCAGCTTTATATCTTTTGATAGAAGTCTGGATTGTATGGGCGTGGGGGCGGGGCAGTAACAGGGGACAGAAACGCTGATGCCTGCACCTGCCTTAATCAAAAGTTTTGCTCAAGGTGCTCTCTCGGCAAAACATTGTATCTTACATTGGAAGGACATACTGTGTCTTCCATGACATCTCCGTCTTCTGCTCTGTTTGGCTCTCCTTTTCTCTGAAGACCTTCAGGAGGTCTGGCAGGACCTCAGGGAGGCCCAGCATCTGCAGAGCTGCCGTGCTGCTGAGGAGAGGGGATTAGAAGCCCTATCTCCCAACTCCCCAGCCTGTGACCGAAATGCAGAGGCTTAGCAAGAGGTGGGGACGCAGCGCTGTGGGGCTCTCGGTCCTGTCCAAGGCTTGGCTTTAGCTGCTAGCCACCCAAGCCCAGAGGTCAAATCTGTTTGAGTCTGTCTGTCCTGGGGCTGGCTGGGCCGCTGGCTGAGACGGTCAGGCAGGTGCGCCGCGGGCTGGTGGCCAGTCCTCCCGTGTGGCTTTGGCACCTTCTGTTCCACGGCCAAGCCTGGGGCTCAGCAGAAATGACTGACACACCAGCTGCCACTGTGCCAGGGTCGTTTCCCTTCTGGGATGGAAAGAGCTGTAATCACAGGGTCGGGGCTGGGAACAGCTTCCCTGCTCACTAAAGCTCTGTGGCTGGGCCATTTTTGGCATAGGGCAAGGGGAAGAGACGGTGCGGAGCCTGCCGGAAACCCCAAACCAGTTCCTTCTGAGGAATCTGCCCCTGGCTGAGGCACCACTTACACACTATTCTTGGCCAAAAAACCACATTGGCCCCTGGGACTGCCCACCTGGGTAATTAACACTTGCTCAAATAGATCTCATGGTCCATGTGACCAGACATCCCGGGATAATGGGAGGGATAAGGCTGGGAGGCCGAGCACCCCTCACCGAAGCCTTCTCCTCTTCGCTGCCCACAGCACCCGAGGAGCAGAACCCATTGGCCAACGGGGAGCCTGGCCAGCACTCTCTGGCCCCACAGAAGAGTCTTCCAGACCTCCCACCACCCAAGATCGTAAGTGTTCACCGGAGACCCCTGATTTCCTGACTGGGGCCTCTGTGAAATTCCAGTTGTTTTCACAGGCGTCAGTCCCCCCATGTGGCTGGCATTTTCTGAGCACCTACTGTGTGCACCTTCTGTGTGCACACTTACTGTATGCAGGACATGGGGCAAGGCACTGGGAGAGGCGGAGCTAAAGAATGCCTGCCTGCAGGTGACATCATTGCCCAGGACCGCAGTACTCAGGACTTGTGGGAGTGGGAGATGCAGGGAGCTAGTTGGCTTCATCAAATATCGCCATGTGTTTGAGGCTCTACCGGGCTCCCTCCAGCACCATGTGAGGGGTGCCATGTTGAGCCATGGTCCCCGGTTCAGGCCGCAGCGAACTTCTAGGAATGTAAATCATATCACTTTGCACTTCCTGCTTCAAACCTGCCAAAGGCTTTCATTGAACTTAGGTGGGGGGGGAAATCCGTGTTCCTTAACCCAGCCTCACAGCCTACACGGTCTACACAGCCTGACGCCAGCTGCATCTCCAGCCTCAGTGTACCTGCTTCTCACTGGGCTCCTGTCCCTGGATGGGACCACATGTCAGTGTTGCCTCAGGGCCTTGGTCCTTTGTGGACCCTGACTCTTCAATGGCTGCCACCTCCTCACCTCACAGGCTTTCACAGACAGGCTTTCCTTGGCCCGATACATGAGACATCACACCTCCGTCCATCCCTACTGTCTGCCCCATGGCCAGTGACCCCTCCATGGCACTCACCACCGTCAAAATGGTCTTCGTACTATTTGCCTCCCCGACCAGACGTGAGCTGCCCAGGATGGGGAGAGTGTCTCTCATTTACTGCTTCCTGGCCTGTGTCCGCACACAGTAGGCCATGCGCATGTATCTGTTCATGGATGGAGAGGTGGACGGAATGAATTACGGAACGCTGCAGACCTGGGTTCAGTCTCAGTGCTGCCAGGTACGAGCTCTTGAACTTGAGCAAGTCATTTAAGGTCTCTGGCCCTTCGTTTTCCTGGTGTCCGAAACAATGTGAATCTCTGTCTCCTACGATCGTCTTGCTTGACAGGCTAAGGCCATGCATAGCGTCCTAGGTCAGCTTTCGGGGAGGCGGGCAGCTGTGTTTATATTTAATGAGCGAGGAAATCAAGAATCGGCAAGTTTATAGCGTCTGAACATTGTACACACAGAAAGCGACAGAACCAGAATTTGCAGCCAAGTTCTTTCCTGTCTAGGACCTGGTCACGGAGGTTTCCTGAGCGGTACGAGGTGAGAAGTGGGAAGGATTTCTATAGGTATCAGGTCCTTGGGTCAGGAAGTGGAAGGATTTCTTTCTACGGGCAGCAGGTCCTGGGTTCAGCACCAGCAGGAAGCGGTGCGATTCTGTGGGCACTGAGCTCCTACCGTGCCACCTAGGGAGAGATCTGTGGGCTCAGGTTCCTGCCGAGGCCGACCCCAGCCTGGCTCCCTCCATCCAAGCCTCCCCGGAGGTGGCCGGGCTCTTCAGGTTGCTCTCACAGCTGGCAGGCTGTTCTGGAATGCCTGGGACAGCATCCCACTGCACGAAGCCCTCCCTCTGGGAGACAGCTCACAGAGACTCTTCATCTCAGGCTGGGTGAGACTTGGTGGCCTGAGCCTGAGGTCCTGGTGTCCCCAGGATGCTGACAAAGCAGGTGACGGCCACACCAGAGTAGCTAGCCACCCCGATGCACACAAACATGGTCCTCCCCGCCATGTGTCTAGAGGTGCAGACTTCTTTCACTGTTTCTATATGAAGAAACAGGCTCAGTTAAAAGAGCCAGCCAGGGGCCCACCTCTGGGACATAGCAGGACCCAGGTCTGAGTGCAGGTTCTCGGTTTCCAGGCCCTTCTGCGGCCCCGCTGCTGGAAGCACTTCTTTGCAGCAGAGTGAAGGCGTCCATTCTGTTCTCCCAGCTGCAGGCTCCCCTCACTTTCGGCTCTAGGACCAGGGAGAGGGGTTGCGGCCCCTCCAGGCCAGACCCTTAGCCCCTGCACAAACCAGTGGGTGATGCTCTGGTTTTTCTGGTGTGTTTCAGGCACTGCCAGGTGGGTCGGGGAGGGGAGGCAGCTGCTCTGAGCTGGAACTTTCAGGAACTCAGCATCAGATTCTGATCAGGGCCGTCAGCTCCTGGGTAGCAGAAGGGACAACGCCTACCATACCCACCTGGGGCAGCCGCTTCTGGGCCAACACCTGTGCCAGGAGGCTCCCACCAGGCCAGGGTCATGGGCACCGAGTCCTGGGGGGCGCTGACTTGCTCTGGAAATTGCTTTGCGGGTGTGGCGGGGGTCATGGTGGCGCAGGACCAGGTCCTAGTGAGAATCAGGCCGCCCTGGTCCTGGTGGCTGCTGGGAACCTGACTCCGGCGTTGCTGGCTCCTGCACAGGTCCCAAGAGCCCTGTGATAGGAGCCACGGGGACTCCGAACAAGACTAGGGCAGGCGGCCTCCCCTAGCACAGTCTTCTTGTGTTGGCCGGGACTGCGGGGCCATTCGGGGCCCAGAGAGGCTTGTATTGGCCTCTGAGAGAAACCCTGGAGTTGGGAGAACTGTCACCACCCAAAAATAACACCACCCCAGGGGGCCCTTCAGGCGTGAGGCGGTTGCTCCCATAGACGCAGTCCTAGCCCCAGGGGAGGGTTCCGCCAGGCAGGCTGACGTTACCCTCATCCTTGTGGGGTTTCTCTGCCGAGAAGGACAGGGGCTACTGACCTGACTGCTGCCCTTCCTGGGTCCCTCCTTGTCCTGTTTGGGGTGCCCACCCCTGACAGTAGGGGACTCCCACGGGCCAAGTGAGCAAGGTGCAGAGAAAGCGAGTTCTTGGCCTCCCGCGCACACACGCCCGCCCTCCCTCAGGCCTCCTCTGGTCAAGTCTGGCAACCTTCGCTCTTCAGCCCCAGCCCTCTGAGGAGGAGGGTGGAGTGGGAAACAGCTGTGTCTTCTGGCTCCAGGGGAGGAGAATGAGAGAATCAGAGCAGGAGGGAGGGAGGGAGTGAGCGTGGCTTGAGGTTGAAGCGACCTTGTAACCTCTCTTCCCGAGATACAGAAAACCCAAACCCGTGCCCCTTCCCACCCTGACCGCAGAGCCTCGGGGTGCCGTGAAGCTTGTGCCCCTGAGGCCTGGCTCCAGGCTTGCTGACGGCTGAAACAGAAGTCTGCCTGGGGTCCTCCAAGCCGGTGCCTGCGCCAGGAGTGTGGCCTCTGGGGCAGGCTTAGGAAGCCCTGATTCCCTCTCTGGTGGCTTGGGTCCCCTTCCGTCCCCTCCCGGGGTTAGTGGGGTAGCAGAAAATGGGAGAGGCGACCAGGGGGTTGGAGCGACCTCGTGGGCGTGAGCGGTGACTCAGGCAGCTGTGTGCAAGGCCAGGTGCTGCGGTCACTGTAGGAGAAGCAGATGTTTGCTGGCGCTGTTCCTGCCCCTGGCTAGCCTAGCCCTCCCCTCCCCAGCTCCCTTACGGCCTGAACATGCATTGGTGCTGGGCTTAAGTGAGCTGCTCTAGGGGGGAGGCAGCCAACTCCGCAAGAGGATGTTGCTGTGGTCGGTCTGGGGAGCTAGGGCTGGCTGGATCTGCTGTCCCTGTCCCTGGAACATTCCACAGGGCACGCTGGGGCAGGTTGCTCATATCCGCAGAGACCCCTCAGGTCATCTGGGTTACCTCTTTCTTTGAGATCTTGTATCTAATCTCAATCAGAATCTGCAAACTGTAGCCCCTTAGCCAAATCCACAGCCACTGCTTTTGTAAATAAAGTTTTATTGGAACAGAGCCATACTTCTCGGTTGTGTATTATCTATGGATGCTTTTGCTCTGCATTAGCAGAGTTGAATAGCTGAGATCAGAGACTCCAAATGGCCTGCAGATCCCTTAAGTATGTGTTTTTGGCCCTTTGCAGATAAAGTTTGCAGACCTCTGGCAAATCGTGTTGAGGAGGGCGGCTTTCTTCCCGGCCCCTTCCCGTGGATTCTCAGAGCCTTCTTTCCGGTTGTGCAGTCACATCTCTTCTACCTCTTCATTTACTGTCTCCAACCTAGATCCTCACAATGATGATGATAATTAAAGTACTGCTCCTTTAGTCTTAACCCCGAGAAATTAGCATCTCTCACTCCTTTGACTTCAGAGAACAGGCCATCACACCTGTGTAATTATGTGACTCTCTCCTGAATTTGGGGGGAATCGTTTGATCCTTTTTTTTAACTTTTAAGAATTTATGTATTTATTTGACACAGAGAGAGAGATCACAAGTAGGCAGAGAGGCAGGTAGAGAGAGACGGGGAAGCAGGCTCCCTGCTGAGCAGAGAGCCCGATGCTTGGCTCCATCCCAGGACCCTGGGATCATGACCTGAGCCGAAGGCAGAGGCTTTAACCCACTGAGCCACCCAGGCGCCCCTTCGTTTGATCCTTTAACTTGACTCAAGCGCTTAGGTTTTGTCCCAGCGGCCTTGAGGGCGGGGACTGTCTTCTTCAATGAGGCTGAGCTTGGGCTTCAGCTTGGGCGACACCAAACTTCTCCTCTGTCCCCTCAGGTGACAGCTGCTCTTCCTTTACTAAACATGTATGTAGGCAACTTTTCTCCCTTCACTGATACTTTCATATTTTTTAGGTTAGTAAAAATTCATATATATTGAATAATAGTGCTGGGCAGAATTTAATCCTTACAGTGACCCCATGGGGCAGGTATTTCTCTCCCCATTTTGCGGTGGAGGAACTGAGGCTCAGAGAGGTCAAGTAAGTTGCCTGGGGTCACACAGCCTGGCAGGATTCAAACCCTAGCCCGGGAGATCGGATTCCGACTACAGCCCTATTTTGCCTCTTCATTTATAGGTGTCTTTACAGCATCAAGCTTAGGAGACTCTCAGAAAACACTCCCTCGTGCTCTAACACCCAGATAGGACAAGGGGACCCCTGTGGTGAGAAGGACCTGTGAGGAACTCCTGAGGAAAGGTTCATTCCCCCATTGTCCTATTTTTTTTTTTAAAGATTTTATTTATATATGTGAGAGAATGAGAGGGAGAGAGAGAACGTGAGATGGGAGAAGGTCAGAGGGAGAAGCAGACTCCCTGCTGGTCAGGGAGCCCGTTGTGGGACTTGATCCTGGGGCTCCAGGATCATGACCTGAGCTGAAGGCCGTTGCTTAGCCAACCGAGCCACCCAGGCACCCCCATTGTCCTGTTTTGATAGCAGGAATCCGGGCTGGACCTGGAGCTTGGGTGCTTGGAGCTTCTCTCTGGAGGGGATCCACCTTCTCACCAAGACAAGGGTCCCCGTACCACCTGATGGAGGTGGGGCTTCTTGGAGGCTGGAGCTGGAGGCCGGGCCAGCTTAGGAAACGTGAGCTCCAGGACCCATCCTCAAGGACCTTGCTGCTTCCCACGGAAGGGTCGGGGAGAGGATGTTTTCCACTTGAACCCCGGGAAGCCGGCTCTCGGCAGGCCTTTCTCAGACGTGGTCAAGGGAGTGGCTGAGAGGAGCAGACCCTGCTCACCGGGCTTGTGGGAGCAAAGCGACAAGGTCATCCCTTGGCAGCTCCTGATGGCTCCCACTGTGTGCAGCGTGCACGTTCTGGCCGGGGACGCCGCTCACAGCCGTGTTTGCCAGCCCCGGGCTGCAACTCATCTGCTCAGGAAAAGAGCGCAGGACTCTGCTCCTTCCTGCCTGTGGGGCATTGCATCTCTGGGGGCCGAGAGCCTCTTGGAGCCTGCCTTGGGGTTTTGTGTCCGCTCTCTTGATGTGAGGCCGGATGAACTGAGAAGGCTCCTGTGTTGGGCCCAGATTGTGGCCTGGCCTTGCCGACCCTCTGCAGATAAATCTGTCCCCACCTGCCGGATGGTGATCCAGTGACCTGGCTCCTGTGGCTCCCCTCCCCCGCCCCAGGTCTTGGATGGCCCCCAGAAGTTGACGACAGCCTCCTTGTGCTTGATACGGGCCAGGGGCTGCAAAACCCTGTCATGTTTTGTCTCAGGGAACCCATCAAGACAACCCTGGTTTTATTCTTGTCTTACAGGGAGAGAAAGAGAGAGAGAGAGGGCGTCATATCCTCACAGTTCAATATTTGGAGTCTTACAGCCCTGATCGAAACCAAGTTCTACTTGCTGCAAAGTCCGTATGAACAGACTCTAGACACCAGCCCGCACTCAGCTCTGGGATGCTGGTTTTGCTGAAGCAGCCGCAGGGGCCTTGCCCTGCCCTGGAGGAGGCTGGGAGTGGGCACTCTTGCATTCCCTGCTGAGTACTGTCCCACAGGGACCCCAGCCCAGGCTGACTGCTCGCCTAGCAGCTCCCGGGCTGAGACCAGGGCAGCTATCTCCGTCATAGATCCCTCAAAGAAACTCATTTTCAGAGGCTGGGGTTTCTGGATCCTCCCTTTCTCCTGCCAGTAGGGCAGGGAATCCTTTAAGACCCAGAGGTCCCTCTGAGCCCAGGGCCCCGTGGCGTCTTTCCATTGGCTGCCTTCCTTCCATCTTCTCCCCACCCCCCACCACTTTCTAATGCTTTCACTTGGAGCCCCCCAAATGCCCAGCATAAGGACTCCCCAAAACCAGAAAAACCAGAAGTAGGAATGCACTGCAGACTTTTCCATTTCTGTTCTCTCATTATGAATATTCCCTTAGCCCTCCTGAGGGCTCGCGTGATTCAGGGAGACGTCAGAGACTGGTGGGGATGGATCCTTGTACCTTTATGACCGGCATATAGTAATACTTATGTAACAATCAACTTCGTCTTTTCTCCCCTGCTGTGACTCCTAAGATGAGTTTCATGGTCCAATGCAGGATTTCATGCTCTCCTTCTACATGCCTGCCTATATTCTTTTTTCTTCTCAAATTGTGCTCATTCATCCCTAGACCCCGTAAGAACCTCAGGGTCATCTTCGAGACTCCGCTCAAAGATCGTGTCCTCTAGTTGGTGAATGTTCCCCCACACCATGTGGGTTCCCGCAGAACTTTGACCTTATTTCCTAGAACACAATTCACAATGCACTAGGTTGGAGGCCTTGAACACCCACTACCTAGTTGACTGTCCCCAGGACTGACCCCTCAACATCTGGATGTGTCCCTCACAGCTGGGGTCCGGGAGCTGTCCAGTGTTTCCTGACCGAATGATTGAACTTACTGTAAAAACTTAGGATTTAGAGCCCTGGTCCTCTCCCTACATGTGCATTTCATTAGCCCTTGTCATTTAGGAAGTATATGGTACTTAGAAGCCATAACAGCCCAACACCATCTGGACCCTTATGTGGTTTCTGCATCATGGACACAATGCTGTTTTGTGTGCGTGTTGGGGGGGTTTCAATCTCATTTTGCAGAGGAGAATGCTGAGACTTGGCAAGGTTAAGCACCACGTCCAAGGCCCTTCACTGGAAGCAAACCCGTGGACGTGGTGGCTGATGGGAGCCGTGGCATTCCATGGTCTCCCTCCCGACTGGGCATCTTTTTTTTTTTGCTTCTAGACTTCCCTCCTTCCACCCAAAGGGTTAATGCCAAGTCCTTCTCAGTGTATCGTATCTGAAAATGTTTATTTGTTCATTCCACAGATTCCAGAGCGGAAACAGCTCTCTATCCCAAAGATCGAGTCTCCAGAGGGTTACTATGAAGAGGCTGAGCCGTACGACGCATCCCTCAATGGTACATCCTGGGCCAGGGCTGGGGCTCGGAGGGGGCGACCGCTTCTTGCACAGATGCTAGTGCTGGACACAGAGGACGGCCTGGGCTGCCCTTTCCAGAGAGTCTGGCTGGAGTTGAGAACTGGCTGCAGAGCCTTGGACCTCTGCTCTGTGGAGAGCTGAGCAGTACTGCAGACCCTGACCTGCCTGTAAGAAGGGGCTTAGGATGGCCCACAGTCAGCTGCTTTACTGTGTCTAATCCTTTCGCTCTTCCTGCCGGACACTCGAACAGTGCTGAGCACAGAAATGAGATGGAGGAGAGGCGTGTTGGCCCAGGGGTGCTTGGAAGCAAAGAGAGTGTGGTCAGGCTGAGTCAGAGCCCGTTCCAGGGTGGCTTTCATTGGACTCATAGTTAACCGTGCTCACTCTGTCTTCCAAGCATGCTTCCATGAGTCAGGAGCTCAGGAGAGCCTAGAGTCACAGCATTTAGATTCCGTGAGGAGAGACAGACAACAGGTAAACCTAGGCTGTGTCAGGGGATGGGTGAGTGTTAGTTAGGATGGAAAACACAGGGCCTAGTTGGGGTGGGAGAGGGTGTTCTCAGGTATGGAGGGGCTCTCTGGTAGCATGACCTTGAGCTGATTCCTGAATGAAGTGGGCCATGGGCGAGGGCAGAGACCTGCTGGAAGAACTTCCTAGACTGCACAGCACTTGCAGACCTCCTGAAGCAGGAGGGCTCTCGGCATGCCTAGGGAGCAGCAAGGAGGCCAGTGGGGCCGGAGCGAGGGGAGAGATGAAGGTTGGCGACCAAGGGGTCAGCCTCAGGCCACGGGAAGGACTTTGGCTTCTTTCTGACGAGAGTGCAAGCCACTGGGAGGTTACTTAGTGACTGACCCCTGTACCACAGGGACAGGGCTCACGCTGGACCCCTCTGTCTTCGGCCAGTTGTGCTCAGCCTGGGCAAGTCAGATCAGAAGTGCTCCTGGGGTAGGGATTCAATAGCACAGAAAGGCCCCACAAATTCTGGAAGAGAGAGTGTGTTGTGGCCCGCGCACCCAAGCAGCTGGATTCTGGTCCCCTCACTCTGCCCTTCTTAACCTCAGTCGGCTTCCTTCCTTGGTGAGTGAAAGGTCTTTGAAAGCATAAAGCAGTTTGCCCATGTAAGAGGCGAGGGTCCGTGGTGTAGGAATGAGCTTGGCCGGGGAGGGGCGCTGCTGGCTCCGTAAAGAGCAGGACCGAAGAACACAGGGGACCAGACCCTTGGAGTCACGTCAGATCCTTCTTTCTTCACACTTTACCTACTGCCTCCAGCCCCAGGAACTGTGTGGGAGGTGAGGACCTGTTTGGAGTGAGGTTATTTTATTCTGGGAGGCCAGCTTTGTGGCCAGACCTCGCTTCGCTTGAACCCACTGAGCGTGTGGGATGTTGCCGAGTCCCCGACAGGGCCGTGATTTCAGACCAAGGTGAGGGTGTGGCGCTGCTGTCTGGATGCCTCTGGAAGGCGGAAGCTGTGACTCAGCATGGCGGGTACCTCCATGGTCTTAAACCCTGCTCTCCCGGGTGTGGCCCGAGCCAGCCGGGGCCTGCATCCCAGACACTCCCGGGGGCCTGTTTGTGGGGCACACACTTCATCCCATCGTAAACAAGTGGACTCAAGCTTCTCGGCATTTGTCCCGGACGTGAATTCATGTTGCTTTTAGCTGGGACTGGGGTGTCCCTGTGAGGAGGTGGGTAGCGAGCTGTCAGCTGCCTTTCCTGTTCTGCCAGGACAAGGACCGAGGATGACTTGGAGAGACTTGGTCACATGGGCCACCAAGGGAGGGCTTCACCCATGTTTCCCGCCGGCCTGCCCTTGGTTCCTGCGTGTCCCCTGGCCAGCCCCCCCTTCCCCCGCCATCAGTTGCTGGAGCTGGTCACGGCAGGAGGAATGGCCTTCGGCCACCAGCGATGTGTAGACTTCCCACAGGAGACCAGTTGCCCAGCTGCTTGTCCCCACACTGCTCTCAAGGACCAGGCCCCTCTCTCCAGGTGCAAGTTGAGTCCGCGCCCTGACGGCCCGTGCCAAGGGGAGGGCCAGTCCGTCGTGCGCGAGAGGTCAGCTGCTTGGCTGTGATGTCTCGTGCTGGGCTCATGTCAGCTCCTGGAACAAATAACCCTCTTCCCAGTGCATAGTTACACGACACGAATCTCTTTCTCATGAGCAGTTCAGTGTGGGTGTTACTGGTCAGTGGGGAGCTTAGGCTCCTAAAGGTGTGGGCTCGGCTACCCTCTAAGGCCACGGAATCCTCTGCAGAGAGCAAGCGGAGAACCCCTGCGTGCTTCTTAAAAGTTCCAGCCTGAAGTGACTTTTACCCACATTGCACTGGTGACTGGAGTCGTTACATGGTCATCTCTGGAGGGGTGGGGGCTGGGAAACGAACCGGCTGGGGCCAGTCCCAAGAAGCCCACACCTCTGGTGGGAAAGTCCTCGCTTCCAGGGGACAGGCAGCCATGGGGTCACATCTGGGTTCCTCTGTGTCTCTCTCTGCGCTTGGGTCTGTCCCTCTCTTCACCTTGTCTCTCTCCATCTCACCTTTCTCTGTGCTTCTGGATGTCACACAGGTCACTCTGGCGGATTTTCCCCCACTGGAGTCCCCAGATGGGTGCAGGTGCCTGAGGGAGTCATTTACGCCACGATCACCTTGGGTACTGTTTGTCCCCAGAGCTGGAATGCCTCTGTCTTTGTGCCTGCTGCCTGGCTCTCGGAGATGGGAAGCATGCCCATGGGTGGCCTCTGATCTCTTCCCAGCCTTGTGCATGGGTCCTGCATGTGCACACGTGTCTCGCCCTTCCAGAAGGAGAGGCTTGCTCCACCTTCCACAGACCTCTGCTGGTGGCATCCGAAGGCGTGAATGCCTGCACGGGTGCAGGACCAGAGGGCTGCGTGGTGGTTCTGCCCTCTGTTCCCAAAGACCACCAGCAGCACATGGGGCGGGGGGTCCCACCCAGGGATGCAGAAAGGGGATGGAATACCGTGAGCCTCCTGCCTTTCACTCCTCTTCATCCTGGACCCCTGGAAGCCATGTATCTGTCTTGCTTTCTCGGCCCTGCTATGATCGCTCTTAGAGATAAATAAACTGACAGTACCTTTTCCCAAGTGTCCCCGAAGCTACTCCAGGTGGTTTGAGGTAACTGGGATTGGCTGTTTCTTCTCAGCTTCCCCACAGCCCTCTGGAGGTGGATGGGCCGGTGTTAGAATTTTCCACGGATGCCTGGGCCATCCCCAGAAGCACCAACAGTGGGGGAGGTTGGTCAACGTCTTCCTGCTAAACTCTGCGACCTCCCTCCATTAATTTTTTGTTATGAAGGGAGGCATCCCGATGACATTGCCTCGTCCTTCTGATTTCCCTTAGTGAATAGATTATACCATATGGACAAGGAGGACTTTCTGTTTTTTAATAAAATCCCCCAGCTCCCAGCACCGGATCAGATCAGCTCTACTTGAGGTTGTCCTGCTGCCTCCCAGCACCGATCCGTCCGCACAGGGAATTTTTTTTTTTTTTTTTAAGATTTTATTTATTTATTTGACAGATAGAGATCACAAGTAGGCAGAGATGCAGGCAAAGAGAGAGGAAGGGAAGCAGGCTCCTGCTGAGCAGAGAGCCCGATGCGGGGCTTGATCCCAGGACCCTGAGACCATGACCTGAGCCGAAGGCAGAGGCTTTAACCCACTGAGCCACCCAGGCGCCCCCCACACAGGGAATTTTAACTGTGTCTCGTCCCTCCCCATCCTCCTTACCGAGCTGCACACTAGCGGTCAGAGCTCCTGGCGATCGTGGTGGCTTGGCCTGCCCCGAAGTGCATGCATCCCGCCATCTGGGATGACTGTGAATGGCCCTGGAATGAACATCTGGATGCATGTACACCCCTCCCCACACCCCGGTTTCCTAGGATGGACTCCCAGGACTGGGGTAACTGGGTCAAGGGTAGGGGTGTGTTTACAGCTCTCACAGCAATGCGCTGCTGCCATGTTTTCTGAGAGGTTCGTGTGTGTTTCCGATACTACGAGCAGCAGGAGAGTTTGGGTCCCCCGTTGGCTACGCCTCTCCTCCCCATCTTTGCTCATTTCATGGGCGTGAGATCAGGAGCTCGTGCAACTTTTCTGTTAAGCTGTGAAGGGGAGTGGCACCACACTGCTGCGAAAGCTGATACTAAAATATGGGAAGTGTTACTGTTTGAAATAGTGAAACACCTTCATTGGCCCTGGAGCTAGGCTGACCATGGCACCCGCCTCCTTCTGGTTTTCTATATTCTAAGTCAAATGTGGTTGTCTTCCCAGTGCAGAGAGGAGAAGGGGCTTCTGCAGAAGGGAAGGGTGAGGGCCCATGGGCTGACTTTTTTCTGAAGGGGATCGGAGGGAAGGATAGAGAAGGCGCGTTCACCCTGACTCAAGGGGATGGAACAAGTCTGTGGATGTCACAGGGAAGTAGCTGGCAGCCGGACTTTCTGTTAGAGCTACCCGGTCAGAGAAGGAGGTAGCCAGTGATCAGGAGGTAGTGAGCTCTCCATCCAGAGGGAATTCAACCAGAGGCTGGAGCAGCAGCAAGGTTTCCACAGCCAGGATTCCTGTGTTGAGCCAGGGGGGTAGACCAGGGATCCCGAGGTTCTCTTTTCTCCATGTCCTGCTTTTCAGGGTTTTACTGATTTACTTTTTTCTTCACCTTGTTTTGGTTGGCCCTAAACAGCAGAACGAGGCCTGGAGAACAGAGCAACTCTTGCAGGGTGCCGTGGAGGGGTGGGAGGGAAGAGAAACTGAGGCACAGGGGGCATGCACAGAACGGAACACAGTTCACGCCTGGTGGGCTCTGGGATCCTCTTGGACAGAACAAACACATGGGGTTGGCTGGTTGCTGGAGGTGGAGGAGGGGTCGGAGGTGGAAACCAGAAGGGGCTGTCTGTGCTGGGCGGTGTGCAGGGGTGGGAGAGCAAGTGGAGTCTGGGGAGGCCGACAGTGGGTTGGGAAAAGGGCTGTGACCAAGAGGGATGGCCACTTTCGCCACAGAGCCATTTCCTGCTGTGGTTTATCTCACCTGAGGAAACTGCAGCCCCTCCCCGGGGACAAAACCAGGGATGGAGCCAGCCACACTGTGGGAGGCCTACCATGTGCCCAGCTCGGGCTCAGATGGTGGCCCCTTCCTCTGAGCACCCCCCACCCCCAGGAGCCAGGCTCCCCCCACTGCTTAATCCCTCGGGTGATGATACAGAGGCCCCCAGGCGGGACAGGCCTTGTCGAGTATGGACAGTCACCTGTGCGCCTCATCGTGTCTGAAATTTCTATGGAGCCTGGGAGGAGATTTGAGGAGGAAAAGGGAAACGCTCCTGGTTTGGGTGATTTGTGTCTGTGGCCAGAAGTGGCATCCACGAAGGTTCATGGAGGGGGCTTGGGGGCCGGGCCTGCCCCGGTCTGTGGCTGGTGGCTGTCAGTCTGCTTCAAGGGCACAGGGAGGCAGGAGCCATGTGGCCTGGAGGCCCCTGGCTGTCCCTATCTCCTGCCCTTCCCCCTAGACCAAGGTCCCCTGCCCGGTGGGGTCCTGACCGCGTGGGTCTTCCTTGCAGAGGATGGAGAGGCGGTGAGCAGCTCCTACGAGTCCTATGATGAAGAGGAAAACAGCAAGGGCAAGTCGGCCCCCTACCAGTGGCCCTCGCCTGAGGCCAGCATCGAGCTGATGCGTGACGCCCGCATCTGTGCCTTCCTGTGGCGTAAGAAGTGGCTGGGGCAGTGGGCCAAGCAGCTCTGCGTCATCAAGGACACCAGGCTCCTGGTCAGTTGGGCTCCTGTCATGTTCCCGTCTTCTCTCTTTGGGGGGAGTCGGGGAGATGGACCCTGATACCAGGTGGCTGGAGCTGTTTCTATCTGGAGGCTTTCTCCCCTCCCTAACCTGAAACGCTATGCCAAACATCCTGTGGCTGGATGAGTGTGCTGCTGCTTAACTAAGAAAGTCTCCTGGTTTTCATAGGTCTCTGCAGGGGGCTGGGACCACCATCCCCTGCCCCCAGTTCTGTCACATAGATGCGGTTTCTGGGAATCTTGTCCCCTGGTCTGAGGGCTCATTCTTCCTCACATGCTGACCCCTGGCCGTTTGGGGCAGAGCCTGCTGCCTGGTCAGGGCTCTCCCTACCCGGGTTCTGGCTGCCACATTCAGCTGTCACAATGTTAGAATCAGAGGCGTTGTCTCAGAAGTCATGGTATTTTGAGACACCGATTATAAGTCAAAACGCATAAAGGAATTGGAAGATAGCGCTCTGACCACAGCCCTGTTTCCTCTTTTTCTAAATTACAATTCAGTTTTATGTCCTCATTTGAAGTGCCTTGGAGTCATTACGATCACACTTTCTTCCCGGGTCACATCACGCTGTGCTCGGCGCAGACGTTCTTTCTGGGAATCCCGTTCCGCAGTCCTCTGACGGCTCCCGTTAGACCCGTGACAGACAGGGGCAAAGTGTTTTGTCTGGGAGGGGAAGCGAGTCTCTTTCTTTTTTGCTGCAAATCATTTTCCTACCTAAGCAGCTAATGAGCTTGGGGTTCGTTCCCGATGCACCCCTTCCTGGGGGTGGTAAGTGAGAAAGGCGGACAGGTGGGGAAGCGGGAAGAGTGAGTTCAGCCTGCAGGTATGAGAGTGGGCTGCGGGAGATGACTTCCTGGAGCTCGCCGAGGCCTGCAGGGACCTAAGAGCAGCCTGGGTAAGCAGGGTGGGCAGGCATCCCTGGGCGAGGCTGGCAAGGAAGAGGCATGAGGGACAGGGGATGATCTGCATGGTCACTTGGACACCAAGGACAATAGCTACTGATATCGGGGACCACGTTTCTGCACCTTTGGTTTGGCTGGGGAGAGCCCAGAGCTTGGGGGGTCCCGCTGTGCCACTGGCCCCCCTCTGCAGGACCCGGCCAGGCCTGGTGCTCCTGGCAGAGCGGCACAGCGTCTCTCTTCCCTTTTAGTGCTACAAATCCTCCAAGGACCACAGCCCGCAGCTGGACGTGAACTTGCTGGGCAGCAGCGTCATCCACAAGGAGAAGCAAGTGCGGAAGAAGGAGCACAAGCTGAAGATCACGCCCATGAACGCCGACGTGATCGTGCTAGGCCTGCAGAGCAGGGACCAAGCGGAGCAGTGGCTCAGGGTGAGGGTGGCCCCGGGCTGGCGGGGACACACGCCTGCTCCCCTGCGGGGCTCCCGGGCGCTCCTCATTCTGGCGCCCTGGCTTTTTCTAAAAGGGATGACCCGGCAAGGGCAAAGGATCTCTGGTCCTTCAGACTCTCAGGGCGCCTGTGTTCTTGGTGGTAGCAGTCAGGCCTAACGGAAGGGCACAGCACTCTGCTGCTAAGCCCGGCCTTGGGCTCTCCCTGAGACTCCTTCGCCCTTTGGCTGCTGGAGAGGCATCGCCAGCCTCCTTAGGAAAGGTGACTAGACGGCAGAGTCACTTGTAAAGCACTTACCACCAGCCATGTACTTGTTGCCAGCGGAACTCATCTGACCACACGGGGGGTAGCCTCCCCATGTCAATATCACCGTTTCACAGGGGTGCTGATTAAAGCTCAGAGTTGACCCATCAAGGTCACCTGGCAAGGGAGTGGCAGCCTCGGGTTTCAAACCCACGACTGTCAGACCACAGCCCTGTGTGTCCTACCATCCCACGTGCAGATGGTCAGGTTGGCCCGCAGGTACACAGTACGGCCCCAGCGATGATGAAGCCTGGCATGCCCCATGTTAAAGAGAAGTTTGGCCATTCTGGAAGGTATAAGGTTGGCACCAGGAAGGGGCCCCCGGTTGCAGAGGGATGTCCAAAGCCAGCAGGACCCCTGGTGAAGCCAGACTGAGCCAGAGAGTTCCCTTCCTTCCTTGGTTCCTGCTGCCCCCTCCTCCATCACGGCTCTGGATCTGCTCTCTAGCCCTGTCTGCCTGTGCACACACACAAGTACTTGCATACACTCACACGCACATGCACTTGTAGACGGACAGACACCTGTAGGCACCTGTACACGCACACGTGCGCACGCACACGCACCCACATACACACACGCTCCTGTTCCCAGTTCCCAGGGCAGCTCCTCTGCCGCTCAGACCTTCCTGTCCTTCCTCTGACCCCCCACTGTCCCTCCCCTACTCACACGCCCTCCTCCTGAGACCCCCCTGCTGCCGCTTTCAGAAGGTACAGCCGCTGGGCCCCGCACAGAGGCGTTCTTCCTCCCTGGTCAGATGAGCACAGAGGCAGGCCTGGCTGCAAAGGGCCTGACTCCCAGGACTTGCCCCCTCCTGTGGTTTGGCAGGACTGGTGAGCCTGTGTGACCGCTTGCAACCACCTACACATATCTGTTTTGTTAAACCCACCTACCTTTCCTGGCCTCCAGGTCCCAGCGCCATGTAATCACGCCTGCGCCCACAGGGCAGGACAGGTGGATGGCTGTGGGTGGGAAATGCGGAGTATGGGACAAGGGCCCTGGGAAAAGAAAGCACAGGCAGGACTCTCCCAGAGAAGCCCTCAAGCCTGGATTCCAGGTTTCGCGTGCTTCGCCCACCGAGGGTGTTGGCATTTCCAGGCCCCGGCTCATGAGGATGGTACCTTCATATGCAAGTTCCCACAGCCACCCTTGGCGCAGGTGTGGCCCCAGGTGGTGACCACAGTTGCGGCCCCAGGGTCACGTAGCTGGTGGGCTGACTGTGGTCTTCCCGCAGCACCCTGTTGCGTGCTCCGGGGTCCGGACCTGGAGTCCGTCTATGAAGTGAGACCTGCCCTCTGTTTCCCCATCCCCGTAGCCATTCTTCTTTGCTTCTTTGGCTTTTCTACCTTTGAACTTGTTTCCACAAAGTGCTCTAAGCAGAGACTGAGAAGGAGGGTCTGTGAAAGAGCTCTTGTTGAATCCAGCGGGCTCCGGATGGGCAGTGTGTGTGTGTGTGGCTGTCCAAGGTGGTTGCCCTCTGCTCAGTGTGGCCAGAGCATCCTCTGACCCGTGGACCCCCAGCCCAGGCCCCTGGGTGCTGGTGAAAAGGCTCTTCCTGGAGTAGGGTGGGGTGGGAGCCCCACTTCTGGAGCAGCGGGAGGCTCTCCGCAGCAGACTCCACGGCCCCGAAAAGCTGGGGGGGAGGGGCTTTGGCAAATGCCATCTTCATCATAGCCACAGCTGAGCAGCCTTCCCCACCCAGGATGAGGGCACGGAGGGGCCTCGCAGAGCTGAGGGCTGGCAGCTCCGGCCATCTTCCAGCTTTGCTGTAAAGCATCCCCCCTGCCCTGCCCTTCCCTGCCCACCCCCAGAACACATGGGGGTCTGCAGGAGAGGGGGCCAAGGGAACAAGCCTCCCCCCAGCAGCCTGCCCAGTCCCCAGCCAGGTGCTGCGGCGGGGGAGGGAGAGTCGCTATTCCTCGGCAAGCGGGCGTCCCCTCTCTCACCTCCACCACGTGCCCTGACCCCAAGGGGCTCTCGCAAGGTCTGGCTGTGGTCCAGGCTGAAAGACCTCCGCGGATGGCTTCTGTCTCCCTTCAGGTCATCCAGGAGGTGAGTGGCCTGCCTTTAGAAGGAGCGTCCGACGGAAACCAGTACAGCCCAGATGTCCAGCGCCTGAACTGTCAGAAGGTAAGCCTCTATCCTGCCTGGAAGAGAGTTCAATTCTCTGCCTTCTCTGTAAAAATTAGAAGTATGAGATGGAGATCTTTGCTTTGCACCAGCCCCATGAGTAAGAGACGTACAAAGCTTGGATAAGGCCAATAGCTTCAGGTAGAAAAGCTGACTTTGATACTCTTGCTCGGGTGCAGGAAGCTTTATTGAACCGAGGTCAGCATGCCCCCCATTCTTACACAGAGAAATTCATGGTAGGAGGCCTTTCTTTCGCACTGACTCCTGGTAAAGCTTCAGGGCTGGGAGAACTGCCCCCATGTTGATTCCAGCTAAAGGGCTCTGTTGCTCATTTTCCTGGACCTGGGGGGCCGGGTGCTCGTGGAAAGGAGGGCTGTCACCTATAGCTTCACATTCCAGGTCCCAAGTATCTGTAAACGGGTACTCTGAAGCCTGGGAGTGCACAGAGCAGAGCGTCCCTGGGCCTCACCCTGGGCTCCTTGGCCCTGGCAGGGAAGAAGGCAGAGGGTCCCAAGATGTCTCAAGCAGGGAGTCCAGAAGGCACAGGTCCTCCCTCACGGAGTTCCCTGGCCAGGTCTAGCCGTCTTTGAGCCCCCGCCTCAGCCCAGGCCTGTTGGCTGGGAGTCCCTCCGCCTGTTTCCCGGAGGTCTGGATGAAGTCATTTTCTGAGAGAAGCTAGGTTGGAACTTTCTGAGTGCTTCCCCTTCTAACAGCAGCCACCACGCCCTTCTAGAAACTCCTAAGTACCCTAACAGCCCTGGGGGGTGTAGACGGGGATATTATCCCTGTTTAAACACATGCACAGCAGGGCCCAGAAGGGCTTATAAGTGGGGCACCTGGTCTGGATGGAGAGTGCTCCAGCCAGGGCTCCAATCTCGGTCTGACCCTGTGTAGACAAGCGGGCCTTTCTCAGGAGCCTGATGTGTGCGTCGTGCCGTCAGTTCTTGAAAGCTTCCCTCATGCCTGGGTGATTCCCAGCCTGGCGGTCAGCTCCAATAGGGATGAGAACTCTAAGCACCCCCTCCCCCGGGCTGGCCACAGGGTTGCTCTCCCAGCAGGCTGAGGAGGCATCTTGAGAACTTGTGTACTCAGATGTGTGGTGGCCCAAAGAAGAGGGTCGTCTCCAGGATGGGGCTGGGAAAGGGAAGGCAAAGACAGGTCCCCCAGAGAGCCCGAGGGAAGCCTGGCGGATGGGCCATCAGGGACCCGGACTCTGCAGTGACCCCTGGCCTACATCTGAACGCTCTGAGTTTCCCATACGTTGTGATCCCTGAGGTAACCGTTCCCAGACAAGATCACCCACTTGTCCCCCTCTTTTCCGCAGCTAGATATAACGGAGAAGTACCTGTCAGCCCCGGAATACGGAAGCTCCATAGAAGGCCACACTGAGGTCCCAGAGGCCAAAGATGGTACCAGCGTTTGTGGCCGGCAGCCTCGGCTTGGGCGGGGGTTGGCGTCCCGGGCTGTGCGACGTGTCTGTCAGGCTCAGTGCTGATGGGTTCTAACGGCTGCTTACAACACGACTCCAACTTATAAACCGCTTGGAAATAATACAGCTGATAAAGCCAAGAGAAAGGGGGAGATGGGCAGATCGAGGTCAAGTTTTATGAATTGCCGGGGGGTAGAATAGTCTTGCGTGTCTTCTTGTTTGCGGACCCTGGACCCAGTCGCTTAGAGCCAGTACAGTCAGAGGAGGTGCTCCAGAGCCGACACCGGCTGTGTGGGGCGCCGGGCTGGCTCAGTCGGTGGAGCCTCCAGAGCATGGTCTGGGTTCAGGTCATGACCTCAGGGTCGTGGGATCAAGCCCTGCGTTGGGCTCCCTGCTCAGTGGGAAATCTGCTTGGGATTCTCCCTCTCTCCCTCTGCCCTTCCTGCCTGTGCTGTTTCGCTCCCTCCCTCTCTCTCTCTTTCTCAAATAAATCTTTTTTTAAAAAATAGAAATTATCTTTAACAAAAAAAAAAACGAGTTGGTGTCCCCCTCTTGAGTGTGTGATTCCGGGGATTCCTGGCTCTGTCTGTGGCTCCTGGTCTGGGGGAGCCGATGTGTGTGCGCGTGCATGCACGTGTGTGTACACGTGTGCGCGTGCACAAAAGGGAGGGGCAGAGGCCGCGGGAATGGGCGTGCTGTTCCTGCTTCTCGTTGTGGTGTGTCAGCGGGCTGTGGGCCCTGCTGACAGCTTTTTCTCTCCTCTCGACAGTCAAGAAGAAGTCTTCTCCCGGCCTCAAGCTGAGCAACCTAATGAATCTGGGCAGGAAGAAATCTACCTCGCTGGAGCCTCCAGACAGGTCCCTCGAGACATCCAGTAAGACCCGCAGCCACCTATGGCACCCGCGGGCTAACCCTGGGGTGGGAGCCTGGCTCCAGAAAGGCAGCTCAGACTGTGCGGGCCTCTAGAGGTGGGAGCTCTTGCTGGAAGCATCTTAGGGAAAGCCGCCCTGCAGCTCCCACCTCTGTCTGCCGTCCCTGTGGGTGGCTCGTGACGCGCACCAGCCTCGGTCTCGCTGCAGTGCTGGATCCTTGGTGCGCGTGACTGGTCCTCCCGGTGCTCCTCCGGCAGCTCTGTTCGTTTGATCGGTCTTGAAGGAACACAGCAAGCAGCGCCTGGGAATGGGGAGCGGGCAGAGGGGGAACACAGTCCCGAGAGCCCACAGGCCAAGTGCAGCTTCATACGCCAAAGCCACACGCTGTGTCATTGCAGTAGCTGTAAGGACTCGGGGACAGAAAGAACCTTTCCTGCTCTGAGGTCGGAGGGGGCTTCCTGGACCTGAGTCCCGACAGTTGGGCAGGAGCTGAACGGGCTGATGTGGCATCCCCAGGCAGGAGCTAGGACTCAGACATGGGGACCGTGAGACCCATTAAGGGGATGACAGAAGCCCACGTTGCTGGTACAGAGGGTGTGTCTGGGTGCTGCTAGGCTCACCGAGGTCATCTCTACTCCCCTCATTCTGTCTTGAGGAAACAGAGGCCCGTCTCACAAAATATCCGGAGGGAGCCTCTGTCCAGGCTCCCAATCTGGGACTCGTTGCTCTGGCTCTTCCTGAGGCCCTAAGGCTGCTACTATCCTCCTTTAGGCCTTTTCCTTTTCCTCGTAGTACTTGTGTCCCAGCCCTGGGCTCCTTCCCTGAGTCCCAGTCCAGTTCTGGTTTTTGAGACTGGCAGGGTGGGGGGTGGAATGGGAAGTCAGCAGATGGGGCCTCACTTGTGGGGCCCCTTGCTTCTCTGGCCAGGAGACCGGGGTCGTGACCTGCTCTGCCAGCCCCTGCCTGCAGCCCTGGGGGGCACAGTGATTGGCACAGAAAGCTGGTCTCAGGGAGTCGCTGGGAGATGGAGCTGGATTATTGCCTAAGTCTCCAGCAGAGAAGCATGCTCCTGTCCCCTGTGGCTAGGGAAGGGTGATGGAGAACATCGTTACTCTCCTTCCCAAGACCTACCCTCTGTACTCCCTGCTTTCTTGACGCAGAGTTCTCAGTCCAGAGAACTGTGATGGGCAAGTGAGGCCCTTGCCTGGGTGAGCCAGCATTCCTAGGTCCTGGGCTTGAATTCTCCAGTGCTGCTATTCGTGTGGCTCTGAGAAACTCATGATCCCCACTGTAGGCCCAGCACTGGGTGGGTGGGAACATGGCCATGCACCATGACCCACCGCATGACTTTGAACCCTGGGCCCTGGAGGGGAAGGTGGCAGGTTCCTGCCCTGGAGAAGCTCAGGGTCCGCTGGGGGCGGCTGACATGGAAGCAGGCCTCACTGTTCTGGGATCTGGGAGTTCCGGAGGGAGGCAGAGCAAGGCGTGCAGGACCGAGGGAGGGTCAAGCAAGGCTAGCGGAGTTTGGGACGAGGAGAGGGAGCTGGGCAAGGGGAAGAGGAATTTGTAGGCTGAGGCCAAGTGACTGGGTGACGGAAGGACCGTCTGTCAGGGGCGCCGAGGAGGCTGAGGCTGTAGAGCCCAGCGAGCTGACGGCACCAGTGGTGAGGCAACCTGGGCTGGGGACCTTCCTGCACGTGGCCCAAGTGACCAGGGGCGGGGAGAGCTTCTGCCAGCAGGGTGTGAGGCTGGGGAGCCTCGTCCTGCAGCATACCCAGCCAGCCTGCTCTAGCCATCCGCACACCTCCCTCCCCTTGGGCCGGATGTAGTCCCCCACACAGCAGAGCTGAGCAGTCCGCTTTCCAGGGGTCTGGCCACGCACACACAGGCAGGGCAAAGACTGGGCTGGATTCCCAGCCTCCTTGAGGTGAGAGAGCTGCTCGGGCAAAGCCTGACGGGTCTGGGAACAGAGATCCTGGGGGAGATCCTGGGAGGCCCAATGGCAGCCATGGACGCGCTTGTCCCCTCTCTGACAGGTTACCTAAACGTGCTGGTGAACAGCCAGTGGAAGTCACGCTGGTGCTCTGTCAGGGACAGTCACCTGCATTTCTACCAGGACCGGAACCGGAGCAAGGTGGCCCAGCAGCCCCTCAGCCTGGTGGGCTGTGAGGTGGTCCCAGACCCGAGCCCTGACCACCTATACTCCTTCCGCATCCTCCACCGTGGCGAGGAGGTGGCCAAGCTGGAGGTACTGCTGGCCTGGTGGGGAGGCCCGGGACAGCGTGGTGGGGGGGTGGGGGGGGAGGAGGCCAGGGCCAGGGGCAGGGGCGAGGCCGGGTCCTGGCCTCCAGGCTGCCGGCTGTGCTTCTTGGACCGCCATCCTACCATCGAGAGGCTGTGTAGCCCTGCGTGGTGTTGGGTTTTTTTTGTTTGTTTGTTTTTACTCCCTCGAATTTTACTTCTTTGCATTTTTTTTTAAAGATTTTATTTATTTATTTGAGGGAGAATGAGTGAGAGAGAGCATGAGAGAGGAGAAGGTCAGAGGGAGAAGCAGACTCCCCAAGGAGCTGGGAGCCCGATGCGGGACTCGATCCCAGAAGTCCAGGATCATGACCTGAGCCGAAGGCAGTTGCTCAACCAACTAAGCCACCCAGGCGCCCACTTCTTTGCATTTTTAAAAAAATTTCCATTCCCTTTCTGACCTCAGAGCAGTTGTGTTATAGGAAAGGGACAATGAGCTACTTCCTGCACTGGGGGCAGGAGGAGTATTTATAACTCCCTGAGCTGCTTGAAAAACCTTCTGGGGATTCACAGTGGGTTTGATTTGGTTTGTGTATCACCAGATGGGGCCTTGTACATAGAGACAATTGTTTGTTAGGGCTTATCTGGGGGAAGAATGAGGTTTGTGACACAATGAGGTTTCTCCCACTCCCCACCCTCTGTTTGATGTGATGTTACATTTACGAAAATAAGAGGTGACCTAATGCCTTGCATTGAGCTGAGCCAGAGATCTAGACACACAGGGAAGCACCCTCCGGGGCTCACCCCTGTTCACCTGGTCCTTTCTCCGGAGTCTTTCTCCAAATTGTGCTCCAATACTGCCCTCTGGTGGCTAAAAGCTCCACATCCCAGTTGCTTCCTGGAGGAGGACCCCCGGGACCAGCTTGATAGCCCCCCCACCCATCCAGCTGTCCTGTTGACAGCTACCGACCCAGTATAATAATGTGGTAAAGGAGATAGATGTGCAGTCACTGGACTTGGCTTCTAGAGAGAGTGTGATATGCTACTCAACGAATCACCCGGTGGGTAACTTAGTTACGGCTGCTGGAAAGCCGTGGGGTGGGTGCTGTGCACTGTGGGAAAGCCCCATGAGCTGGGGGCAGGGGGTGTGCGCAAGGAGGCTGGCAGGATCAGTCCTCAGAGCCAGGGGACACCCTGGAGGGCTTCAGGGGACGGTGGCATGCTGAGCTTGGGATTGCAAGATGTTTCCTCCAGCTGCTGGGCAGGGAAAGGGATGGAAGGGCCACCAGAAGGGACACACTGAGACCGGTAAGGGAGCCACCACAGTTGCCCAGAGCAGAGAGGGTGGTGGCTGGAGCTAAGGGTGCCCACGCAAAGCGGATGGAAACGCCCACTGGAAAGGGAAGGGCAGACAAAAAGCAGCTCAATGTCCAGCCCTGCTCCCAGCAGCCTCTCTGGGAGGAACACAGAGGGATCAGCCATTCAGCTGAGTCGTGTCATGCCAGTGGGGTGGCTCCTGGTCCTCGAACAAGTAAACCTGAAGTCTTTATAGGATTCCCAGTGTTTTCTCATTAAAAAGGCAAGAAACAGTGTTGGTGTTTTAACAGCTCCCCAGTGTATGTGTTTGCTTCGACCGCACAGTCCGCTGGAGGAAGTTGGGCTCCAGCTTCCCCGGGATTTACCTCGTTATTCACGAGAGCCAGCCGAGCTGGTGTCGGGTGTTGAACATGCCCTTTATCCTGACACTGACTTTATTGAAACTGTCAACAAAAACGAATTTGAATCTTGTTATTTCTTAGGATTCTGGTCTTGTATTTACAGATTAGGGTGATTAGACTGCCTCGTGGTAGTTTATAAAATAGAGGTGTCCCCCCTCCAATGCCTGCTCTCGGGGCTCATTAGCCTTCTAGACCCACATGTCTATGAACCACGGCTGGTCCTTGGACAGATGTCCACAGCGTCACCGAGGGGGGCGCCAAGCTATCCACAGTAGCAGGAAATGTTTGGTGGCACAGGGACGAGATAAGCCAGTGACAGTGAGGCCTGGGCACCTGGGCGGGGGCGCTGCTGGCCTGGCCGGGAGGGCTGGGCACCCTCCGGCTCTGCTCACGTCGTCCCTCTCGGTCTCCTCCAGGCCAAGTCTTCTGAGGAAATGGGCCACTGGCTGGGCCTCCTGCTCTCTGAGTCAGGCTCCAAGACAGACCCGGAAGAATTCACCTATGACTACGTGGACGCCGACAGGGTGTCCTGTATCGTGAGTGCGGCCAAAACCTCTCTGCTGTGAGTGTTCAGGGGCTCTGTGGCATCGCACCCTCCCTTCCCAGCCATGCTTCCCGACATGGGCCCAGGCTGACAACCCCCCCCCAACCCCCCCCGTGGCCTGTTCCGTTGGGCAGGGTGGCAGCTGAGAACCCAGGGTCAGTCCTGTTCTATCCAGGAGCGGGAAACGGGGCCCGAGAACAGTGAGGAGCGGAGTCAGGCCTGGGGTGGGGCGGGGTAGGGGGACGCACAGCACCTTCGGCCTGCGTGGGCGCTCTCCAGCTCCTTATGGCAGGTTGTGCCTCTCCTGACCGTCCCCTTCCTTTGCTGCCGATGGAGCGCTTTCTCCTGGCTTCCCCCTGAAGTCCTGGCCCACACTGAAATCAGCAGGGTCGGTACTTCTGCTCTCCAGGCAAGCAGATGGGGCTCTGGGAGAAGCACTCCTGGATCAGGGTGGTTTGGGGAGCTGTCAGGGAAGCTGTCCGAGCTGCTGCAGTGGGATCGGCTTTCCTGTGTCCAAAAATGGGGATGTGGCTGGGCTGCCCAAGGGCATCGTGATGATGAAGACATGAGAAAGGATTTCATGGTTGGAAGAAGGTCCTAAAAGGGAGGAGTCCGGGCGGGAAGGCAGTAGGATCTAGAGAGGAGAGCTATGGGGGCAAGGAAGTTTGTTTTCCTGGAAGAGAAATTCAGAACGGGGAGTTCCAGTAAGAAGGGCCTGGGAAGAGAGGGAGGAGATATCCCTAAATACAGGAGTTGAAATCGAGGTCGATGCCTGGGCCCAGGTCCCCTGCACGGCCTGCGGCTCCTGCCACACCTCGCGTCGTCATGAATCCTTTGAGACTGGTGGCTTTCACCACCCTCTCATCAAACCCCTCTCGCTGTGTCTCGCCGGGGCTTCCAGACTGATGCAGAGAAAGTTCTCAGAGCCGAACACTTACATCGATGGCCTGCCCAGACAGGACCGTCAGGAGATGCTGTATGATGACGTGGAAACGTCAGAGCTGACGGCTGTGGTAAGGACCCAGGCTGGGAAGCGACCTGGGCTGTCCTGTCCTCCTCCCACCAAACCTTGATGCCAGAGACCAGCAGATTGTCCCTAAGATGGGCGGATTCCAAGTCCCCTGCAGGGTGCAGGAACCTAGTGCAACGAGGCCATCTTGTGTGCGGTGCACCTGGCCTAGGGAACCGCCGTGGCAGTGGGAGGGTGGGAGGAGAGGTGTCGGGATTGGGAAGAACAACGCCATTAACCTGTGAGGCCCACACTGATGGTGGGCAATCATAGCGATGGCAGGTTCCGTTTACTGGACACCGAACCCTGTGCTATAGTGAGGGCTTCTGTGGATCGTCCCATTTAATCCTAACGGCCCCCATAAGGATGTGCACTAGTCTCTTCTCTACAGATCAAGAAATGAGATTCAGGAACAATAAATATGATGTCCTGGGCCTCCCACCTCCTGGATGGTAAACCCAGGACTCATACCCTGGCCTTTTAAGTCCAGCTCAGTAGGAGCTTCCCCAGGAGGCGGGTCCCTGTGAACCCCAGCAATGGGGCAGGGACAAGAGGCAGGTCTGGCGCCCCCCTCCACAGCGCAGGGGTCAGAGGCGATAGTGACAGCCCCCCGACTCTCCTCCGCAGGCGGAAATGCCAGAGGAAGCTGCCCCTGGGACAGATGCTCTGAGCGAGTCCCCGCCCGACCGAGTCTACCTGGACCTCACACCTGTCAAGTCCTTTCTGCACAGTTCCAGTGGTGCACAGTCTCGGGCCCAGTCCCCACCGCCACCCCAGCCGGACCCTCCTGCCGAGACTCTCCCTGCAGACCCGGGCCCTGCCCCCGATGAGCCCCTGGTAGAGTCTCCAGAGAACCCCGAGCTGCAGGTAAGGCCCTCCCCACACAGGGAAGCTGGCCTCACCTTCGCGACTCCTGGACTGGCTGAGCCGCGTTTGTTTCCCCCAAAGCAGACTCTGCGGCAGGAGAGTCCAGAGCCCGAGGAGCCTTCCCGGAGAACCACGACAGTCAAAATCCAGACTGAGCAGCAGAAAATCTCCTTCCCGTCGAGCTGCCCCGACACGGCGGCCGTCACCCCAGCCGGAGCCAGCCCACCTGTGAAGGAGAGGTTGAGGGTGGCCAGTGCAGGTGCCTGAGCTAGATAAGAGTTGCATGTTCTGGAAATGGCTTGGAGAAGTTAGTCCAGTTCCCGCCCTTTCAGACACAGAAGTAGAGGTGGAGAGAGGTGAAGGGACTTGCTCAAGGTCACACAGCAAAGGAAGTGTGGGCCCGTTTTCCTCATCCGTCCCTGCCAGGCTGGCCTGGTATTCAGCTCTGAGCCACTACCAGAGCCTTGGGTTGTGTCTGAGCCTGTGGGGGCGGGGGGAAGGGGGAGGGGGTGGAATGTGTCCCAGCCTGGCTGACCTGGGGCTACTCTTCTCTGGGTCCATAGAGATCAAACTTGGCAAGAATAGGACAGAAGCGGAGGTGAAGCGGTACTCAGAGGAAAAGGAGAGGCTGGAGAAGAAGAAAGAAGAAATCCGGGGGCACCTGGCTCAGCTCCGGAAAGAGAAACGGGAGCTGAGAGAGACCATGTTAACATGCACAGGTAAGGGGCCTCCCAGGTGGGGAGGTCAGGCAGAGAGCTTGGGCTCTCCGCGGGAGGAAACCGGATCTGTGGCCCTGCGGGCGGCCCATGAGCCTTGGCCCCCATCCGCCTGCAGTGCGGGGGGGGCGGGGAGCTCCCCTGCCCTGTCCTCCCCCACGTCCTGTCTGAAATGCGGCTCTTCTGTACAGAGACCCTCTGACCTGCTGTCAGCAGGATGGTAGATAGCAGACAAAACCGGTCAGAGGAGGAAGTCTCTAAAAATCACACATGTAGACATCACTGTTTTATTTTCACCTAAACATGTCCCCTCTTCAAACGTGGTACCGAGGCCTTTGCCTGAGACACAGGCCACCTGCCGGCTGGCCCGGGTCCCCTTTCCTGACACGTGCAAAGAAGTCCGAGTCCTTGTAGCTCATCTTCCGATCTTTCCCCTGTCACTCAGCAGCCATCTCCTCGAAGAAACTTACCTCTTAGGGGACCCCTGAAACACCTGCCCCGTTTTCAGAGTCCATCTCGCATTGCAGAGTCACACCCACAAATGCAAGTGTGGGAGGCAGGTTTGGGGACAAACTCCGGCTGATTCTTGGGAAGCCGCGAACATGACTGTGCCCCCCTCACCTTCCTCCACCAGAGTCACCTGCTTTCTTTGTTCTAGAACAGCTTTATTGAGATACAAGTCACAGATCAGATGGCTGCCCCATCTACGCTGTACGACGCCATGGTTTTTAGAATTTTCCTGGCTCTGTGCCACCGGCACCAGACACCCTCAGAACATTTCACCGCCCATACTCATTAGCGGTCCCATTCCACCATCCCGTTCCCTAGGCAACCACTAATCTGCTTTCTGATGGAAGCTGGGTTTCCTTTCTGCCCAGCCGAGACTGCAGAGCTGGGACAAGCATGACCAGAGGCTCATCCACGACGGTCCTTGCAAACCTGGAGTGGGACCTGGGTGGTGACACAGGGCCAGGGAGCCCCAGCCCTTTCCCTCCTGTATGGAGTCTCTGGGCAGGAGAGGAGAAAACTTCCACTAGAGTTCATTCTCCTGGCAAAGCACCCCTGAAATCCTAAGCTAATAACTCACCAGAGCAAAAGAAAGTAATTCTCAAAGTATGGATACCGACCACGAAAATAGGACCCCAGTTCCAAAACCACCAATGACATCTTCTCAGCTTATTCTCTGCAAAGTTTTCTTTACCATCGGGCCCTGTGCCTACTTGTCCTCGGACAGGGGCTGACAGGTGAGGGCTCACCCTAGGCTTGGAAAGAGGGCATACGTCATGGCAGTGGCTGCTGGCCCGGAGCTCACGGCTAGGGGAAACCGCGGTGCCATGTGGCTCTGCTCTAGTTTCCTGAGCCATCAGTTCTGGTGCTCTGGTACCAACCTGAGGACTGCAGGGTGAGAATAAAACAGGACTGAGGAAATGCCAGAACTGAGGCCCACCACTCCCGGTCAGCTTAGGGGGGCCTGGAGTGCCGGAAGGATTGCAGGAACTCAGTGGGGCAGGTGGAAACAGCATAGCCATTCTCCAAGGGTCATTACTAAAGCTGCTCTCTCCTTGGGGGTTGCTGCAACCACAGCAGATATCAAAACCACTGAGAGCCCTGAAGAACCTACCAGAAGGTTTTATACCTCAGACCCATGCCCTCTGGTGAAGGCAGAGCTCTCTTCCCCCAGAGTGTGTACCAGCCTTTGCAGAATGCTAACGCAGGACCCAGCTCTGAGTGTGGGGGAGCCAGAGCTGTGGTCCACACCCAGCTGGGGTGCCGTTGCCTGAATTCAGCCCCCCAGCTGAATTCCCCCCACAGACAAGGGCGCCCTGGCCAGCCTGGAGCAGAGGCTGAAGGAGATCGACGAGGAGTGCCGGGTCGAGGAGAGAAGGCGTGTGGATCTTGAGCTCAACATCGTGGAGGTGAAGGACAACCTGAAGAAGGCGGAAGCCGGGCCTGTGACGCTGGGCACCACTGTGGACACCACACATTTGGAGAACGTGAGCCCTCGGGTAAGTGGCAGGAGTCGGGGTGCCTCTGTGCCGCCTACAGCGCCGCCTGGGGTGGGGCTGGGGGGAGGGGGTCCCATGACCGGCCCTCCGCTCAGGCCTTGCTCTCCTCTTACCGCTACAGCCCAAAGCCGCCACCCCCACCCCCACCCCAGACTGTACCCCCGTCAACTCGGCAACAGCCCTCAAGAACAGGCCTCTTTCGGTCATGGTCACGGGCAAAGGCACTGTCCTCCAGAAAGCCAAGGTAAGCGGTCACACCCAGCCTCCTTCAGGGCCACCAGGCAAAACTGTTGCTAAGGTGGGGCCCCCTCTTCTGGCCCGGGAAGCACTCCCCTGCTTCCGGCACCAGCTCTGAGAGGGCTCTGGCCAACCAGAAAGGCGTGCGTCGCGGGGTCCAGCGTTCTTACCAGTCCGCCCGAGGACACCGGATCCTGCAACCATCCCCCGCTGGAATATCTGTAGAGGCCGGGGTGATTCCCTAAGTTCAGAGACAGGCCGTGACTGGCCAGTTTTCAAATCAGAAAGTCAGTGATTCTAAAGGCCTTCCACCATTAAAACAAAAGAAACAGATTCAGAGAGGTGAAAGGATTTGCCTCAAGCCCCCCAGCCAAATGGTGGTGAAGGCTTGGTAAGGTGTGAACAGACAGAAGGCCTTCCTGGATTCCCCCTGGGGGCTAGATGGAAAGTGTTGTCAATCTTTTCCTCCTTTGCACTGTAAAGAACATGCTGAGGGCAGCCTTTGTTCGGGGGAAACTCTGCTCCTGGTTTCTGTCCTGCCTGCTTGAGAGAGTGTGAAGCCCCCAGCACCAATGACTGGAGGCTAAGCCCAGGCGAGCCTTTGAGCTGCCGCCCCCTCCCTGCTGTGGCCCGTGTGGCAGAGCAGTCCCAGCAAGCTCTGCTGGGCCACGACCTCTGAATCCTCTTAGCAGGTGCCCCAGATCGGAAATAGACAAGGGTTGAACGTAAGTGGCATCTCTATTGTGAAATGCTTCTACGCTTCAGAAAAATATTTCTCCTTAACGCTGTTTCTATGTAGATGGAGGTTGCTACAGAGGAAAACTAACTTTCTTCTTTTTTGGGGGGGGTGGGTGCTGGTATTTGAATGGTACTCTAGGAATGGGAGAAGAAAGGAACAAGTTAGGAGACAAGCTTCATCTAAAGACTCTCCTGCCATCACGGACCTTGGTGACAATCCTGCTTCATTAAAGTCTTCATGAAAGCAGCGACGCTGTCAAGAGGCGAGTCTGCTCTGAAGGAGAAGGAAGGACTGTGGTCCTCTGGGCGGAGAGCGTGGCTCAGAGGAGGCTCTGTCCGTTTTCAGAGCCAAAGGAAATAATACAACAACAAAATAGAGGGCTTCTCTGGGGACCTAACTGCTACTGGATGGAAGCAAGACATTGCTGTATTTAGGGGTCTTCTGTGTTTTTTCTTTGACGTTTTCATCAACTGCTTTATCAAGCTTTTTAAGTAGTGAAAAGCAACTGATGGTGGGACTTTGGTGGAAAAGAAATCAAGGCAGCAGGACCCTGTTCCACTGGTCATGTGGCTTGGGTGACCGAGGAGACCTCAACTCCTGCCATCTCTCGTCCAAGCTTCGACTTCTCTCCAACATGAGCAGGTCCAACTCTGTCTTCTGTGGTTTTAAGCAGCATCGCGACCACCTGTGTGAAGCCATCCATGACATGCATCTTGAGAAACAGTAACGGTGAGAATATTTGGGACCAAGATGAGGTGCTGTCCCCACTAAATTAAGGACTTTTTTCCAGCCTAAAGCAGGCCTGAATCAATTGCTTTTAAATAAAATTTTAAATGATACTGTATTATATAGGGGGGAAAAAAGTTCATAATCCTGTAATTTAGAACAGCAAAAAGTGTCTTTTTCAGATTTAGAGGGATCTTTTTGAGGTCTGACTTTTTACATTACCATAGGAGGAAAGATCACCTGGCGTTTACAGATGCAGTCCTGTGGCTGGGCCATTTTTCGAGGAGAAGTTCTTTTAAGTTCTGCTTAATGTCCAGGCGCCTTCCAAGAAAAACATGGTGAATTCTGTTTCAGGTTGACACCGTCCTCCTCCTAGAATTAGCAGTGCTGTTCTTTGTGTCTTTTCTTCTGATGCAGTGTTTTATTTTGTTTTGTTTGTTTTTAACACTGATTGAAACATTTCGTCTGCCGTTCCTGCCTCGTTTCTGGGGGTTGTCAATCAGCATTCTCTAACACTGGTTCCTGAGAACTAAAGGTCTCTCGATTCCTGTTGTCTTCCTAATCCCAGGGCATTTATTTCCTTTGTCATATACACTTGGTGTCCTTTACCAAGTGGTGAGTTAGATTTTTTTTTTTTTTTTTTTTTTAATAAAACGTTACCTGTATTTTGGGGTTTTCTTGTAGTTCATGGAATGGCTTGGGGCAGTGCCTGGTAGACGTCGACCTTAAGGGGAAAACACACTGACGTTCAAAACATGTGCAGTAAAAACTAGTAGAACTGCAAGGTGCGATCTTAGCAGGAGACTTTAAGCCTCCTTAACTCATGCCTTAACTCATGAAGAGGATTTCCCCAGGATAACACAAAGGAAACACCTGTGATCAGTTTCTGCAGATAAGTGGCTGGAACCCGGCCCTCCTAGAAGTGAAACACACCCCTACATAATTGTTGGGGGAGAGAAATGTACCAATACTTGGAGGGTTGCCTAAGGAATAATTAAGAAAGTTCCATGCATGAATGTTACTTAAAACAAGACAAAATCTGGCTCATTGAAATGACTGAAACAAGAAACAACCTGAGGCAAAATTAAATAGAATTTTAAAAAAACGCCTTTAGTTTGAAGAATATGCATTTTCCATTTTATAAAGTTAGCATAGTCATGGTACCAAATATCCAGCACAAATCACAGAAGAAAAATCAACTCTCATTTTTTGGACAAAGATGAAAAATACCTTAATATTGGCAAGCAAAATTCGACAGTGTTTATTTTTTTTTTTTTAAAAGATTTTATTTATTTATTTGAGAGAGAGACAGTGAGAGAGAGCATGAGCTAGGAGAAGGTCAGAGGGAGAAGCAGACTCCCCATGGAGCTGGGAGCCTGATGTGGGACTCGATCCCGGGACCCCGGGATCATGACCTGAGCCGAAGGCAGTCGTCCAACCAACTGAGCCACCCAGGCGTCCCTCGACAGTGTTTAAAGACTCATGTGTCACGACCACATCATGTTTATCCAAGGAAGCAAAGGTGATTCAAGAACTGAAAATATACTAATGGGCCATTTATGATATCAGATTAAATGTAAAAAAGATCATCTCAACACTCCTAATAAAGTATTCCTAACCTGATAAAGTCAACCACAGAAAGTAACATAGAATGATGGAAGATCCCTTCAGGTCCAGAAACAGACACCAGAGCTTTTAAATACATTATTTCAGAGGTCCTAGACAAAAGTACTCGTATAAACATCAAAAGGAAGGGATGAGTCTGATTATTTATAAATATCTTTCTAGAAAAGAGAATTAACTCTTAGGATTAGAGCATCCAGCGAGTTGGCTGGAATTGGGATCATGCAGAAAACAAAAGACTGATGATCTATCTGTACTGTTTAAATTTTTCCAAGGAAACCCTATTTCTCTGTACTTAAAGGCCAGTTTCTTTTAAAAGAAAGGAATTCCCTCTGCCACTACTGGGGCATGGAGAGGGTTGAACTATTCAGTGACACCTTCCCTAGAAAAGGTTAAAAAAAAAAAAAAAAGGCTTGAGGGCTGGGACCTAAAACTAGAAATAGCCTTTAATGTGTAAGCCCAGAGCCCATGGCTCTGTTGTTTTTTTTTTTTTTTAAGTTGAAGCAATTCAAATGGGCCAGCCACACATTAGCACTGACTCGGACAAGGAGCTCACACTACAAAATGATGAACCTGCTGTCAATTTGAAGACGGTTGGTTCATGTAAGTTCTTTGACATCACCTCTCAGCACCTGCCAGGTGGACACGTGACCCTACCCTGATGCCGCTGCTACCACAGCAAAGGTAATAATGGGAATGAAAATGACCGTTCCTTTGTGATGTCTAACAACACCATCTGATGACCTCTCCCTGCACTTTAAATCAAAGTAGCCTTGAACATTTGCATGCAAAACAGTTACATTATTAACATTAAAAAGAAAAGTCAGGACAAAGTGTCTGGACTTAGGTCCCAGCTCTGCAAAGCTTTCTACTGAAAACCCAAATCCCAACCACACAACCAAGGGGAAGAAGTGTTTCCTGAAGACTGCGGGGCTGAGTACCTAGTTTGCCAGAAACATAAGCCCGCGGAGCCCTCTTGCCACATGGGTTCCATTAAATAACCAACATCGTTTCTTGAAATAGTCCTTTCAAAACTGGACATGGAAAGCAAAACCACCTAAATAGCATAAGTTTGATGCTTCAAAAAGCCCGTACCCTCTAAGTTTCTTTAGGTCATATTTGTTAAGAATTCCACTCCTCCTTGTCCTACCAAGAAAGGACAAGCAATAAGCACTGCCCAATTAGCCCCCACTAAGTAACCTCCCAAGGAAGCCCCTCCAAGGGAATGTAGCTCAGGCCCGGTGCCAACGTCACCCGGCCCCTGGAGACCAGGGTGGTCTGCACGCTCAGCTCCTCTCCCATAGTCAAACAAGCTGGTTCACCGTCACGTTTCAGTCTGGAGTCTTTCTAGGTCTTTGCCACGCACAGATCTGGTCACAAATGCCACTCCAGCCCCTTCTCAAACTAAAAGCAAATGCACTTGGACATCTCTGGGAAAAGACAGTTTTCAGTCTCGAAATGCCATGGCTCCGGTGGTCCCAAGGATACTGCAGTGCAGGCCTCCTCCTCAGCGGTACCATCCCAATAACATTATTTAGCGTTTGTTGAGGGCAAAGGGAGCTTCAAACAGGACATTGACCTTCTCCAAGCTCCTTTGTTTCTCCTCAGGGGGAAGCTGGCAGAGGACACCAGGGCACACCCAGGGACGGAAAGTCAGTATTTAGTTACACATCAAGACGCTTTGACAGCTTTGGTAGTGGCCGAATTGGCTGCTGCCGTGTCCCTAAGCAGCACAGTCCACAGTCAGGACAGCTCTTCCTGGGGCTGAGGGACATGGGTGGGAGGGTTCCTTGTGGAGCTGGAGGCAGATGCTCTGAGGACCTCAGGAGACAGGCAGCCGCAGGCGTGCTCTCAGCGCCCGGGGCGCCCGGGCCTTCTGGGTGGCTGCTGGGAGGGGTAGGGCTGCTGCCCTTCTGCAGGCTCTGGGTGGGAGCCTCGTGCCTTGGGGGCATCTCCTCGCAAGGACCCTGGGAGAGAGGCGAACCTTGAGGACAGGAGGAGTGTCTGAGTCCTCTTCTCCCCAGTGGGCAGCCTGTGGGCCCCGACGCTTGTCTCCCTTGCTCCCCAACCCAAGCACCAGGGCCAGACCAGAGAGGCCCTAGCTGACGGGCCTTCAGGTCTGCTCCCCGGCCTCAGACTACCTGAGCCCGAGGCTCCAAGGGGCCATCTGCTGCTAGTCGCTTGGCTCCTCTAACTTGAAATTCAAGTGCGGGAGCCCCAGTGGGCTTGTAATGCTGCCCAGCATGGCTGGCTGTCCCGTCCAGACCTCTCTCCTAGGCTGTGACTGTGCTCTGCTCCAACCACCAGTGCCTCCCCAGTCCTCCCTCGGTGGATGGCCATTCCTCTCAGTTTCCTGAGCAGAGAGAAATGCTTGAGAATGACCTCCCACTGGCCTCCCCCGCTCTGTGCCTACGTCCTGCCTTCCTGCCTCTCCGCCTCCACTGTCTCCCAACCCAGGCCTCCCTGGACACCCTCCTCCCAGCTGCTGTTTTCTCGACTGAGCCTGGCGCCGACCCGCCGTGAAATGTGCTTATTCACTGCCCACCTCTCCACCGGCAGGGGAGCTCCAGGAGGGCTGAGCTGCTCACTCTTCACCGCTATGTCCCTGCACCAGGAACAGCGCCTGGGATGCCAGTGGCCCCCACCGCATGTTTTGGGCGAGAAGGAACAAACCATTGCAGGAGGCCCTCCACTGAGCCAACGCCCTCGCCCCTGATTCCGCTGAGTCCCAAGGGCCAAGCAGGGCTCAAGTGACCCCCACCCAGCACCCACAGGCAGCGCGAGCACCGCACTTACGGTTCCCGCAGTGAGGGCCCTGCCAGCCGTCCCGGCACTCGCAGCGGTAGCTCCCGTTCCGCAGGATGCAGGTGCCCTCGTGCAGGCACGGGCTGGGCTTGCACAGGCTGACCGGCCGCCTGGCTTCTGCAAGGGAAAGCATGCCCAGAGGGCCCAGCCTGGGTCAGCCGCAAGGACCCCCTCCTCTCAGGAAGCCCAGGACAGAGGTGAGGCCACGCATCTCCGTGTTTCTGTGGGCCCTTAAGCAGCAGGGCGGAGGTCAACACAGGGTGGATGGCCCACACCGCACGGCTGGTCAGAGACCCAACTTCCACCAGCTCTCCTGCCGCACGCAGGGACTCTCTCCCTCTCACGTGCGCTGGGCACGCAGCAGTGTTTACTGGGACGGATACACTTTTAAAAAAGGCAGGAAAGAGGGGCGCCTGGGTGGCTCAGAGGGTTAAAGCCTCTGCCTTCGGCTCGGGTCATGATCCCAGGGTCCTGGGATCGAGCCCCACATCGGGCTCTTTCCTTGGTGGGGAGCCTGCTTCCTCCTCTCTCTCTCTGCCTGCCTCTCTGCCTACTTGTGATCTCTCTCTGTCCAATAAATAAATAAAATCTTTAAAAAAAAAAAAAAGGCAGGAAAGAGGTCACTGGCAAAAGGATGCCCTGGGGCCGGGTGGCCTGACTGCCTATGTTCCTAGCTCTGTCATTCACTACAGGTCAGAGTCAACCCCGGTCCTTAGATTCCTGGGGGAATCTGTAGGTATTCAAACGAGGTCTTCTATTCAAATGAGGTGCAAAAACTCTCAAGTTTGGCCATCCTGCTGATGACGTGCCTGGGGGCTCAGGCTGAGTACCCCCGCCCCGCCCCAGGGGCACTGAGGGCGTGCACAGCCCCACTCACCTGCACATATCCATGCGAGGAGCTCATCCTGGTGGTACCTCAGGTCTCCGTAGCTTGCCACGTGGATCAGGGAGTCCCGGGGACCTGCGAGCCTCCGCAGAGCCTCCCTCAGGACAGGCCCCACGCCCACCACCAACACGGAGACGCCGTTGTTCCTCAGCTTCTGGACAGGGACCGCTGCGTCCTCCGCCCCCATCCCGCCCGTGAGCAGCACCACAGCCTTGGGGACACCAGGCCGGGCGCCCCTCTGGACAGTCATCACTTTGTCATAGACGTGCAGCAAGGCTGTGCCCGCCGAGCCCACGCCGCCCAGGTAGGGGGCCTGGCTCGTGGCCTGCAGCACCGCAGCGCGGGTGAGATGGGTGTCCAGCCCGAAGGCTGTCCGGACCCGGCCGCCGTACACCACCAGGCTGACCTGGGTCACGTCTGGGTTCACGTCAAACTGCAGCGTGAGGCTTCTCACGAAGCTCTGCATCTGGGCGAAGTTCTCGGGCCCCACGGAGACAGAGGCGTCCAACAGGAAGAGCAGGTCCAGGGACCGGGCCTGGCAGCCTGTGGGAGCGCGCCGGTGAGCCCCGGGCCGGGCCGTGCCCAGCAGAGCCCCTCCGCGGGACCAGGCCAGCAAGAGGGACCATGCTGGGTCGGGTCAGCCAGTCTATCCCCTGCAGTAGCCACCCTCCACCCTCTCCTAAGCTATTAGGACATGTGAATGCGGGGCTAGACCACATTCCCCAACTCCCTGGCAGAGAGGTGTGGCCACATGCTGAGGTTCTGACTGGATGTGGCTGGAAATTGTAGTTTCCAAAATCTGTCCTCAAAAGGGGGCTACTTGCCTTCCACTTTCCTTCCCCCTACTTACTACTGGCCGATAAGCCGTGACCTTGGACCTCAAGGTGGAACCCCAAGATAGCCAAGCCGCCCTGTGGGCTGAGGCCACCCACCTCTGAACTGTGAAACAGATGCCTACCATCTGTCAGCCCCGAGCTCTGGGGACCCTCTGTGACAGCTCCCCGCCCACACCCTCATCCCTCCCGTTACTGAGCACTCTCCGCGTGCCATGCACTGTACTCCAGGCGCCACTATACCAAGTGGACAAAGTGGGCCCGTGTCTCCCTCCCCGGGCTGACGGTCTGTGGGGAGACAGCCACGAAACCAACCCAGAATCACAGATCCCGGGAGCGGGCATGGGGGAGGAAGCGGGGTCCCGCGAGACGGACCAGCAGGAGCCACACGGCAAGCGGACTCTCTGTGAGGAGTCCGGTCTGTGGAGGTCTGGGCAGCTCGTGGAGGGCAGGGAGGGGGCCTGAGGGGCCGCTCCTCCGCCTTCCCCCTGCACGGGGGCTGTACAGAGGCCTGAAGGACCAGCCGCAGGGCATGCTCGGAAGCCAGTGCAAGGGCCTCAGCTTTTCTTCCAAGGCAGAGGGGAGCCAGGGGGAAGGATTAGGCATGGAGTAAGTGGGTCAGATTCACTGGTTTTTAGAAACCGCTCAGGCACAAGCACATCTGAGCAGCGGCCACCACGAGGAGCCTGAGAAGACACGACGACTACCTGTAATGTAGGGTCCGAGACAGAATTCTTGGAAGCACAAAAGGTCACTAAGTAAAAACTAAGGAACTCTGAACTAGGGCTGAGGTCCTTAGCAAATGAAGTTGCATCCGTACGGGGTCATTAATTCCGACAAACGTACCTTGTTAACCTCTTACAAGAGAAGCACCACTACCGCGGGGCGCGGGGACCTCACCTGGCCGCGGCCGGCCGCACAGCTTCCCCTGCAGCTCAGGGATTCGGCGGAACAGGTCCTGGGGGCCGGTGTAGACCAGGACGTGCTTCGGGCTGCCGGTGATCTCCTCTAGCTCTGCCCGCACGGCCTCGGTGCCCACTCCCAGCAGAAGCAGTTCTCGGGCCCTCACCTGCCGCGCGGGGCCGGCCACCTCGTCCTGGGACGGTGACTCGGTGAGCAGGACCAGCACCCTGCGCAGACGGTCCTGGTCCGTCCTGGCGGCACTCCCAAAGCCCTGCTCCGCTGCCTGCCGCAAGGCACTGCCCGTCAGGGTGGCGCCACCTCGGAAGGGAAGGCTGTCCAGGCTCTGGAGCAGGGCCGGCACGTCCCGGTACTCGCCCACAGGCACTGCCATCACCAGCTCCCCGCTGTACCAGGCCACACCCACACGGGTCCGGGAGTCCTCGCTCAGCGACACCTGCACAAACCGCTTCACGAAGGCCTTGGCCCGCAGGAAGCCCTCGAGGGTGGTGCCCGCTGAGCTGGCCAGCAGGAAGAGGACGTCGATCCTGCACTCCAGGCTCAGCTTTGGGGCTGCCAGGATCACAGCAGCCCGCGGTCACACTACAGCCACTGGGAGCATGCGGGTCACCATCCCAACCGTCTCGAGGCACCCAGCCCCCCTCCCGGGCAGGAGTGAGTCAGGGCAGAGACACTGAGGGGGCAGGGGCTGGGAAGCACCTCAACAAGTTAGGGCGAGACACAGCTCTCCCTCCTGGGTCTCCCATCTGACCACTTTTTAAAAATTTTAAATGTAATCTAGAACTTTCCTCCCTTATGGTTCCTGCTTCTTGTGTCCTCTTTGAGAAATCTTTGTCTGCCTCAAGTCATGAAGATATGCTCCTCTGTTTCCTTCCAGAAGGAAGGAAGCATATCTTTGGCTTTTGTATTTAGATCTATGACCCAGCTGGCACTGGTTTGTGGGTGGTTTGTGGGTAGCTTGTGAGGTAGGGGGTCAAGTTTTGGTTCTTCCGTATACAGCTGACCCAGCACTGGATTTTTTAGATAATTACTTAAAAATTCATAGTAATAAATGTATATATATTAAAAAGTTATTGTTTAACAAGCTCCTGCTATGTGTTAAGCATCATTACAAAGCACTTTACATCTACCTTATTTAAAACTCTCCACAACCCTATAGGGTAGAGTTTACTGTAATCTTCATCTCATACCTTTAAAACCAAAAAGGGTTTAGGCCCCTTGCTCCTTTTCCTGTGAGAGTGGAGATGAGACTCTGCCCAGAACCAGGCCTCAGAGTCCGACTGGGGTCAGCAACGGGGCCCATCAACACACGGGGGTAGGGCAGTGGCCCACTCTGGGGCCAGTAAGCCAGGAGCCGCTGTCCTACCCCGGGCAGCCCCAGCAGTCACCTACTCACAGAGCACTCAGAGGCTAGTTCACATGGAACATCAGGTCAGTGGTGTGTTTGCAAAGTAGGTGGCTCTGAAATCCAAGGGCCCATTTCTGTCTAGTAGCTAGGAAGTGGGAAGTGGACAGGGGGAGCCCAGGCTCCGCTGCTCCCCAACAGTCCTGTGCTACGTACCGCAGTTAGCCTCCCCTCCGAAGGCCGGCGGGCAGAGGCAGTGGTACTTGTCCAGTCCTTCTGGAATACACGTGCCTCCATTCTGGCAGGGCTGCGAGTCACAAGCGCCTATCGGAGAGATGCCCATTAAGAGCCTAGCACATCAGCTCAGATGTGTGAAAGGATCTGATCAGAGCTGTGAGTCCAGCAGGCCTCCTGCCCCACCAGGGCCCAGCTCCCTCCATCCCCCAGGACCACTAGGGACCTAGCCAGAGCACCTGGGGCAAAGACAGGACAGGAAGCGAGTGAGGTACGCAAAGGAGAGGCTGGGTGTGGGTACAAAGGACACACCGCGGTGGGCTCCATCAGGCCTGCATGAACCACAGGTTCGCAGGGGATGTGCCAATGGCCCGTGGGCTGTTATGGCCTGAATTGCATCCTTCCAAATCCATATGTATTAGTCCTAACCCTCAGGACCTTGGAATGTGACTGCATTTGGAGAGAAGGACTTTAAAGAGTCTTTAAAGGCTCCTTAAGTTTAAATGAGGTCATAGGATGGGCTCTAACCCAGTCTGACTTATAAGAAGAGGGAGAGACCCCAGCAAGGTGCACAGAAGGAAAGCCACGTGAGGATCCCAGGAGCAGACGACCATCATAAGCCAAGCAGAGAGGCCTCAGAAGAAACAGAACCTGCCGACTCCTTGATCTTGTTCACCAGCCTCCAGAACTGTGAGAAAGTAAATTTCTGTTGTTTAAGCCCCCAGTCTGTGGTACTTGGCTCTGGCAGCCCTAGGAAACTGCATGATGGGCCTTCATCACCACCCCTGCCTGCCGAGGAGGCCTAGAAGAGCTCTGGGTGGCCATGACGATGAACTGGTACTGGACCAAGGCTCCCTAAGGATGAAGATCTCAGTAGCATCATGGCCCCACGCAGGTGTCGTGAGATGCGGGGAAACTGCAGTGTGGGAGGTGCCGTTCCTCAAGTCCTCCATGGTGGTTCTTAACGGCTTCTGCAGGCTGGCACAGCCAAACGGGGAGCCTTTGGCTCCTGGAGCCAATGAATATGGCCTCTGCTTACCTGGGCACCTTAATTAGCTGGGGCAAGCCCCAGTATCTTCCACTAAAAAGGATGAGGACTTGTTCCACAGTGTTGCTGTGAGGATTACATGAACTAATCCGCGGAAAGTCTGAGCACAAAGCCTGGCAGGCAGCCAACGCTCCGTAACAGGTAAAGACAATATTTGTTTTTGGATATGAGGTCCAAATGCTGGGCCACAACTCTTTCAAATGGGGTATTTTACCCAGGGAGCCACAGTTCACATCTGAAGTGTCCTATCCGTGATCCTATCTGAGCTTCGTATCAATTACTATAAAATGCAGATAATGCCACACGCCCTCCCTCATAGAGTTTCGGAGAACAGGCAGGAGCTTCATGAATTCGTGTGTCTTATATTCACAGGGCTTCCTAACTAGCTGTATGGCTACCAGTGGAAGTGGAGATTTCTGGCCTTTCTACATGAAAATGTTGATATATAACTTGGGGATCACGTCACTGAAACCAAAGTTTCTGCTTTTTGAAGATAGGGATTATCAAGGCTCATGGAGAATGCCTGGGCTGCCATTCTGCCCCGGGAGTACCATGGAAACGACCAGGGGGCTCAACAGCAGCACAGACACGGGCCTTTAACTGAGCCGCTCTTCTGCGCTAGGCACCCCACTAAGCGCCACACGTGCACGATCTCGTTTCACTGCCTGATGAGTCCTGTAAAGGCCCCCCTCACTTCAGACAGGGGCGCTGGAGCCCCTAGCTGTCCCGTGAAGACCAGACAGCTAGAAAGGGGAAGTTTCGGATGCAGCCCCTGGTCACTGTGGCTCCAAAGCCTTAGGTGCTCAAACTTTAATTTCTGAGCAAAAACTGAACTTTCAGTGTCTCCTGCCTTTCAGAAGCCAGCAATGTGAGAACTTTAAAACAGGATGCTGAGGAGATCACCAAACCCAGGGACAGGAAGGACCCAGGAGACATGCTCCCTGCCTCCTCGGGAGAAGCAAGTCCATAAGGGACTGATGTCAACATGCTTGAGTGTAATTTCTCTGCTCTCGGGTCCGTGGGGTGCACTGGACCCCCTGGTGAGGAAAAGGGAGGCCCCCCCTGGGGAACAGGTTGAATGAAGCCAATACTTGCGTGGACATTACCTACTCAATCTTCCCTAGGATCCCAATTATGATGCCCGCTGTCATACGGAGCAGGGAAATGGGTATTCCAGACACAGGATGACCATTACCCCTGTTTTATAGAGGGGGAAACTGAGGCTTACGTATCTGGTCTGGAGTTTGGTGCTGCATGTGAGGCTTTCTACCTGCAAAGCTGGTGCTCAACGCATGCCCTTCTCTGCCTCTTGTCAACGCAAGGGGCACTGGTTAAGGAAGGCGATTCCAAAGTTTTCACTCCGTTCTTAGTGAAAAACACCACTGAGCAAAAGAGGACTGAGTGCGGCACAAGCGTGCTCTTCTGCCTCTGAAATGCCTGTCTCTCGACCCCAGAGCTGGTTCCCAAACTGCCCTCTGCCCCAGGAGTGCAAACGCCCCTTTGGAAGCCAGCCGAGTCCCAGGGCCCAGAAAGAGCTAGAGAATCCAAGAGGCAGACTGTACCTGGGCACGTGGTCCTGTAGCAGGTGGAACGGTGGCTTCGGTACACTCTCTTCCAGCTATAACCCAAGGGAGCAAATGATGGAGATCAAATGTTTAACAGGAAGGCCAAAACCTGGAATGTTATTTGAAACGCTAAAAGCTGATAGAAGATTCCTATGAAGATAGGGGTCAAGAAAGACCACCCTGTTTTCTTTTATTCTACCCCAGCTTTAAGTTGCACATAGAGTGGGGAATGTTTCAAACTACCCAGAATCAATTTTTTTAAAACGTAAATTGGCTATCATGTCAGAATTTGGAAATACTCTGTGTTCAAAACTCTGAACTATGAGAAGAGCTTTCTATTATGAATTCCTTTCCAGGGCTAGCACCAAGGGGGGGGCGGAGCGGGAAAGCAGTGGGAATTAGACAAGTGGATTCTGGCTGTGTGACACCCCCAGGCTCCCCACCACTGGGGCAGGCTAATTAGGCTCACCTCTAGGGCAGAGTCTTTCCTGGAGCAGAACATCCACTTGGGATAAGAGCCAAGTCAATTACAAAACTCAAGCTGCTGCAATCAGAAGTTTGCCAAGCTGCCAGCTCATTAAAGAGAAATCTCTCTGTCCACATCTCCTCCTAGTGACTTCATAAAACCGCAAGTCCTAGCCCACAAAGCTCTGTGGATGCCCCGCGCCCCCCCTCCAGCCTGCATGGGAAATCGGCGTTGTTGGAGCGGGGATTGGCCACAGGACTTTGCCTAGATGTGCCCAGGCTCCCTCAGGTCTGGACTCTGTGCAAGGCCTTCCTTGCTCTATTTAAAATTACAACCCTGCTCCCAACCACCACCTCCCCACCCCTACCCTGACCCACCACTTCATTCTTTCTCTCTGTGGCACTCATCACTACCTAATAGCTTGTGTTACGCTTTTGCTGTATTTACTGCTGGAGTATCAGCTCGTGATGGCAGATTTCTTTCTGAGACATTTCATGCCGATTCCCCAGGACATAGGACGGTGCCGGGCACACAGGAGGCCCTCAGTGAGTGTTTCTTGAGTGAGGGGATTGATGATGAGCTCCTCTGTGTAGGCATCATTCCAGAAGCTTGCAATATTAGTGAACTCATATGAACGCTCTATCTGCTCCCCACAACCCCCTGGGGTCGGTAAGGTTATTAGCCGCCTTTCAAATGTAGAAGGGGGTGGGTGGGAGGTTCCCAGCTCATTAGTGGCCACGTTGGAATGAAAAGTTCAGCAGTCTGACTCCAGAATCTGAGCACAAAGCCACGAAGTGGGTCCTACCCACAAGCCTCTCCCGGGGCTCCCAACTCTGAATGCCTCTGCCCAGCGCGCCACTGGGTTCCCAGATCTTTCCCAACTGTTCCAGCAACCCCTTCTCCATGATGTCCTGGGGAGGACAGGCCCCATCCTAGCACCTGAGACACCTGACAGTGGTCACTGGTCCTCTTGTCCAAAGCCCCCTCTGGACCATGAGCATCCTGGGGGCAGTGTCTGTGCCGATCTGCTCCCCGCATGCTGCTTGACTCACAGCAGATGCTCAGAACATGTTCAGGGAGAAACAAAGAACTGTCTCCTTTCACTTGAAAGCTTGGGTTCTGAAGAGGGCCTCTAGTGGCCTCTGACACGGCCCCATTTCCTCAGACCCATGGTCAGGGCATGGCCCTTCCCTACCAAGACAGTCCTTGGACTCTCCCTCGGCCCAGCACGATAGCTCATGGGTTTTCAACCAACCCATTTCATTGCTGTGTCTCCTGAGCTCATCCCTGAGGGCAGGCCAAGGGGCAAAGACACAGTGGGTTCAAACGTCACCCCTGGATCTCCAGGAAAGGCAGAAATGTGGGATTGCCAGGTGCTGACCTGCTGTCCTGCAGGAAGTCTGGATAAAGGGCCAAGAACCAGTCCAGGAATTTTCGAGAAAATGGCTGACCACAGAGCAGCAGAGACTCTACAATGCCCAGGCTCCAGATCTGACAAATATTGCATCTCCCATGGCCTCCACAACTGGAATTCATCCAAGACCTTAAACCTCCTGCCTCACTCGGCCCCATAAATATGGAAACTGGTATTCAGAGGAACCAAACTACCAGACCACGATCCCAAGTCCAGACCACGGCCCTAGTGGACTAACTTTGAGTCGCTTATGAGCCTTCCAGAAGAGCTGTGACCCTGTCACCCTCACTCACTCTGGGCACTTAGGCAGTGTGTCTATAAGACCCTGCCACTGTGTAGCTGTGACCCTCGCTATGATGCCCCCCCGTGACCCCATAACTCTGTCCCTATCTCCCCCCACCCCCCACCAGGCATTCTCTGATCCCTGTCACTCTCCTTGGCCAAGATCCCAAACAGCTGTTCTCCCTGCACTCAGCACTCAGCTTTGGGGGCCTCCTTCTCCACCCAGACGTGTCTTCGGGCTCGGACCCCAGACCATGTGGACAAACCTGGAGAAGGGACAGACTGCCGCCAGCACGGCCTTGCTCCCCCGCGATCCTCTCCAGCACCGGGCACTGCCCACCAGCTCCCTGACCGTCTCCAGCGTCTTGTGCTCACAGGGGTGAGGCTGGACCTCGCAGTCTGTGTCACAGGGCACAGGGATGGAGAAGACAAGGTTACACTTCCTTCCCCCAGCCGTGGTTCCATCACCCTCAACCCGGGCCACCCTCTGCCTCTTGCAGAGCAGAACGGACCGGGGCCGGTCTCTAAGCATTCCCCGCACACTGCTTTCACACCCTTGTGCCCGTGTGTTCCTTGCACACAGCGTGCTCCTGGGTAGACCCTGACGACAGCAACCGGGAATGCAGAGACCTCCCCCCAGCTGAACCTGACCATGCGGGGAGCTGACCGGCTCTTCCCCGCCTGAGGAGGGGACAGGCACAGGGGGCCCCTAGATCTGGGCCCCAAGCCCTGGGCCCCTCTACCCCATGGAGACAAGCTCAGGGTTCCTGGCCGAGAGAGCCCACAGGGTGTGACACAGGGAGAGAGAGCAGAGCCCCCCAGCACCAAAGCTTCTAGCCCCCTACCTGGGGAGCCTCTCGACCTCTGGCCCCCAGGAACCGTCCCCACCCCACTTTCACCAAGGGCAAGACGGCTCCTCCCCAGCCCGGAAGGCCTTACCTGGAGAGGCGGCGGTGCAGAGAGCAGACGTGCTGAGGGCGCTCAGGAGACCGTTGGTGGCGTCCTCCACCTGCTCGGCCGTGAGCACGTGCCACTCCCTCGGCGCGCTGGCCAGCGTGTGCAGCTCCTCCCACCTGTCCCCGGGCCCCGGCAGAGAAGTTACGGCAGCTCCGCGCCCGGCCCCCCACCTTCTTGTCCACCCATCGCCTACACCGTGGGCTCCTCGTGGGCATCAACACGACCCCACGCTCCAGAAGCCCCTCAGCGGCAACCTCATCCGCCCGGGGTGCCGGCGAGGTCCAGAAGCAAACCCGAGCGAGACCCCGAGGGCGCTCAAAGCCCGGGTCCTAACGTGTGCACCAGAGCCCACCTGCTTCCTCACAGGAAGGCCTCCCCCTCGGAACCAGCAGCTCTTCTCAGAGACCCGGTCCTCACGGAGGTAGCGGTCTGGCCGTGTCACCCAGAGCCGAGGAGAAAAAAATGTTACCAGAAAGGAAATGAGGGAAAGTGGCTGTGGGTGGTGGCAAGACGAGAACAAACAAGGCCAGCTTGTGACAGAGAAAAGTCCCGAAGAACGAGAACCATTCGAAGGCCAGCAACGTGAGGTTGTGTGGGGAGGAAGGAGCCAGCACGCTTCAAGAGCCAGAGGGCACCACTGTTAGGGCCCGGGACAGAAATGACACGTGGCATGATAACCTGGGGCATGAAGAAAGCGTTAAAGATGCTGAGAAGCCTTTCTGAGAAGACAGGGTCATCAGTAATGGGTTTAGAATCTTGCCCGTCAGAAATTCATCCAAAGAGACAAAGGCTTGCCAGTGTGGCCGAAACTTCATTTATCTCTAAAATGTACTGATGTAAAACTTCCCATTCTCCTCTGAAGCCGCGCAGGCCAGACCTTCCCCCAGGACGAGGGCGCCACCTGGCCCGCACAGGGGAGCATCCAGAGGGCAGCCCAGCAGCACATTTTCACCAACGCCAGAGCTGAGAACCATCAGGGAAGGGGCTCGATGAATACTCCCAGGAGGTGAGAGTCAGGTTTTTATGCCTGTACAGAGCCTCACCCTGCCTACAGCAGCGGTTCTGAAACTTCAGGGGGCATCGGAACCACAGAGGGCCAGACACACCGCCGAAGGAGGCACCTCGGCCCAGAGTTTTGGAGATTCCGCGGGGTAGGGCCAGACTGTGTGTGTTCCTAACACGTTCTCACTTGCTGGTGCTGCTGGTCCAGGAAACAGACTTTGAGAACCACCGGTCAGCTGTGACCCGGCCTTTGACCAGCAGTTGGGGGAGCAGAGTCTGGAGGGCCGGGAAACCCAACGGGCTTCCTCGGACGGTTGCTGTGGCTGAGCAATGTCCCCTCTCCTGATTCTCGATTCCTCCAAGTGAGGGGTACTCAAAGTATGTCTGTGGGCCGGTGCAGGACCCCCACCCTGTTTCACCCTCATCCAGAACCAGACAAGCACAGACACAGAATAAAAACCCTTAGAACCTAGTTGTACAGTGACTTGACAGAGTCCTTTTCAGTCTGCTCGGATCAAATAATCAACATTTGAGCTCACTGTCTGTTTTTTAATTTTACTTTCCCAGTAGCTCATTTGTATTGTATTTCTCTGAAGTCTCAGGCCACGATGGATTAAAACACAAAACAAAGCAAATTGGACTCCGCCACAGGCTGTCTGAGAAGCAGCTAGAGAAGAAAGCCCAGAACGGGCCACATATGTCCACTGTCTGGGAGGCTCCAGCCTCACTGACAAAACCGTGACGTGCAAGGTCGTCCATTCAGTACCGTGTGGGAGGGGTGGGAGGTGAGCCAGGAAGCAGCACCCTTGAATCCTCTCTCACCGGGTTTATCTCCTCCTATGTGAGGACACGCGAAGAGTCCACGATAAGGCAGTCTCACTGCCAGTAACAACAGCATGATGACAGTGCTGGGGACCGTCAGCACCACCAGGACGTGGCCCGAGATGTCCCCTTAGCACTGCACAGGCTGGGCTGTGGGGGTCTTCCCTCTCTGCACTCCCCCTGGGAGATCTCCAGGTGACAAGGGCAGGGTCTCTGTCCAGCCTCTCCTGAGCCCTGGACTCCTACACGCAGCTGCTGACTCAGCTTCCCTACTCAGACGTCCCATCCGCCCCTCAGACTTGATCTGGAACAGGACTCCGCTTTCCTGGTTCTTCCCCAGGCTTCCCCACCTCAGGAGACAGCACTCCCTCTCCCTGAGGGGCTCCGGCCAAAATCCTTCCATGTTCCATTCAGTGGCCACTCATCTCTGCCTTCAGAACAGACCCTCGGTCCAACCATTCGTCAGGGGCTCACAGCGCCCCCCACTACACACTGCCATTACCTCTCATGTGAACAGCTTCCAAAGGCTGCCTGCCTCGATGCCCCACGTCCCCCAGTATTGCTTCTCCTTCCACTTCAGCCCGCCCATCTATGCTCTACCTGGCGGTCAGGCAGAGCATCTTCAGGTGTCATCTTCTAAAAAAGTTAGCCAACACCTGCCGTTTCCCTGCTCAGAGCCTTCACAGGGCTTCCCAACCTACTCACGATAAAGTCCCAAGTCTTGACTATGACCCACAGAGGCTCTGGACCTGACTCCCACCTACCTCTTCTGCCCCATTTCTTGTAATGCACCCCTCATTCACTGGCATCCAGACACGCCCCAGTGGACATACTAAGCTAGCTACTGCCTCAGGGCCTTTGTGCTTGCCACACGCCTGCCTACCCTGTTCTTTTCCCTGCTGTCTAGGAGGCTTGCTACTCCTTTCACTCAACTTTCTCCTCCAAAGTCAACTCCTGACAGACCCCCCTCTCTAAACTAGCTGGGCTCCCTGATTCTCATCAGTCTGTTAACCTCCTCCCTTACTCTTTCTCCTTTGCCTTTTATTTCCACCTGAAATGACTTTATTGTTTATTCACTCACTTGTTTATCATCTAGTTCCTTTCCTAGAATGGAATTTCCATGAGGGCAGGCACCTGGTACTGTCTCTGTATCCCTGAAAACTCAAGAATAGTATTTGGCGTATTTACTGAGAATAAAAAATGTACTAAAATTAATGGAGAGATTTCTGTGTGCAGACACAGTACCAGGACCAGAGTCCTTTCACATAATACCCCCGACAACGAGGGGCCCACAAAGGCACCTCCCATTTTAAGGTTGAGAGCAGTGAGGACGCGTGGAAAGCACGTGCCAACATCTGGGAAGGGGAGCGGCCCGTCCCAGACCCCCACACTCCCGGCCTCCGGAACGGGTCTGTGACTCAAGCTAATGAGAAGCCTTTCTTGGATCATTCAACTGGAAACTGGAAGCGTGAGTCTGCTCTCTCCGGGGTGGAGCTGGGCACGGCAGGCAGCCACGGATCCAGGTCCCTCGGGGGGGCCAGGCTGAGGGAGCGGCAGACACATGTGGAGGACAGAAAAGGATCTTCATGGCTCCTGCTCACCCCAAGGGACCCCCCCCCGACCCACCCAGTACAATGAGAGGCACCTGTGACTTCCATTTCCGCCCCAAAGAATTGAGAGTCAAGGAGTGGCAGGGCCGGGTGACGGGGACGGGGCCGAGAGGCTGTTCACAGAGCAAGTAAAGATGAACGCCAGAAGGCTGGGGTCTTGGTTACAAGACAGCATTCCCATCACTGGGTTTTCAGCAAGCGGACTTTTTTTTTTTTTTTTTTTAAGATTTTACTTATTCATTTGACAGAAGAGATCATAAGTAGGCAGAGAGGCAGGTAGAGAGAGAGGAGGAAGTAGGCTCCCTGCTGAGCAGGGAGCCTGACGCAGGGCTCGATCCCAGGATTCCAGGATCATGACCTGAGCCGAAGGCAGAGGCTTTAACCCACTGAGCCACCCAGGCACCCCGCAAGCGAACCTTTTGAAAGTCATGATCTTCTTCCATAAGGCCTTCCTTGTGTGAAAAATGAACATTTGCCCAGTCATCCTCTTGAATTATCAGAAAAAAACTTTCAGCTCAACCAAGATAAAATGAATTTTTTTTTTTTTAAGATTTTATTTATTTATTTGACAGAGATCACAAGTAGGCAGAGAAGCAGGCAGAGAGAGAGAGGAGGAAGCAGACTCTCCGCCGAGCAGAGAGCCCGATGCGGGGCTCGATCCCAGGACCCTGGGATCATGACCTGAGCCGAAGGCAGAGGCTTTAACCCACTGAGCCACCCAGGCGCCCCGATAAAATGAATTTTTCTACACTCAGAAACATCCAGGGTCTGTCTGCTCCACTCACATTACAGACGGAATTCAAAGCAGTGCAGCTGGTTCAGCGTCTTCCATTGCTTCCGAGCTCCGAAACTTTCACTGGGTATTTTGAGGGGTAATGAGGAGACTACTGGGTTTGAAGATATTCTTAACGACTCGTCACAAAGTGAACGAATGGGACAGCCACACTTGATGGTGGAATATAAACTCAGTTTACTGTCGTCTGTTGTGTTGTTCATGAAAATAGAGGTGCTGCGTGTTGTTTATAGTCGTCTTTTGACCCTAATTTGATGCACACAACATTAAAAGTACTGACACATGGGGGCGCCTGGGTGGCTCAGTGGGTTAAAGCCTCTGCCTTCAGCTCAGGTCATGATCCCAGGGTCCTGGGATCGAGCTCCGCATCGGGCTCTTTGCTCAGCGGGGAGCCTGCTTCCCCTCTCTCTCTGCCTGCCTCTCTGCCTACTTGTGATCTCTTCTGTCAAATAAATAAATAAAATCTTTAAAAAAAAAAAAAAAGTACTGACACATTGGAAAAAAAAAAAAGAATTGAGATTCAAGTTTCCAGCGCTGACAACCCCATCCTCAGACTAAATCAGAGACCACACAGGCTCCCAGACTTGGCGCTCCCTGCACAGGCACACCGTACAGAGCGAGGAGAAGACAGAGCCCAGGAAGGAGCAGGGTGGTCTGGCCGGACGCCCTCCTGTCCCGTGGCTGTGAAGTGTCTCCGCAGCGTCCCGGGGGCTCTTACCTCGGAAACCGGACCCCGACGGCAAATATGGTGACGCCTCTTTCCTTCAGCTGCTTGGCGGGCAGTGCCACGTGCCCTTGGGACCGCCCGTCAGTGACGACCACGAGGATCTGGGGCACAGAGGCGTTCCGGCCGCCGGGGAAGCCTTGGCGCAGAAGGTATTTCAGGGCTAGGCCTGTCTCTGTGCGTCCTCCTCTGAGCTCACATAGGGGGAGAAAGCAAAGACGAGTCAGTCACCCACAGACAGGAGGCCGGACGACCCCCTGAAACAAGGGGCTTCTCGGTTGTTGGTGACCGTCGCGCTCTCCTGCCTCCAGTGACAGCTCGGGTCTGCCGACCCTTATCGTGCGCATGTCTAACACCCACCTCCCGTCTCCCCCCATCTGTGTCATCCCCTTCTTGCTACGGCTCAGCGTCCCTTTGTGGGGGGTGCAGGGGGTAAGCAGGTCACTGAGCTGAAGAAAACCATGTGCATCTGTAAGGGTGAAGGGCAGGGTTTTGATCTGAAGGTCGGGGGCAGAGGGTGGGGGTCATGTCTATGATCAGGCCTTCCTGGCTCGATTCCAGCTCAGGGTTGGGTGCTGGAAGGCTGAACTGACGGACAACTTCCCGAGCAGGGATGTCACAGTGGTCCCACCTCATCCCAGCCCCATTTGAGGGACAGTCCACTGAGCTTGGAATGAAATCTTACAGTAGGAGGCTCCCGCAGGAGTCCTCAGGGGGAGAACCGCCAGCTCTCGGAATCAAGTGCGCAGAACATGGTGACTCCCTACAGTGGGTTTTAGGCCAAACCTTTCAGTGGGTGGAAACACATCCAACATGGAAAACAATGTCAAGGCTGATGGAATCACTGTACGCACAGAAAAAAACATCAGACAATCGTTCTGAACTGCCGATCACAGAGCGAAGATCTGGGGTGCTCGGTTATTCTCAAGCTACACTGAGTGTCAGTGAAGGCGATGCCTGCCTCGCAGAGGGCCCTACGGTGATTCTTCTAATGTGCAAACATCTAACTGACAGGAGGTGTGTGAATGCCTACGTGTGTGAATGTGTGTATACTTTTTTTTTTTTTTTTTTTTTTTAAGATTTTATTTATTTATTTGTGAGAGAGACAGTGAGAGAGAGCTGAGCGAGAAAGTCAGAGGGAGAAGCAGACTCCCCATGGAGCTGGGAGCCCGATGCGGGACTCGATCCCGGAACTCCGGGATCATGACCTGAGCTGAAGGCAGTCGTCCAACCAACTGAGCCACCCAGGCGTCCCGTGTGTATACTTTTTAAACATAACACTGAAAATGCTCAGTTCTCATGTAAGCCTGACGTGGTCCTCCTGCCTGGGCATCTGTCCTGCTCTGTTCTCCTCCAAGTTGCTCCCTAGAGATTCATCCAGGCTCCTTGCATTTTGTGGTTCCCCCTTCCTCGCCATCCTCAAAGTCCTCTCCATTCAGCAGAGGTGAGGGAAGAGCAAGGAGTGTGCTTGGAAGGATTTATGGCCCAGGCCCAGAATGTTCTTCACTTTTATTGCTTTCTGTCCTAAGTGAGCACTTAAAGGGCAATTCTCTCTGCAGGGCTCCATAAAGTTAGCAAATGTCAGCAAGAGCGGAGAGCTCCTAGAACGAAGACTCTGTCTACCAGAGATCAGCATCTGCATCAGTTAGAACGTCAGTTTTCAGCCCACGGATGTTTACTGTGGACCCTTTAAATGCAAGATAGTGAGAGGGAGACCAGGAAGCATAACACGATCCCAGCCCGCAACGAACTGCCCATCTAACCGAAGAAAGAGGACCTGCCAGCAAATAAAAATTACCAGTGAAAGAATGGCAATGAACAAGAGTTCTGAGGGGGGCTTCACAGTGGGGAGGAGCTGTTGGGAACAGGCTCCAGCAGGGAAAGTGTCTGATGGGGTCTTGGTGGGTCTATGAATTAGGAGGGGGAAAGTCCACTCCAATCCGGAGAAAGTGTGTAAGCAAAGACACTGGGGAACACCACCGGCTGTGTCCTGGGGCTGGTGAGCAGAGCCTGGCCTGAGCAAGGGGCTTATCCAAGGGGAAGAGAGCACACCAAGTGCCCCCAGCCCTCCTCACACTCTGCCCGTCTGCCCATGAGACACTGAAGACAACCAAGGCGAGTTTGATTTCCGAGAAGACTACTACCTTTACCAAAGCCCGTGTGTCTGTGAAGAGCCTTCCTCTAAGGTCCCTGGACGGACAAACTGTTTCCTGTTTCTAAAAGACAATACTAGCACCAAGTTTCTCCTTCAGGCCAAGTATCTCACCTACTCCTCTTACTAAAGTAATTCTCCAACTCTGGTAAAATGTGCTAATATTACCCTCATTTAACAGACGAGGAAACTCCAGCCCAGAGAACAGTAATGCTAACTGCTAATATTTCCAGAGCACTTCTCAGGAGGCCGGCACGGCTGTGTGTGTGTGGGCAGATGCTAAGCTCCGATAATTCTCACCATAGCTCCCTGAGATACGGGAGTTCAGGGAAAGGCCTTATTAAAGGTCACACAGCTCATGAACGTGGAGGCAGGACTTGAACCCTGGACCCTCCACCTCCAGAACCTGAGTTCTTAGCCATAACATTATACAGCCATTCAAGTCACCTGCCTCTGACCCAGCTAGCCGGAGGTCAGAACCAGAGGTTAAACAGTCGGCTAATTCCAAAGCCAGTGGTCTTTCTCTCGCCAGGGGCTGGCAAATTACAACCTGTGGGCCAAATCTAGTCTGCCAATTTTTATAGATAAAATTTTACTGGGAAACAGACATGCCCCTTCATTTATGTATTGTCTATGCAATACATAAATGATGGCAGGCCAAGCCTGAAGTATTTCCTCTATGGCTCTTCACTGAAAAAGTCTGCTGACCCCTGCTCTAGGCTCTTCTACCTAAATGGTCCCAATGTTCTCTGTTTACCAAAAGCCAAGGTGCCCCAGTGCCACAGAGCTCCCTGGGCCTTCACGCTCCTGGCAGTGTGCCCCCGAGCCTCCTGGCTGTGGTTAGAGAGAACTCAAATGTCAAAGACGTGGGAGCTCAGGCTTCCCACTGCCCTGGCCTGGGGGGAGTGTCTGCCCTTCGTATCACTCAGCACACAAACACCCACGCAGTCTGTCCCCTCCACTTCTGCTCCCTAACCTGCCTTTCCCCCCGGAACTCTCCATAGGTCAGGTGAGATTGCTAAAGACATCTGAACTCTGGGAAATGAGGAAAAGTCCTGCCACCTCTGCGTTCCTGTGGAGCATTTCTAACTCACAGTCTGCTCTGAGCCCAGGGTCTGGCTCCAGACAACGGAGGTCCCAGGCCAGAGTCTCTCCAGAATTTTTCCAATTCCTCTCGAACGAGACTAAACCAGACCGGAAGCGAAGGCTCACAGACTGACTACTGTCTCGGGAAGTTGTGACTGAAGTGCCTGGACCTTTCCTGACAGGGGTGGGGTGTGGTTCCAGATTCTAAACATTTTGCCACTCATGTGGGTTAAGAACACGGGCTCTACAACAGACCCATGAAAAGTGTTCCACATCACTCGGCATCAGGGAAATACAAATCAATATCACAGTGAGATACCACCTCGTGCCAGTCAGAATGGCTAAAATTAACAAGTCAGGAAATGACAGATGCTGGCGAGGATGTGGAGAAAGGGGAACCCTCCTACACTGTTGGTAGGAATGTAAGTTGGTGCAGCCACTCTGGAAAACAGCATGAAGGCTCCTCAAAGAGTTGAAAATAGTACTACCCTATGACCCAGCAATTGCCTACTGGGTATTTACTCTAAAGATACAAATGTATTGATCCCAAGGAGCACATGCATCTGAATGTTTACAGCAGCAATGTTTACACAAGCCAAACTATGGAAAGAACCTAGATGTCCATCAACAGATGAATGGATAAAGAAGATGTGGTATATATATACAATGGAATACTATGCAGCCATCAAAGAAATACAATCTTGCCATTTGTAATGATGCCAATGGAACTAGAGGGTATTATGCTGAGTGAAAGAAGTCAATCAGAGAAAGACAATTATCATATGATCTCCCTGATATGAGGAATTTGAGAGGCAGGGAGGGGGGTTGTGGGGGGTTGGCAAGGAAAAAATGAAACAAGATGGGGTCAGGAGGGAGACAAACCATAAGAGACTCTTAAACAAACTGAGGGTTGCTGGCGGTGGAGGGGTAGGGAAAGGGTGGTTGGGTTATGGACAAGGGGGAGGGTATTTGCTATGGTGAGTGCTGTGAAATGTGTAAGCCTGATGATTCACAGACCTGTACCCCTGGGGCAAATAATACATTATACGTTAATAAAAATCATTAAAAATAAAACATGGGCTCTAGAGCTGGTGGGACTCAAATATTCGATCTGAAATTTATTAGCCAAGTAAACTAGAAAGTTACTTAAGTTACTTAACCTGAGACTCAGTTTTCTTCCCTGTTAAAGTAGGGACAGCAATAGTATTGAGGATTAAATGCTACACCCAGTACCTCCTAGTACCTAGTGAGTGTTCCATTAGTGGTAGTTACCATGATAAATTAACTAGCAGTCCTATTCCAAGAAGTTTATCTTTTGAGTTAGTCTCAAATTCCAATGAGCTTAAAAATTCCTTGGGGCGGGGCACCTGGGTGGCTCAGTGGGTTAAAGCCTCTGCCTTGGCTCAGGTCATGATCCCAGCCAGGGTCCTGGGATGGAGCCCCGAGCCCACTTCCCCACCCCCCACCCTGCCCTCTCTCTGCCTGCCTCTTTGCCTATAAATAAATAAAATCTTTAAAAAAAAAATCCCTTGGGAGGCAGGATAATGGAGATTCTCAGATCCTATCATCAGAGACTCCAGACTGGTGGTGGGTGTGTGACCAGGCTGAGAATCTGTGTTTTAAATCGGCTTCCTCTGCCCCAGTGATTACACGGATGCAAGTAATCCATGGAACAGATTCTGAGAAATAACTCATCAGAAAACTCACTGTAGGTAGAGGGGTTTGATTACAGGTATTTTTTTTTTCTCTCTTTCTTTAATCAATAGACAAAGACATTGCTCAGAAGCAATGTATATGTATCCTTTTAGAGGAATGACTTAATATACTATGATAGTTTAATTCATTGGGTTATTATATAACCATTAAAAAGGATCAACATGAAAAATAATGCAACTGTATCCAAAAAGACACACCAAATAGTAAGTTGAAAAAGAACAAAATGCCTAGTAATCCTCTAAAAGCTGTGCTTGACCATTAATGTGGCTTGAAAGACGCCAAAGACAGCTACAAAATGCTCCATGCTAAGGTAAAGAGGTGCTATTTTTGTAGAGCTATCTAAATACAGTAAAACTCTGATAAAGCTACAGATGAGGTCCAAAAAAAAAAAAAAATGCAGTCCCAGAAAATCAGAGCTGCGTTCCTAGGAGATTAGGGAAATGACTGAGGGAAGCTGCACAGCCAGCTGGCCAGGAGCTCTGGACATTCGGAGCAGATGTGGCTGGCCATGCTCTATCTGATTTTATGTTATCACAGGGTGCAAAACTGGAAGATTTGATCACAGTATTTTTAAACTTCTTATTGCAAAGGGGCGATAAAGGATCGTCAGGACGGTTCCTTAGCCACCACAAAACACACTTCAGGGGATCGCTGTGGTCTAAAAAGGCAAGTATTGGGTGGGGGAGGGTTGGGTAGAGCTGTCCCAATCAGTCCGGCCTTTAAAATTTCACTGCAGAAAAAGGGTAGAGTCGCAGGGAGGTCATCACTCCCACTCGGCCAACATTCCTCTGTACTGATTAATAACAACATCTTAATGTTTAGTGTCCTCAGCGACCCTGCAACTGTGGCCAAAAAATTAGTTACTGCCTCCTTGCCTTGTTTGCTACCTCTTATAGTCATCCTAGGACACACGAGCACTAACGACGCACAGCCCCACAAGAAGAGCTGACCTTGTTCAGACACATGGAGACGCTTCTTTCTCCATCCCTCATGTCCTCATGTGGCACCTTCTTACAGAGTCTCTGGACTTCCTATGTTGTGAATAATACTCTCAAACCCTTCATTATGACTTTCAACACAGATGAGAAGACAGTCAACCAACTCTTTAGGGGATGGGAGGGGAGGGTGGAAAGAGGTGGAAAAGGACAGCTGGGTGGGATCTACTGGACGAGCCACAGGCCTCTGTGGTCCTTGCCAAGTCACTGCTCCTTCTCAGCCTCAGCAGTCTCCCATAAAATAGCAGGCTGGAATAGATCCTGGATGATCTCTTAAGTACCTTTTTGAACCAATTTGCTGCAATTTGCTTAGATTTCAGAAGAGAGCAGGGCCAGATGATGGAATCAAAGTCACCCAATTTTTGACTTTCAGTTCTAAACTTAAAGCAACAGGTTACTTCTTCTTCTGCCGATGTTAGCATGCATAGAAGGGCTACAAAGATGTTTTTGTAATAAAAGGTTATATCAATAATGATACACTTCAAATACCATAAAATTCATCCTTTTAGAAGTATATAATTCCCTGTTCTTTTAGTATATTCACAGAGTTGGGCAAACATCCCCACTAAGTCCAAAACATTTCATCGCCCCCAAAAGCAGCCCTACACCCATTAGTAATCACTTCCTATCGCCCCCTCCTCGCCACCTCTGGTAGTGACTAATCTGCTTCTGTCTCCATGGATTTGCCTGTTCCAGACATTTCATATAAATGAGAACCCTATTCTCAAGGTTCATCCATGCTGGAGCATGAATCACGGCATCCTTCCTTTTTACGGCTGATAGACCACATTTGGTTTATCTGTTCATTCACTGGACATTTGTGTTGTTTCCATTTTTTGGCAATTCTAAACAATGCTACTCTGAACATGAGTATGCAAGTTTTTCTAGGGGCATACATTTTCAGGTTGTTGGGAATAGAGTCGTTGGGTCATATGGTAAATCTGTGTCTCGTTCCAAAGCTGCTGCACCATTTTACAGCCCTACCAGCGGTGCATGAGGGTTCCAGTTTCTCCACGTCCCTGTCAACACTTGCTGCTGTCTGCCATTTATCTTAGCCTCGCTAATGGGTGTGAGGTGGTGGTTCATTACAGTGTTGGATCGCATTTCCTTAATGGCTAAGGACACTGAGCATCTTCTCAAGTGCTTAATGACCATTTATATATCTTTTCCAGAGAAATGTCTGTTTATAAGGTTTCTTGTTGGGATGATGAAAATGGTCTAAAATTAGATTATAGCAATGGTTGTGTAACTCTGGAAAATACACTCAAAATCACTGAATTGTCCATATTAATTGTGTGGACTTTATGGTATTTAAATTAAATGTCAATAAGGTGTTTTTAAAAGGCTAATGTGCATAATAATCACAGGGCAGGGGGCAGTGGGAGAGATCTTTAAAAGGTACAGATCCTAAGTATCTAGTATCCAAGTATCCTAAGCCCGGAGAGGGAATCAGTAGGTCTGGGAGGAAACCAAGGCACCTGCATTTTGACACACTCCCTGGCCAAAGACCTCACTTTAACAACGGCTGCACTGGGTGTCAGAGCTCAGGACTGCTTCTCTATAAGAAACCATTCTTGGAGGCCTCAAGGATAGAAGGCTCCAAGGGAACTAGGAAAGACAAGTGCACACTAATGTTGTTTTTAACAAACATTTCAATGTGCTCTTTTCTTTTCCCTTGTACTTCCTTGCATTTGACTTGCCTCTCATTCCGTTCAGGGCACCCCTGGGCTGGGGTAAATAACCTGGGATGAAGTCACTGGGGGTTTCTGGGGCGTATAGGGCCCCCGTAGCTCCTGCCATGCCCAGTGTGGGGGTGCAGGCTTCTTGAGGGCACTGGCAGATGTACAGAGGCCCACGACTGGGGAAAGGGCCATAGAGTTCAGGGCTTCGGCAACTGCCGTTGGTGGCGGCCTATAAAGGGCTGGGACCTTGGCTGTCAGTGGCACTCCAGTGGGCACACGCCCCAAGGAGCAGGAGATACCGTAGAGGATACAGAGATCAGAGCAGAAAGAAAGGCCTTCTTTGGTGTGGGCTTGTGAATGCGTGTGTGTAGCATGAGTATATAACACACTTTCATACACATAGGGCTAGATGTGTGTATATAATATACATGTATATAAAACATATATCAGATAGATGTGTATTTACATATGCATATTTGCATATACACACATCAGTTGACTTGTATCGTGAATAATGTTACGACCCCACTACATACGTAATTTACGGGGCGTGTGTGTGTATGAGCTCTCAAAACCAGAGTCACACTGGAGGACAAGCAACATACAGAGCTATTCAGACATGTTTAAAGCATTCTTAATGACAGAGTGGCACCGGCTCTTTCTAGAAGAAAAAAACGAGGCTCCAAGAAGTATGGTGAGCCGTCCCAGCTGACAGTGGTGCCCAGGGAAAGAATGGGGAGAAAGAGCCAGTGTTCTTCCCACCACCTCACGCTCTTGACCGACCTCGACCTTCTCCACCTACTGGGTGCCAGGTTCACTGACTACTCCACACAACAGAAGCAAAAAGACTTCCTTTTTTACCTTGCACTTTTAAGCTCCCACCCAGGATGCTGTTACGTAATAATGAGGAGCAGTCCCGAGAGGCGAATTCTCATTACAGACTGTGCATCGCTGGGTTCTGGAAGCCAAACCACAGCCCGCTCTCGGGCCAATCACACCCTCCGAGGGAGCGATTTTAAGGGCAGCCGGCTGCGTCCTAACCCCGGCAGCACCTCATCATACATACTTGAAGACCATCCTCTTGATTTTTGCCTTCACGTCCTGCTGCGATGAAAGGGCATCCAAGGGGAATTCCAGACGCGGAGCGGAACTGAACTGCATCGCCCCCACTCTGACCTGCGGTAGGAGACAGAGGGCCCAGGGGTCTGAGAACGAGGTCAAGTCACAAGCATTCCTAAGGGAAAAGAAGGGACCAGAAAGGTGAATGACCCTGCCTCCCGCCCACTCAACAACTACCAGTGCCAGGGCTTTCTCCAGTGTCCCTAAAAGAAGGTTCCGAAGACCAGGAGGAGCATCTGGAAGGAAACAGGGAGTCGGCCCGCGTGCCATACAGACAACCACCAATTCAAACTTCTCAGCCCACGTTCCAGCAGCCCTCCGGCCTGGGCTGTCAGCATCTCTAGGGCAGGGTCTCTGGTTACGCGTCCGAAGGCCTCCCAGGAGCAGGCACTGTTTTCAGCAATCTCACGTGGTATTTCATTTGAACCCATGCAGGTGCCATCAATACTCAGGTAGCTGCTGGAGGAACCGAACTGCAGAGAGGACATGGGTCTGGCCCAGGGCTAGTGAGAAGGGACCCTGGGCCGTTGGACCCTCCTAATGTGCCTCCAGCCCTCGCTAAGCCTCAGGCACCAGGCTTGCCGTCTCAACCAGAATGGGCTTGCAGCAGAATGCACCTGGGGTGCCACAGAAGGGGGCCACAGCCTCCACACACACATCCTCGGGGAGGGGGATGGGCAGGGGGCAGTTGCCACACTGGGGAAAGGCCAGCTCTCAGACCGGAGTCACCCTGGAGGACAAGCAACACTGAAGCTGAAGTGATCCCACAGGCGAAGGAGCCAGAGCCATGGGTGATGCCAGATGGAGGACTTCCTCCGCTGGGGAAACGCCAACACCTTCCAAAACCAGAGAAGGGAAACTGAATAAAGTCACTTTCTGGGCCCTGAGGACGCCAGCCAGTCTTGAGCAGAAAAGGCTATACATGTTTAGGCCTCCTCTCGAGGGCGCACGCCCTGTACCCAGTCACTGGCTCTCTAAAGCCCCTCAAGAAACTGCATTCTCAGCTACGACTCTATTACCCGTCCCCAGTTCTGGCCAAGATTGCAAACAGGCCGTATGATTCATATTTAAGCAACCAGGCTGCCTTTTACCTACTACCTGAATTCCTGCACCGCCAATCCCTGAGCAGGCCTGGTGCTTTGGGGACCATCAAAGCACTCCGCCCCGCCCCAGCAGGCCAGCTGCACCTGCTCCAGGAGAGCACAGCCCAAAGGATCTTGGTTCAACAGGGAGTTCTAAGGAAGCGCTCGTAAGCATCTTCGGGAGGAAGAAATTTAAGTCTTGGGTGGGCGTGTGTGGGAGGTGGACGCTGGAAAACAGCAGCAGAGAAGCTCAGGAGATTCTGAGGAACAAAACATGTTGGAAATCTCCCTTGACGTTAGCTTAGGTTCCAGCGCCATCTCCAACTAGTGGGGAAGAGATGGTCCAGTGAAACTGGGACAACTGAACAGCCAGCTACAAAACAAAGCATCAGTCACTAATGGAGTCAGGATCTACATGTGAAAAAATGTAACCGTGAAAGTTCTGGAAGGAAACTAGAGAGAATTTCTTCATAACTTCAAAGTGGAGAAAGACCTTCCTATGCCTTGAAATCCAGAAGCCATAAAGGAAAAGACTGATAAATCTGACTACATAAAGAAAAGTTCTGCAGGGCAAAACATGCCATCATGCAATAAAAAATGAAGACAAATGGAAAATTGTTTGCAACTCAAGTCAGAGGCACAGGGTTAGTTGTCCCAATGTGTAAAAAGTGCCTAGGAATTGATATGTTAAAGACCAACAACACATTAGAAGAAATGGGCAAAGTATATGAACAGGGATTGCACAGGAAACACGAATGTCTCTTTAGTATGAGAGAAGGTGCTTAACTGTACCACATGGAGATGTTGCAAAAAGCTAAATACAATGTTTGCAAAGGAAACTAGCAAGGTCTCAAATATTGCTGGGAAGCACATAAATGTTACTGCATCCATGGAGAGCAATTTGTCAATATTTATTGGAAGTTACGACTGCAGGGGGTCTGGGTGGCTCAGTCAGGTCTGACTTTGGCTCATCTGACTTTGGCTCAGGTCACAATCCCAGGGTCCTGGGACACAGCCCAGAATCAGGCTCCCTGCTCAGTGGGGAGTCTGCTTCTCCCTCTGCCCCTTGCCCCACTCGGGCTCTCTCTCATTCATTCCCTCTCTCTCAAATAAATAATCTTTTTAAAAAAAGTTACAAAGTTACAATTACATAGGGCTACTGGGAATCCATCCTACAGATATACTTATGTGTGAAATAATGGATTTATAGGCTCACCGTGTATTTGTAATATCAAATGCCCATCAGTAGGGGATTGGTTAATTACACCTCAGGAAATCCTTATGACAGAATGTTAATAAGCTGTAAAAAATAATATAGATCTATATTAATGCCTATGTTACTTATATACTTAGATATGGAAAGACTTCCAAGATACCGTGAAGAGAAAAAGGCAAGGGATAGAACAGTGAATATAGCATGGTACACTTCATACTGCTTGTGTTTGGATGAAGTGATTCTGGAAGGATGATCAAGAAAGCTGGTAGGGACGGGCGCCTGGGGGGCACAGTCGGTTACATGTCTGACTCTTGGTTTCAGCTCTGGTCGTGATCTCAGGGTTGTGGGATCGGGCCCAGCGTCGGGCAGCACACTCAGCATGGAGTCTGCTTGAGACTCTCTCTCCCTCTGCCCCTCCCAACCATGCCTGCACGTATGTTCTCTCTCAAATCAATCAATCAATCTTCTTTTAAAAAAAGCAAGCAGGTAGGAAAACTGGGCAGATGGAAAATATATGAGTAGGAGGGACACTAGGCATTGACTGCATTTTAATTGAACCATGTGAATGGATTATTTAGTTAAAAAAAACTCCCTGGAGACCAGCAGCTGGGTATATTTACTTGAATTAAACAGGAAGGATACAACTTCAAAACAAAACAAGATAGAAATAACTTGAGTCAGTGGTTAAGACATTTAATGTAATTGGTGGTTTGGGAGCAAAGCAGTTTCCTTTTATCTTCAGTTGACTGTATGCTCAAGGGCAAGCCTGCCCGGATTTCTCGCGCTCTGTAATCACTCTGCTGCAGTCACCGTACTGGAGCCAGGAAGCAAACTTCTCAGCTTTTAATCACTGCGAGGAAGACTTCAAACACCTTCCATCCACCTCCACAACACAACATCCATAACAAGCCTTAACTTACAGCACCTTGAAAACTAAATTTTAGAAAGTAAAAAAAGGTGCAGATTCCTTGTGCATGGAGGTATAAGGAGGCACAGAAATGCAGCAGCAAATGCAGAAAGCCTCAAGCACGAATCAGATCAAACCGTCTTTAAAGGCTCTCCTGCAAACACCCTTTGCTAGCATTCCAGCAAGTCGGAGTGGCTCAAGCTCAAGCTCAAGGTCCAGCGGCTCACTAGCTCACTCAAACAGAGCCACCCGCCCCCCAAACCCTTTGTTCAAAGAATCTTGCTGGAGAAAGTTTTTCTCAGGTCCAGCCCCAAGAGAACTCTCTGAATGCCCAGATTCTGTCTGAATGAAATAGAGCCATTCCGCACCCTCTTTTGCCTGAACGTCATCATCGGCTTCCTTCATCTATGGAAATTTCCAGGGCTCTCACTGTTCTGGCTCCTTGTGATGGGTACTGAGTGGTTTGCCCATTTCTAGCCTAAAAATCAGCCTCCGGAACATAATGCCACATTTTAAATGTGGTCTGGCAACACCAAGCTTTAATTCCCTGAGTTCTGGGGAACTGTGGTTGACACAGCTGCACCGGTGCACACCAGCCATGAAGTCTTTTGTGGTGGTTTTCTTACCCTGTTGGAGGACGCTAAATTCCACCAGTGCCCACCCCTTACACATTACACACACACACACACACACACACACACACACACACACACACATTGCCACTATACCAGCTATCCATTTGCCATGCAATAGGGTATGACTTCTTGGTGTCACCTCATCTTGACCCAGGGGCTACCCACTGGGAGGGACAAAGGACCTAATGGAGCGAGTCCTGAGCTCAGAGTCAAGAGCTTCAGTTCTTCCACACTTAGCTGTTTCCTCCGATTACTGTGTTACCCCAGGCAGTTACCTAGCCTCTCTGAGCCTGTTTCTTCATCAGTAAAATGTTCACTTATACTCCACACAGCTCTTCTCTCCCAACCTACCATCCTCTGGGGCCTCCAGGCCTCCCATTTCAGGACACACACTACACCACTGCCAACATCAAGTGTTTGGTTTTTATGGCTCTTCCTCCACAAATAACTACTGAAACTTCATGGGGGGAATCGCCTCCTTTGGAAAACAGGACACTGTGCAGAAGAAGATGGGGATTCAGCAGTCTGTGGCCCTGGTCCTCTGAGGACCTGCGATGGCTTCACGGTTGGAACTTCCAGGCTGTCCAAACCCAGATGGAATAGAATCTGCTCTGGTGTCTTTGGACGGCCATGCCGGACGGCCTGCAGTCCAGGGTGATGGGCTTACTCTCCCCAAACTACCTGCCATTCTGGAGAAAATCTGGCTTTCATTAAAAGCCACTTTTGCTCTTCAGTCCTAGAGGTTTTTCTGGGATTAACCATGGAATGTCGTCTTGGAAAACCACTTCCTTCTGCAACCTGTTTGCAAGTAGTCTCTAATTCAAGTTAAGAATAGCTTTTTCAGATCAAAACACCCTTCTTAAATTTTGATTTTGGAGTAGGTTCACACAGCTCAAAATCCATCAAGTATATAAAAAAAGAAAAACAGGTGAGTCCCCCCACTGGATCTGCACCCCATCTGCTCAACAGCGAACCACTGTTCTCAGCCTCTTTACAGATCTCTCCAAGTACCAACACAGACTTTTTAGCTCCCTTTTTCATAAAAAGTCACACATTACATATGCCATTTGCCTCTTACTTTTTAGTCTCATCTGGGTCGGTGCCCCTCCATCTAAGAGAGCTTCCCCATTCACTTTCTACCACTGCCCCATGTTTCCCTTAGGAATGCACCCTAATGAATTCACCTGTCACCTGTGAGTGGGCGTTTGCATGACCTGAAATGTTTTATGATCATAAACAACTCTGCAAGGAATAACTGTCCAACACTTTGCATCTGTGGGAGTATCTGTAGAACACATTCCATGGGGTGGAATTCTTGAGCCATAGGGTCCACGCCTTTATAATTCCAATGGACGCTGCTGGACTCCCTCCCTAGAGTTTGCACCAGGTTATACCCCCGTCGCCAGCACGAACCCGCTTCTACAGATCTGCCAACGGGGCAGGTCACCAAACTGGGATTTTGCTAATCCCGAAAGTGAAAATGGTATTTTGGTGGGAGTTGTGCTGTTAGAGTGAGTGAGGTTGGGCATCTTTTCCTGCATCTAGGGGGCCACTTGTGTTTCAATTTTTGGGAACTGTGTTCGTTGCCCATTTTTCTATTGGGTTGTCCCAAGATGCCCCTTTCAGCAGCAGGAGCCACAGTTAGCACAGTCTGCTGCTGCCTGAGAGCAGCTCTCCGGAGCCAGGGAGAGCACGAGATGAACAAACTGGCTGAATTCACTCTGGCAGGAGTAGCTCCTCTCAAGCGAACGTGTGGGGTAGGAGGCCCACTTCATACAGGGGCTCTGCCCTTCAGAGGGAGAGTTTTTGTCTGTCTCGGTATGCTTTCCCTTTCCCGCTCCTCCATAAGCTCCTCTTCCCAGTGGGAACCAAGAAGGTGGGTCAGCCCGTGACTCACACGTGGCCAGAGCATCTTTCCCCCCTGACTACTGGGATTGGGCAAGGGACTGTCATGTGACCTATGCCTTAGCCAATAGCAGCCCTCCCTTGGACCGGCTGCTGCCGGCGCAGGGAAAGAAATCCATCTTCCTTTTACTGGGATCAGTAGCTTGAAAGGCAGTACAGGGCAAATGTGCCATGTAAGGAGAGGCTGCGTGGGAAGGAAGCTTTACAAGGAACGCAAAACTGAGGAGAAAAACGGACAGAATGAGGCTTCAGACCCTACCATGCCTAGAACCAGGACCACCCCCTTGGTGTTCCTGTTCCACAAGCCAGCAAAATGTCCTCTTCTTCTTCTTCTTCTATTTGTTTTAAAAACTTATTTATTTATTCATTTATTTGTTCATTTATGTATTCATTCATTCATTCATTCATTCGGGAGAGAGAGAGAGAGCTCACGCACACGTGAGCCGGGGAAGGGGCAAAGGGAGAGGGAGACTCCCCAGCCCCCGAGGCGGGCTCGCTCCCTAACCCTGACACCACAGAAGACCACAACCCAAGCGCATATCAAGAGTCGGATGCGTAACCCACTGGGCCACCCAGGCGCCCGTGAATGTCCTCTTCTGCTTAGAACTGGATTTCTGTCACTTGCAACCCAAGATGCCCGAATGCAAGGAAGATAAGGCTTGCACTCACCCTCTCAGGGTTGATGTCCAGAGCGTCACAGACCGTGATGGCAAAGTGCTTAGACCTCTCAAAGCTCCCCTTCCCGACACTGTGCGATCCATCTATCAGAAACAGGAAGTCCACTGCTGCCAAGCACCGCATCACTAGGGGAGAGTGGAACACAGTGGCTGACAACCGGCCTCCCTGCCCTCCGGTCCCCAGAGGGGCGCCCTCCTGAAGCAGAGCGGAGGCAGAGACAACTTCAGGGTACATCGGGCTGCTGCTCTTCTTAGCCCATGCATGAAAATAACGCAGGAGAAGGTCCCAGCCAGAGGCAGCTCTCCTCTGCAGCAGGAAGTACACTCCCCCGCCCTCACAGTGGGCACAAAGTTGACAAACAGGCCTTGCGCAGAAGTCTGTGTACTACTGGAGGAGTCTAACTCAGGCATGGGAACGGAGCCCCAGGAGAGAACGGGCTACTGGACCGGTGAGGGATACTGAAGAGCCTTGGTCCCAGCCCTTGGGGGCCACAATCTAGTCCAGGATCCAGCCAGAAACCCTGGTACCTGAAGCTGCATTATCCCAGAGTTCAAGCGAGGGCGGCACTGACGGGGTCTTCCCTCCATGCCATGCACTGCTCCCAGCACTCTCTTATAACCACCCTAAGATAGACTGCTATTTAAAAAAAATTTTTTAACAGGTTTATTGAGATACAATTCACATACCAAGGAATTCATCCATTTAAAATATATACTTCAGGGGGCACCTGGGTGGCTCAGCTGATTAAGCATATTTTGATTTCAGCTCCAGTCATGATCTCAGGGCTGTGAGGCTGAGCCCTGTGCTGGGTGGGCTCTGTGCTGAGCATCGACCCTGCTTGGGGAGCTCTCTCTCCCTCTATCTCTGCCCCTCTCCAGCTCGTGCATTCTCTCTCTCAAAAATAAAATAAAATAAAATATATGATTCAGTGGCTTTTAGAATATTCACAGATACATTCCATCCTCACCACAGTCAAATTTAAAACATTTTCCATCACCTCAAAAAGAAACTCTAGGGGAAACTGGGTGGCTCAGTGGGTTGAGCCTCTGCCTTCAGCTCAGGTCATGATCTCAGGGTCCTGGGATCGAGCCCGACATCGGGCTCTCTGCTTAATGGAGAGCCTGCTTCCCCCTCTCTCTCTGCCTGCCTCTCTGCCTACTTGTGGTCTCTCTCTCTCTCTCGCTCTCTCTCTGTCAAATAAATAAATAAATAAAAATTTATTTAAAAAAAAAAAGGAAAGAAACTCTATACCCTTTAGCTATCAGCTCCCTAGATCCCCACCCCACTCCTAAATAAATGTATGGTTTTTATTGCCGGTGGAGAGAGGAGGAAAGAAGGGCACAGGGCAATTCAGTAACTTCGCTAAGGCCAAAGTACAAGTAAGCAGTGGAGCTAGGAAGCAAACTCAGGCTGTCTAGCTCCAGAATCCACGCCCTACCACCTCCCCATCAGGATGTAGGAGAGCGGAGATCAGAGAAGCACCAGAGAAAAGGCACCACCCAGAAGGCACTGACTGAAGGGGATTTCACCAGAGAGGGAGGCAAGGGACACGCAAGGTCTCTGGGAACAGGCTGGTATGGCTTGAGCAGGTGGAGGAGATGTTGAAAAGGGAGGAAGAGGAAGGAACATGGTGGGAGAGGAGGCTGGTTGGGAAGATGGTAGTCACATAGCCGAGGACTCCCAAGCAAGACCAAGAAATTCAGCAACAAGGATTTACCCAAGGTTTTCACCCAGAATAGAGATCTGGATCAGGCCTGTTTGGGGAAAATGACTCTGGCCACAATGTCAAAGGAAGATGGGAGTCGGGCAAGAACATTCTGGAGTCATGCAGAGGCCAGCATGGGGGTCTAGAAGGTCGAAGAACACATGGGCTTACTTTTGCTGGCGGCTGAAATCTTCCCAATGGTCTCCCTGCTTACGTGGACTTCCTGAAGCGCATGAGACAGGGGTACTAGGAGAGAAGACACCAGAAGCAGTCAGTGCAAAGCAGAAAGGGGAGGAGTCTTAGTCCACATTATGTGACCAGAACCAACGGGTAGTAGAAGGGAAAACTGGAATGTGAACGAATTTAAGGATGTTGCATCTCAAAAATCACCACATGGACAGCATAAAGAAATCCCTCCAATTACTTCACTTCTGTCAGGTAACCTGGTATTTAAATTTGGGTATTTTGAAGCAAAAAATTAAAAATTTATGTAGAAGACGAGGTGTGATTCTGATGAGTTCTGCCCCTGGTTAGGCATGATAACTGGATGGTTCCCCCCCCAGGGTGTAGCACCTTGTCATAAAAATTAACCCTGGGTATAAACATCCAATTTATAGACAAGCACAGGGAAAATGTTTGAACAGGTGACAAAATATTTTTAACCCAAACCATAAGATACCCTTTTAACTGTGAAATTAACCAACCAGCTTCTCTACTTAAATGTAAATGGGGAAAGATCAAATCAGGAGAAACCTTCCCAGTGATGGCGGTGAACACTGGTACAACCCTTTTAGAAAAAAATTTGGCCACATGAATGAAGAGTCCTAAAGCTACTTACAGCCTTTGCCCCTGCAGTATCAGACCTGGGAAGGGATTCGAAGGAAGAACAGGGAGAGGGGAAAAGGCACATGGGGACTCTCCTTTCGGGTTGACTTATGATGGAGAGATGGTGGGGATAACGAATCCCAGCGAGATGGGGCTATGAGTAAACACTCATAAATTTGTTCAGCACGATTTGTTCAGCGCGATTAATATGAACAAGGGCCAAGAAGTTTTGGGGGAGGAAGTCCGTGAATACATCTTTCATTCTCTTACAGGATGTCCAGTAAAATGGTAATGATGGTTGATTTACAAAATAAACTCTGACAGCAGGGGTAATATGTCAAGGAAGCCCCAGGACTGCTGAACATGAGCCAATCATGGTGGACATCCTGAAGGCCACGAGGTGCCACTTGGAGGGCTATTTCGAGAAGCCACGTGCACACAGTTGATGTCTGGTGGCAGAAGTCCCCGTGCTTTATCCATGTCCACGTGTGGTGGGTGAGCACAGAGGAAATAAAATGAGGTGGGCAGAGCAGGGGAGCAGGCCGGTGGGGGGCAGATGAAGGAACGATGGGCGTGGGGGCGCTGCTGGGAACGCGGGAACGGGGAGTAGAGCCGGGGAATCACACCAGGCCGGTATGTTGGGCCCAAGGGGCTCTGTGACTGCCAGGAAAGTGATTAGGAGAGAGAAACCAAAAGAAAAAGTCAGGGTCTGGGATGGGGACGCCTCTTGCTTGAGACACCCCCTGCCCCCCTTAGTCCCCCACCCTCTGGGCTCGACCCAGCCCCATCTTCTCTGGCTCCTTTCCACTCCCTACTCCCCAGTGCAAACAAAAGTATTTCCCAGTTCTCCCCACCTAGCCTTTGAGCAGTCGGTTTCTGCTCACCTGATCTGCCCTGTTCCCAATCTCACTCACATAGGATGGTTCTTGGCCAAAATGCTGAACCAGCCATTAGCCCCACAGACAAGAGCCATCAAATATCGTTGGTGGGGTCTGGGACAATCTGCCACTGCGGTTTTGCCACCAGAGGCAGAAACAAGACAAACTACAAATAAAGACTGTAGACTGGGTTTACGGGGAGGAGAAAAAAAAAAAAAAAGCCACCCTTCCACTTGCATAAAAAATGGCACATGTTAAGACAGAGGCTGGGCAATGCATCAAAACCTGAAAATTGACCCAATAATAATAAAGTACATTGGTCTTCCAGAACACAGAGGCTCTCTGCTTCTTGTAGGCTCAACAGCCCGGCTGCCCCCCGCCCATCAGGCCGAGCTGCTCCCATCAGCCCAGCAGCCCTGGGAGCTCCCGAGGGCAGGAACGCTTCCATCCATCCTCTGCAAAGCCTAGCCCAGCTCTCTGTACACCACAGACACGCACTAAGGTTTCCCAGATAAGTCCATGAAGTATTGCAAAGGGCCCAGCAGCCAAGGAATCTCCAAGGCCCTACAAAGAACAGAAAAGTGCTGGACCTTTTTACAAGTCTTACCAGCAAATTCCCCAGCTGGAGACAGGCCAGCAGCCTCCCCCTGAGAGGAAGGCAGAGGAGCTTGGTGACCAGAGACCACTCACTAAAGATGTCACTCCGCCAATGTGTCCTTCTCTACCACGTGCTCAGCAGTTATGAACTGTGCCAGGCTTTAGATGACCCCTCCTTGTGCTGTGGGTGATGTCCCCATGGCTCCCCTATGACGTTACTCAGAATTTTGCAGGGCTTCCCCCTGAAATAGGGAGCTGATGAATGTTGGACTCATGTTTCCTCTCTGAACCGATGCAGCCGCGCCTCGGGAGGCCGCCTACCCAGGCTCCAAAACGTCAATCTCCTGCAGGGCTGGGTGGGGCTCAGGAGCGGGCAAGGCTGAGAATCACCAGTCGGACCCTCCCACTCTACCGGTAAGAGAGCAGAGGCCTAGTCGGATGATTCCTGTACCTTCTCCTCCCCTAGAGGATCCCTGAGTGGTGAGGCCAGCCCAGAAGTTAGGAGAGAGTCATTTGTCCCAGCTCTGCTCCCAACAGCTGTGTGACCCTGGGCAAGTCACAGGCCTCACTGGGCCTCCCCGACCTCATCTGTCCAACCCAGAGATGGTCAGGACAAGCGCTCTGTAAACTGGACAGGGCTGCAAAAGGCGAACTCCGCAATGAACTAGAGCAGAACCAGAGCCTGAGCCTCCGGGGACCACGTTCAGGCCCTGTCCCCAAACAGATCTCATTGCTCCCCAGACCCCTCACCACGAAGCTACAATGTTACACCGTCTACCCACACGCCTTAAAGAGGGAGGCTGGCGGGCTAAGCAACCACCCACCTTCTTCCAGCCTCTCTTATCTCCCAGCCCTCAGGGAACAGGCCGGAGGTAACAGGGTTCAACATAGCAGAGTCTCAGAGACCACAAGAGGACCCTGAGCTAGACTGGGATGGCTGGGTACCCTGCCCACTTGTTCTTACTTGTAGGACTAACCTGAACTCTGATTCCTCTCTACCATCTCATTTTAACAAGGCTAGAACTCGGGAGGGGAGTAAACAAAGTTGCTTTGCTCCATTATTCATTCATCCGTGCACTTCTGGAACACTTCTGTGCGCCAGGTCCGGCGCTGGGTGCCGAGTGCCGAGATTATGCAGTGGTGAGTACACAACATGTAGAATCTCTTTCTCATGGAGCTTCTATCTGGTACAGAAGATGGACACTGAGTCTTTAAAAATTCACAAAGGAGGACTACATAGCAGAGGTGCCCGGGGCTACAGGTCTTAGAGGAAATGGCCTGACCTGGGGGACCAGGAGGAACTGTGCTGGGTGCTGATGGATGCATAGTTTACTGGGCCAGCAGTGTTGGGTGAAGGGGCGATCTAGGCAGAGGTATCACCATAACTGAGAACCCCCCAGGCAGAAAGGGAGCAAGGGGGCTGGGCGGGACTGGAAGGAATAAGGGCTGTGGCATAGAGGGAAAGGGTGCCAGACGATGCCTGGGGGCCTGGGGTCCAATCAAGCAAGGTCTCTTTAGAGCAATGAGGTAACATTTGAAATTTGAGGCAAGGGGCACCTGGGTACCCAGGCATCTGGCTTCAACTCCAGTCATGATCTCAGGTACTGGGATCGAGCCCCATGCTCGATCGAGCCTGCTCTCCCTCTCCTTCTGAGCCTCCCCACTGCTCGCTCTTGCTTTCTCTCTAATAAACTTTTTAAAAAAATCTAGGCAGGGTATAGGGGTGGAGAGGGGTCCAGGCATGATCAGATTCGCATTATTTTTTTTTTTTAAAGATTTATTTTTTTATTTTAGAGAGAGCATGGTGGGGGTGTGTGGAAGGCAGAGGGAGAGGGAGAGAATCTCCAGTGGACCTCCCATTGAGTGCAGCGCCCAATGTGGGGCTCGATCTCATGACCCTGAGATGACCTGAGCCAAAATCAAGTGTTGGACGCCTAAGTTAGCCACCCAGCACCCCAGATTTACATTTTGAAATGACTATTCTGTGCACAGTGGTGTGGAGCAGAACCAGGTGGAACCAGGGAGACCAATTGGGAGACTACTGCAGTGGTCCAAGCACAAGATGATGGGGCTCACATTAGGCAGGTGGCCGTGGAGTAGAGAGTTGCAGATGTATTTGAGAGGCCTCTAGAAGTTAAAATCGACAGGAAGTGAAGCAAACCAAACTCCTCAACACGTTACTCCTGACCAAAAAAGCTTACCTCCAGAAAACAGGAAAATGAAGAGGACTTCCAGCAACAGGAAAGAGGGCATGTTGATTTACCTACAGGACAGGACAGGAAAAAAAGCATCAGCAATTAGCTCTGTGCATCCCCAGGTCACCCCCAAATGAGAAGACAACTACTCAGCCTTTTCGAGGGCACAAAGATGACCCTAGAGGCTCTTCCTTGCCACAATAACTGTATTAGCCTGGAAAAGAACCATTGGAGACTTTGCTCCAAAGATTTTGTTTCAAAGGATGGTCTAACATCTTTCCCAGACACCTATCCTCCCACCCCCGAAGCTCCTTCACAGGCTCCAGGAAGGTATGCTGTACCCAAGGTTGAGTCCTGGGTCCTAGCCTGGCCAGGCCCTGACCAGCCCATGTCCTTGAATAAAGTCCCTTCCTCTCAACGCCTCTGTTTCTTATGAGGTGTTAGAATCAGAGAGATTAAAGATTTGATTTCCAATGTCCTCATTTTCTGAAACCTTCTAGCAAGGTCTCAAAGCCTATACTTTCTAAATTATAAAAAGTAATGCACCTGGGTGCTTGGGTGGCTCAGCCAGTGAAGCATCTGCCTTTAGCTCAGGTCTTGATCTCAGGGTCCTGGGATCAAGCCCCACTTCGGGCTCCGTGCTTGGCGGGGAAGCCTGGTTCTTGCTCTCCCTCTGCCCTACCCCCTGCTTGTGTTCCTGCTCTCGCTATCTCTGCATCAAATAAATAAATCAAATCTTTAAAAATTAAAAAAAAAATTTTTTTAAATAATATGGCTGAGGGGCGCCTGGGTGGCTCAGTGGGTTAAGTCGCTGCCTTCGGCTCGGGTCGTGATCTCAGGGTCCTGGGATCGAGTCCCGCATCGGGCTCTCTGCTCGGCAGGAAGCCTGCTTCCCTCTCTCTCTCTGCCTGCCTCTCCGTCTACTTGTGATCTCTCTCTGTCAAATAAATAAATAACATCTTTAAAAAAAAATATGGCTGAAGAAGAAACAAAAGGGGTTTTTAAAAATTATTATTGCCCAATCATGTTTATAGTACAGGTAAGATTCAGTTCCGTGGGGCCTGATAACAATTTTTGAGGAAAATAAGGGAGGAAAGTAAAAGCTTTTAGTAAGAACGATAGACTATAATTTTGATTCTATAAGAGCACATACATGAGACATACTTCTTATTTTAGCCATGAGGCCCAGGAAATGGATCCTTCATTATCTTTTCAACCACAAAGACATGCTGTACAATTCAGACGGTCTTACACTTACACTTTAGCGAGTGTACTTGCAAGTAATATAAGGAGAAAAGGATCATATAGAATGAAATTTATAGATTTTTTTTTTCCCAGTACAATTTAGCAGGGAGAAATTAAAAAATATCTGAACAACAGGTTCTGGAAATTCAATTTTTTGCCTTGGAGGTTTCCATACTCATTCAAGGTCTTATCCTTCACATTAAACTTGCCCATCAAAAAAAAAAAAAAAAAAAAAAAAAA
>NW_019154096.1:64610252-64823272 GCF_002288905.1 Enhydra lutris kenyoni | reverse complement strand
CCCCCCCCCCCCCCCGCCACCCCCGCCAGGTTCCAGAGAAGAGAGCAGAGGACAAGGTGGTCAGTCACCGCGTGGGGTACCCAACGGGGCAGCCCAGGACAGCGAACCTCCCTTCTGCCTGAGGCACCCATATCAGAAAGTCCCTGTAACGTCTTTTTTTTTTTTTTTTTAAAGATTTTATTTATTTATTTGTCAGAGAGAGAGAGGGAGAGAGAGCGGGCACAGGCAGACAGAATGGCAGGCAGAGGCAGAGGGAGAAGCAGGCTCCCTGACGAGCAAGGAGCCCGATGTGGGACTCGATCCCAGGACGCTGGGATCATGACCTGAGCCGAAGGCAGCTGCCTAACCAACTGAGCCACCCAGGCGTCCCAAGAAAGTCCCTGTAACGTCTTAAGTCAACAGCGCTCTCCAGCAGCTGAGAACGGGGAGGAGGAGGCAGGAGGGCCAAGTCCTCGTTTATGTATCTTGGGTCTTTGGACCCCCATGTCTCCACTGGCGGATGCCATTTCTCCACAACGCGGGGTGGGCGTTTTCTGCTCATCCTCAGCAGCTCACGGAAGGGCCTTTATCATAACTGGCACTGTCTGGCACAAGTTCTGTCGTCAGACACCCTCCGCCTTCTCGCCGGGAGGCGGGGACGCACGTGTCCCCGCTGCCGCAACGAAACAGAACAGGACTCCTCATTCAGAGGGTTCTGAATAGGCTGCAAGCAAGGGCCCCGGAAATCCAGAGTTTCCCCAAGAAATACAGATGCTTGGGGCGCCTGGGTGGCTCAGTGGGTTGGGCTGCTGCCTTCGGCTCGGGTCATGATCCCAGGGTCCTGGGATCGAGCCCCGCATCGGGCTCTCTGCTCAGCGGCGAGCCTGCTTCCTCCTCTCTCTCTGCCTGCCTCTCTGCCTACTTGTGATCTCTCTGTCAGGTAAATAAATAAAATCTTTAAAAAAAAAAAAATACAGATGCTTTCGCAGGAAAGTTTAAAATGAGAGTCTCTGTGCCTCACATGACCGTGAGGCTCACATCTTCACCTAAGTGGCCAGTGGAGAATGAACATCACTCTCAGAGTGAGAAAGTCAAGAGGTTTTGCAGAAGGGAAGATGGACAGAGAGGACACAGCCTGGCGGGGCCGACACGGCTCCTGTTAGTTTCCAGCCCAGCACTTGCCAGCAAGACAGATCTTCCTTTCCCCCGAAGGCACCTTTTCTTTCCTCTTGGTCCGTACGACAGATGAAGGACGGGTTCCCACCTGCTCCCGGGAGCCAGGCAGGGGCAAGGCATGGGGACAAGGGGCAGTTCAATGCTGTCTACTCCTTAATTAGGGTCTCGATGATTTTCTGGGGTCATAGCGTCTGACCCTGGGCACATGCAGGACTTGACTCTGAGGCTTCTTGATTTTTTTTTTTTTTTTTTTTTAAATAAAAGCAGGATTCTAGCAGCCTCCCCAGGCTGCCATGAGGACACAGTGGAAGGAAGTACAGCAGGTTCCTGCTGCCTAGTAAGGCACTCAGGACACAGGGGGTCCCCTCCCTCTGCTATGAGACAAACGAAAGCAACTTCGCCTCGCTCTCTTATGTGCCTCTGCATGCCCAGGTGAATGTCTTCCAGAGTTTTCTAAGTTTCTGCTCATTAAAACAAAATTTATGTTGGCAATCTGCAAATCCTTGCAAGAAGTCGACCACCTCCTGCTAAGTGTGTAGACCAGCTGGTGCTGGCTCTGGGACCTCAGCAGCCCTTCCCTCCCCCATGCCCAGAGTGTGGCCTGTCTCGTCACACAGCCCCTGCCAGAACCGTGTGCTGATGGGTTTATCTCGCCCGCCCCGTGGCAAAAGGCTCAGGGATGGAGTCTTGGTCCCTGCTGGAGCCCCAGCAGCCCGCACGGGTCTGGCACACAGGGGGCGAGATGTGAGCTTCCTGGTTACACTGACCACCATCACGCCGACTTCCAGACGAGTCCCTGTGCTCACTACACTCCCCGCATTCTCTTTCATGCCGAGAGAAAGGAAATGAATGTTACTTCGGTGCTGCTGAAGTAGTAACTGCACTCGCTACTGTCTGTCCCACCCGTTATCTCAAACTTTCAGTCTCCCCCCAACCCCCACACCAAAACCTGCTTGTGGTACTAATTCCACATTCTACATACAACCCTGCATCTAAAAACTTTTTTAAAAAGGGATGAACTGCATAGTAAAAATCCAACAGCTACCACCATCTAGTGAGCGGTAAATACACCATGTGCCTGGTACTGGGGTCCTCACTGTGCCTTCCCCCTCTTGATCCTCGCAGCCAGCCGGCGACTATGTTTTCCCCATTTTACAGATGAGAAAACGGAGGCACGGGAAAGTTGTTTTGCCGCAGGTGACACAGCTAATCAGCGGATCGGACTCCGTCTAGCCTCCCAGTGATCTCTTCCACCCATCCCCTTCCTGATCCTGGAAGATGAAGGTAAAGGAACAGAAGAAGCATAATTAAAAATCTGCCACCTGAATCCACCCTTCGGCAGTTTTCCACAAGCTAATACCTGCCAGCAACTCCCACACTCAGCACATAACGTGAGATTTCCAGAACTCCCCGCATTCTTGAGCAAAGTAGTCAGGAGTGGTCTGCATCCCCAGGCAGAAACGGATCCTTCCATCTCCGGTAAGCCTCGTCAAGCCTTTTCCATTGCAAACGCCTCACTCGTCATCTGTTCCTTTCTGTTCCACTACCCATGCGAAGCCCACACGATCCCAGGCTCCTGGGGCGCTCCCACAGGGACTCAGCTGCTTTTCACCACCCCCTCCATCTTCCGGTGCCACACAGCACCTGCAGCACCGGGAAGCTGGCCACAGGGCTCCACAAAACACTGGGATGACACGGACCCTGACACAGGAAGAAGCGGAGGCCAAAACAAGGCTACTTTTTTTTTTTTTTTTTAAAGATTTTATTTATTTATTTGACAGACAGAGATCACAAGTAGGCAGAGAGGCAGGCAGAGAGAGAGGAGGAAGCAGGCTCCCTGCTGAGCAGAGAGCCCGATGCGGGGCTCGATCCCAGGACCCTGGGATCATGACCTGAGCCCAAGGCAGAGGCTGTAACCCACTGAGCCACCCAGGCGCCCCACAAGGCTACTTTTTGAAAACAAGGGGCCGGACTGGCAAGAGCTGGAGGCAGTTTTGCAGGACAATGCCTGCCTTCTCCTCCATGATTGGAAATAAGTTTGAAATGAAAAAGGAAACCCCTTCTACCTCCTTACAAAATGCAATGCCAACCCTAAATATTAATTAGATTAGCCCTCGGCAGCCTCCTCTCAAACAGCGGGATGGAAATCGGAGCCCTTTACAAGAACAGGCAACACCTGAACAGGAAGACTTTAAAATCGGAGGTAAAAGCCTGGAGCCAGGAAGCCCTTGGTGTCTTTCACTGTAACAGTCACCTTCCTTGGCCTTTTGGCAAAACACTTGGTTTAGGCCCAGGGAAGTGGACCACATGTTTCTACCTTGATAGAGCAGGGAAAGTGTTTTAAAAGCTGCCCAGGGAAGGTCATGCTCCCTCCAAAAGAACCACAGATTGTTAGAACCCAACAGTCTGAGAAGCAGAAGTCAGCACCAAGGGAGGACCAATGTGCTGTACGGATTCCCCGGTCAGACGGGCATGAAACTCAGGGCTTCCCACTCCTGCCACACCTGCTAAAAGACGTTCTTAGCCAAGAGAGATTTTGATGTTTGTTCTGACGATATTTGAAAATCCCTTATTTAAATTGTATAGAATGCAAGTTCTTCGGACTCTGGGACACAGAAATATAAGAGAATCCACACAGGACCAGAAGTCCAGAGACAGAATTCTGGACTAGTTCTGCTTCTGACCACCCAGGTGACTCTGCAAACAACAGCTCCCCCTGTCTCAGGGTCATTCATCTAGCACCTGGGGTGAATCTGTTTCACAAACTCAGGAACTCAGGCAGTACCATAGGGATCCAGTGAAATAGTATGTGAACATCCCCCCTAATGGTCACTTTCTAAACATACAATGTTAAAGAATTATTACTTTTTTTAAAAGATTTTATTTATTTATTTGACAGACAGAGATCGCAAGTAGGCAGAGAGGCAGGCAGAGAGAGAAGGGGAAGCAGGCTCTCTGCTGAGCAGAGAGCCCGACACAGGGCTTGGTCCCAGGACCCTGAGACCATGACCTGAGCCGAAAGCAGAGGCTTTAACCCACTGAGCCACCCAGGTGCCCCAAGAATTATTACATTTAATAAGTTAATTTCATTTAACACCCACAGAGCAGACACGATCGTTTCTACTTTTCTACATGACAAAAATGGTCTCGTAGAAGTTGGGACCCAAGGCCAAAGAGCAATTGCACCTTGTGAAGCCCACAAATGAGCCTCTCAGTAAATCCCTTCTCTTCAGTCTTTCAATCTCCTTCCCTCAAAAATGAGGGTGACATCACTCATCCTATTTACCTGAAAAGGGGTCACATGAGACCACAATACAAAAGTGCCCCGAGTGAGGGCAAAGTTTCCTACATGGAGAGCAGAGAAATCCCAGTGAAGAGAAGGGACTCAGGATTAGGGAAGGAAAGGAGGGATCCGGGACAGTAACCACACTGAGGGCAGGCCAGCTGGTAATTCTGTGGATGGGAAAGGAGGCCTGGAGCTGTTTACAAGATGAACAGTAAACAAAAGAAAGGGACTTCAAGTGCATTCAGCTGTCCCAGGGAGCAGGTCTGATGTAGAAGCTAGGGTAGGACAGACACCCCCCTCCTTGTGCAGCATCCCCAAGAGACCTCCACTAGCCTTGGGGATGATGGGAGGGATTTATTTGCAAAAAAAGAAAAAGAAAAAAAAGAAAATTCTTGTGGGATAAAATTAAAAGTTGATAGAAAATTTAAAAATGTTGTTACACTCCTGATGGAAACTTTTTTAAAACGGATCTGTGACATGCAGAAGTACAAAAGTTTGAGGACCACTGCTCTAAAACCCCTCACAATGTTGCTGAAACTTCCAATGATATAATTACATGAAATTTCATCTATTCAACAAAAACTAGCAAGCATCTGCTCTGTGCCCAGCACCCTGCCAGGTATTGGGAATACAATAAAATACTCTGTAAGACACACATAAGACGGGAGCATCAGTAACAAAATGCTCTTGTAATTTCACCCATTTATCCCTAATGTCATCACTTGCCAATTAATGACTGTGCCATTTATCCAGCTCATTAAAAACCCAGGAATCTGTGTTCCTAGGGGCTCTCTCATTCACTCTTGGGGCATTCTTTTGCCCTCTCTAGGTCTGTTTCCTCACCTGTAAAAACATGGGCATCTATGATTCATTTCAGAGACCAGAGCCTGTTGGGGGGAAGGAAATAGGGAAAGGCCCTTCTGGGCTGGAGAGCCACAGATTCCACCTGGGCAGGAAGGTGCCACCTCCCTTCTTTCCTGCCTGGATGCCCACCATGTTTTTAAATCAATGCCACCCGGCAAGTTTCAAAGGTGCAATTCTGATAGCCTTCCATTTACGGTCCCAGGTGGTGACCAAGTGTGCAGCCCCCAGAAGGAGAAATGCAGGAAGCAGGTGGGGTGGGGGATTCCAGTATGTAAAATCAACACAAATCCCCCTAGACTTCCCATTGCCCAGGGGCAAATCTGTGGGCAACCGGCCCTTCTAGGGTTCTACTGGCAGAGGCTTCGTTGGGGACACTTCACTGCTGAGAAAATTGCACAGAGTCACCTTAACACCAGCATATGCCCTGAAAAAGGCCGCGGGCGGGGGTTGGGGGGAAGCTTAGGCATGTCCCCTTCCGAAGTCTCCAGGTTGAGACTGCGACCGTGCCAAGGAGGTCGGCTTTAAAACGTGGTTCCCTCCTCCACCCACAGCGGCCGAGCCCTGTTCCCTTACCTCTGCTCCGCGCCCCTCGGTTCTGCGACCCCGTGCCGCGGACCCAAGGGAGAGCCCGGTCTTGGGCCCGCCGCACGCCCGGTCCCAAGACCCGGGGCCGGCTCTGCCGGGGCGGTTGGCGGGAGCCGGGAGGCGGCGTACGCCAGGTGCGCTCTTCCCCGGGACGCCGGCTTCCCTCCCGGAGCAGCGCGCGGGCCTCGCGGCCGAGCTCAGGTGCGGCGCAAACAAAGCCGAACAAAGCCCGCAACGCCGCCCGGCCGCCGCGTCCACGCGGGGCAGCACCGGGTCAGCGCTGCTGGGAGGGACGGCTGGGAGCCGAGCATCCCCACCTCGAAAGCGCGAGCAGGTAACCGGCGCCCCTTCCGAGGCCGCCGGCGGGGACCGGGGCGCGCGGGCTCCGAGCTCGGACTCACCGGGACGAGCGCGGCGGGGAGCGCGTGGCCGGACGCGGGCGCCGAGGCCGCTGTGCTGGCCCTCGGGCTCGGCTCGGGCCAGGGGGCGCTGCAGGCCCGCAGGAGGGGCGCCCGGGGTGGGAGCCACGTGGGACACCTGTAGCTTCACTAAAGGGAGGCGGCGAGCGCGGCGCGGGCCGTGGGAGGTGCATCAGGCGCTTCTGGGACCTGTGCCCGCACCCCTTCTCGCGTTTTTTAGACACCGCGTTGGCCTGGGAGGCAAATAAAAGTACTTAGTTCTGCGCGGGTCTCCGGGTCTCCCAGCGGTGGAGCGGGGAGCACTGTGTCACCCGCTGTCGACTCCGCAGGATTTATGGCTCAGACCCATGCGAAAATGTTGACTTTGGCACCAATTTTATTTGTCATGGCAATGGCCGTTTACCTGCCTGTGCTATTGCAGGTGGGAGGTAATACGCACGCCTCTCTGGCCAGCGTCCTCGGTTAAGCCTAGCAGGTGCTGGATTTTTAAAAATCAGACGCCAGCAAACAAAAGGGTACAATGCTTATAAACAGTAAGTGTTAAATAAGTGTTGGCTATTCCTACATCATCTGTAGTTTTTTTTTTTTTTTTTTTTCCTAAGATCCGGTTTATTTATTTGACAGAGAGAGATCACAAGCAGGCAGAGGCAGGCAGAGAGAGAGGGAAGCAGGCTCCCTGCGGAGCAGAGAGCCCTGTGTGGGGCTGGATGTGTGGGTCTCGATCCCAGGACTCTGGGATCATGACCCGAGCTGAAGGCAGAGGCTTTAACCCACTGAGCCCCCCAGGCGCCCCATCATCCGTAGTTTTCATACTTCATCAGTAAAGGGTGCTCATTGCAAAAAAAGAAAATGCCAGTAAGGAACTTGCAGAACCACACCTATTCCACCACCCAGAGATAATCACTGCTATCATCATGGTGAATGCTCTTCCAGTAAGTTTACATAAAAGTTTACATTTTCAGTTCAGTCCATACATACTGTAACATAACCAGCTTTTCTCTTCTTGAACATCTAATGCTTTTAGCCACTACTTAACTTTCTAGTGTATTTAACCTCTTGTTGGAACATTAACTTTTAATCATGCAATTAGATATTTCTGCTTTTGTCTAATTACTTACTTGGACTAAACGGCAAAAAAAAGTAAATTCCTGGACTATAGGATACATGCAATTTAAGGCTTTTTTTTTTAAATTTATTTGACAGATCACAAGTAGGCAGAGAGGCAGGCAGAGAGAGAGACAGGAGGAGGAGGCAGGCTCCCTGCTGAGCAGAGAGCCCGATGGGGGACTCGATCCCAGGACCCTGAGATCATGACCTGAGCCAAAGGCAGAGACTTTAACCACTGAGCCACCCAGGCGCCCCAATTTAAGGCTTTTAATGTGTATTGTCAAACTGCCCTCCAGGAAGAGCAACCTGTTTCCTCTTTTCCATACCTCTTCCCCCATTATTCTTAAAAATGTCAGTTCTGAGGACTAACTTTTTTATTCTTCCCCCCTCCCCTTTTTTTGGTTAGGATTTTATTTGACAGAGAGACAGTGAGAGAGGTAACACGAGCAGGGGGAGTGGGAGAGGGAGAAGCAGGCCTCCGGCTGAGCAGGGAGCTCCACCTCCACACAAGGCTTGATTCTAGGACTGTGGGATATGACCTGAGCCCAAGGCAGACACCCAACGACTGAGCCACTCAGGTGCCCCGTTTTTCCTTTTTAAAAAAATTCTAGGCACCTGGGTAACTCAGTCAGTTAAGGCGCTGCCTTTGGCTCAGGTCATGATCCCAGGGTCCTTCTCAGAAGGGATCCTGCTTCTCCCTCTCCAACTGCTCTCACTCTCAAAACCTCTGAAATAAATTCTAAAAACATTTCACTTTTTCTGATTCTGAGTTGGTTTCCAAGATTCCTAATATTAAGTTTCCAGTGAAAGCGACCTGTGGTAAGTAAATGTTGCAAGCTTCAAAGAAGTGGGGGAGAAGAGGGACGCGTGGGTGGCTCAGTTGGTTAAGCCGCTGCCTTCGGCTCAGGTCATGATCCCAGGGTCCTTGGATGGAGCCCCACATCGGGCTCCTTGCTCAGTGGGGAGTCTGCTTCTCTTTCTGCCTCTGCCTGCCGCTCTGCCTGCTTGTGCTCTCTCGGACAAATAAAATCTTTAAAAAAAAAAAAAAAGTGGGGGAGAAGAGACTCATTTTTCACCTAATTTCTTACAGTAACACTTACTGAGCACCCTACTGTAAAAACATAGCGCATTAGCAATGCAGGAGCACCTGTGCTAGGGAATTTAGCAGCAGGTTTAAATACTTGGCCGAATGGGGGGAGGGGTTCCTCTCTCTATCGGAGTGCGCATGGTCTCAAATGTAATGCAAGCCAAAAATCTCATTTTAAATGTTCCAGAAGCCACATGGTCTCAAATGTAATGCAAGCCAAAAATCTCATTTTAAATGTTCCAGAAGCCACATTTAAGAAGTGGAAAGAACAGGGGCACCTGGGTGGCTCAGTGGGTTAAGCCTCTGCCTTCAGCTCAGGTCATGATCTCAGCGTCCTGGAATCGAGCCCTACATCGGGATCTCTGTTAAGCAGGGAGCCTGCTTCCCCCTCTCTCTCTGCCTACTTGTGATCACTCTCTCTCTCTGTCAAATAAATAAATAAAACCTTTAAAAAAAAAAAAAAAGAAGTGGAAAGAACAAGGGTGCCTGGGTGGCTCAGTGGGCTAAGGCCTCTGCCTTTGGCTCGGGTTGTGATTCCAGGGTCCTGGGACCAAGCCCCTTGTCGGGCTCTCTGCTTAGTGGGGAGCCGGCTTCCCCCACTCTCTCTCTGCCTCCCTCTCTGCCTGCTTGTGATTGCGTGCTCTCTGTCAAATAAATAAATAAAATCTTTGAAAAAAAAAAAGTGGAACGAACAGGTAAACTTAATATCCCAGCAGATCTTGTGTAATATCTTGTGTAACCAGTGTAAAAGATATTTTATACAAAGTCTTCAGAATCCTGTGTTTTACATGTTTAGCACATCTCAGTTTGGAGTAGCCACATTTTAAATGTCCAATAGCCACATGTGGTGAGTGGCCTGTGTCACTCCAGACGTTTTGAGAAGGGCAGAACAAGTCCTGTCAAAAGTGGAAATTTCTCAGCGGACAGCCCTCTCCCCGACCTGTTGTGATTGTTTGCTAAGCTAATATTTACCAGCAAACCTTTACCTAACCAGGTTTACCTTAGACGTCTAAGTCAGATTTCAATTCTGGATGTTCCTGTCAGTTTGATGGCTGTAACTGGAGGGGGCGTTTCACATTTTCATTCCATGGTTAAGAAGTAAAGGACGAAAACTCTAAGTACTGGTGGAGATACCGGTTGCTTCAAACTCCTTCACATCAAAGTATAGTTTGCCCTAGATGCCTATCAGATCTAGCAGAAGTGCGTGCAGGGAAGAGGGAAAGGCAGGTGGCCCAGGCTATGGAGAGTGGAAGGGGCGGAGGTTTTTTACACAAAGAGTAGCAGGGCAGCTACTTTCTGTCACCCACAGCAAACCCTCCTTTGTGAAGATTTGTGGACATTTAAAAAATAAAGGCATTATGAAGGACCATCATCCCAAAGAGTCTGTGAGCTCCTTGCTTTCAAACACTTGACCTTCTTCATCTTTGTAGCCTCAGTGCTTGCTAGCTCTATGCACAAAGGCCCTTTCTCTGCACGAGCTGCACTATACAGCGTGTCTCCGGGAACACACAAGGCATGAAGACTAGGAGTTTCGTGCAGAGATTAACTGGGGACATCAGCACTCAGCCATACATGGCGGGTGACACCCAGTGTTGTGGAATGACCACCTCTTTGGAAGTGAGGGAATCTGGGGTTCCTGATCCAGCTCTGCTACCTACTGGCTTTGTGATGCTTAATGTTTGCCTGGTTTTCTGGCCTACAGAATTAAAGGTTCATGAGTGCAATGGTTCCCAAACCTATGGAAGCCCCAAATTCTTTGCACCTAGCCCCCCAAATGAGAAAGCAAGGCAGAACATGCATGAAAAAACCCCAATGGAGAATAGGTTATCGAGCTGCAAAAGGGGACTTCCCAGAACCCTCTCAAGAAATCAAAGAACAGTGGGTATTTAAATAGCCAAGAAACCATCTGAGAGGAAAAGGGCCTGATTCTCAAGTGCTCCATAAGGGGTACATTAAGCCATAGCAAGAACCATGGAGGCAAGGCAGTTAGAGAACAAAGTTGTGCAGGGGGACACGAAGAATGGAAATGCTGCATCTCAAAACCAAAGACTGTTAGTTTTGGGGTAGGCACCAACTGCTCTAAAGGTTAAAGCAAACAACCCAACTCCTTTAGACATGGGGATGAATCATCCACAAGGTTATTGGAATTGCTTTTGGGAAATGTGATGCTTTCTGGCTGAATCAAGGAAATATGGGATGTCACCAAAGGCAAGGGCTTGGGTAACAACCTTCAGTCATTTGAACAGCCAAAACTGTAAGCACTCTCCTCCTTCAAACTGCCCATACTTCCGAATTTTGTACCTTCAGTTTTCACACCTGGATGACTGCCTTACTGTGTTGGTTGAATCTCGGCATACCCTTGGGGGCAGGAGGGCTTCTGACTTATAAGTCTCAGTCTGCCTCACTTCCTGGAAGGCTTATCACTACAAGGTCTTACAAGTGGCATCACCTCAGCGTCTCAAGGTACAAAGGAAAGTGCAGGAAAGTGGCTGAGGCTGGGCAGCTCAAATCTTCAACGAAACCAATTTCAGGTTCTCCGAAAGCTACAGCTGAGGTTTGAGAGGCTTCCTAGGGAAGATGGACAGCAGTGCCTAAACGGGAACTTGAACAGCATTCAGGGCAGCAGAAAACCCATCAGCAGATCCTTGGGTGAGCCTCTGCTGCTCCCGCCCTGCAGAGACATGCGGTCGTCTTACTCTAACCAAGCCTCGCTTTCATTCTGGTAAAATCACCCTAGGACTCTTAACTGCATGTGTGGAACTGCAGGCTGTCCTCCAATTCCTTTCACCTGGAAAAACAAAGCAAAAGCCATCCTTGAGCATCCTGACCAGCTACGGAACCACGTGCTCTGGTGAGCAGCCTCCGGGCTACTCTCCGCCTGCCCCACAGGGGATCCGTTTGCCCAGTCCTGGCAGGAGCTGTGTCAGTGATGAGCCCACCAGTTACACTAATGGTTTCCTGCTCTGGGCTGCCAGCCGCCCAGTAGCAAGCCTCATGACCACTGAATTCCTCTCCTGGAATCGATTTAGGGCCCTGCAGAAAAGGATCCTTGCCTCCTGGTTTTCTGAAGCGCTTACTGTACAGCAGGAGAGCTCAAGTTCAGCATATTTATGACGCTCACTCACAGTTCTGTGACTTTCACATTTCTAGCTGCCCCAGGCAGAAGACTCCCAACTAAGAGAAAAGGCATATTGAATATACCTCCACACACGCCTTTATCACAATATTTACATGGCGTCTGCCAAGGGATAGTTTGGTTATACAGCTTCAGCAATATTGTTCTTATCTGACTGAACTACATATATCGAGGGAAACTGAACACCAACACCAGCAGGTGTGACAGATCGTTCATGACCCTAATGAACACAGCACACCTACCTCGATCCCAGGCAAGTAGAGAGAGGTCAATAAATACTTGAATGTTAATTAATGCTAATTAAAGTAGGTCCAGTAGAGGATTATATAAAACTAATTCAGATCTCTACTTGTGAAACTAGTGCTACAAATAGCATTTGTCTCTTCTGGGGGACAAGACAAAGAGCTGAACCACCAAATCATATTGAATCCATTTAATTAAACTTCTTGTATTCAGATTTCCAGGAGCATATAAAACCTTGGAATCTGAGAAACTGGGACTTAGATTTTTTTTTTTAAGATGTTCTTTGACTTGCTTCTCTAATATTCCACAACAAAAAGGCCAATTTTGTGATTCCATAGTTTTCACCTACATTTTCATGATGGCTGGAATTAAAATGAGAATGTACAAATTAAGCATCCACTGCTCCCCGTATGTACAGGTAAGAAAAGGAAGTTATCAAAACAATGGCCATGAGAACACAAGGCTGAAGAAGTGAAAGGATTTTGAGCAAAACAGAGTACATGATCATTGAATAAAAGCTCATCAATATTTGAACAACTTTTTACATGAGGAAAAATTCCATATAAGCTGGCTGACATGTTACCAGTAAAAGCAAAAAAGAAAAAAAAAAGTATTTTCTTTTTCGAGTTTGTGACATCTTAGGTTTATCAGAGTCTGATACTTAAATCATGGAAAAATTCCCAAACAGAAATTTACAGGTTAGCAGGAAAGTCAGCTGGTCCATGATTCTGCACGTGAGTTTAGTGGAAACTAAGGTTACTTTATGTGTTTCAAGAAAATTACAAACTCTAGGGATGCCTAGGTGGCTCAGTCAGTTAAGTGTCTGCCTTCGGCTCTGGTCATGATCCCAGGGTCCTGGGATCGAGCCCCACATCGGGCTCCCTGCTCAGCAGAGAGCCTGCTTCTCCCTCTCCCTGCTGCTCTGCCTACTTCTGCTTGCTATCTCTCTGGCAAATAAATAAAATCTAAAAAATAAAAAAAGAAAATTACATACTCTAACTTCATTGTTAGCTGTATTTGTATTTCAGGAAATGCAGATTCTACCTACAATAACAAGTCTAAGTGGCTACAGATTTGGAAGTGTATGGATGGCAGGAGCAGAAAAGATAAAGTTCCTTCCCCCTTGGAGTGGCTGAGAGCCCACAGACAGACCCCGTGCCCAAAGGCCAAAGGAAAAAAGATCCGAGTCAGGATGGAGAGAAGGAAGTTGATGAGCTCAGAGTGGACAGGAAAAGAAGAACCAGGACTGAAGGAACAACAAGCCAAAGAGCATTTATTAAGTGAAAGAGGCAGACAAGGACAGCGAGAGGGCACATTTTATTATGAAGCTTTTCAAACAGAAAAATTCAAAAAAATAAAACATCAACTAGATTTATCTGCTAGTAACATGGAGCCATATTTTCTTCAGTACCTTTAAGTCCTAAAAATTTTTATATACAGTAGAAAGCCCCCATGTATCCCTTCCCAATGTCCCCCATGAATGTGGTATGAAACTTTCATGCAAGACTTATTTATTTGGGAGGAAGAACTCAGAGGGAAAAATCAAACCGCCCAACCTAATAGAAGAGTGGCTAGCAAACAAGAGTGGCGGCTCGGGAGACAACGCTGCCAATCAAAGCCTCAAGAGGCCATGCTGGAAGGCCGGCCTTCGAGGTCTCCTTTCTCCTAAGTGACCATCTCGGAGAGAAACTGCTTCTGAAAGAGAAGAATCAACCCCCCATTATGCCTTATTTACAAACTCTGTCGCTATAGTTTTTTTTTTTTAAAGATTTTATTTATTTATTTGACAGAGATATCACAAGTAGGCAGAGAGGCAGGCAGAGAGAGAGAGGGAAGCAGGCTCCCTGCTGAGCAGGGAGCCCGATTCGGGGCTTGATCCCAGGACCCCAGGATCATGACCTGAGCCGAAGGCAGAGGCTTTAACCCACTGAGCCACCCAGACGCCCCTAGTTCTTACTTTCTATCTTAAGTGCAAGCAAACCCAACAGTCACTTTGAACTGAAAGTAACACATTCACGTAATTCACCCCCCCAAGAGCTACGCATGCAAGTTAGCTACAACCATTTGTACTCCCCTCGCCAAATGTGAAACACAGCCGCACTCTCCTTCAGATGGAAAACGTTCTATTAACGTGTGTGCTGAAGTACTTGTTTATCATGTCTGAGCCCCAGGTAACAGCTTTCTGTTGTCATCACCATACCACTCCTAGTGGGGCCATTTTACGGTTATTAACAGATTCGAACACTTACATTTGAAATGTATTTTCTCTGTATCCAGGAAGAACAATTTAAGAGGGTACATATTCAACTACACTTTCACCAAAATGAAGCAGATATGCTTAAACAAGCATGTATGTAATTTTTTCTAATATAATCCCTTGGGGTTCCATGCCTTCCAGAACTGATCTAAGGACACTGTAGCAAAGAGAGCAGCGTGGGGTCTAAGACCTGGTTCCCTGTGTTGGGGGGGCAGGGGAAGAGAGAGAGAGAGAGAGAGAGATCTGGTGCAGCCATGCAACCTCTCAGAGTCTCCGCCTCATCTATAAAATGGGGTCTGGGGGCGCCTGGGTGGCTCAGTGGGTTAAAGCCTCTGCCTTCGACTGGGATCTTGATCCCGGGGTCCTGGGATCGAGCCCCACATCGGGCTCTCTGCTCAGCGGGGAGCCTGCTTCTCCCTCTCTCTCTGCCTGCCTCTCTGCCTACATGTGATCTCTGTCAAATAAATGAATAAAATCTTAAAAAAAAATAAATAAAATGGGGTCTGCTTTCTTCTCAGGGGTATTGTAATGATCGAATATGTGACTAGATGTTCAAATGCTTTTAAAATAATATATAGGGTGTTTTGCTGTATTTAAATGTGGATAAAATATGTATTCCCACAGGAAAGGAAATGCTAGTTCAACTACTATGCTTTAAATCAAGTGGTTTTTTTTTTTTTTAAAGCAAGCTCTTCAACCTATGTGGAAACAAAAGAAAATCCAGCTTTCATCTTGTGAGAGCACTTTCAAAACCCTTATGAAAAAGACACAAATAAAAATTATGATGATTTGGCACTAGAACTAAATTCCAGAAGTTCATGTCATTGCATGTCCCTTAATCTATGAAGTTATTATTAAGATTTTACCTTTTAAATTTTTAACTTTATGATTTTAAACTCAAGCACACAAGACAGCAGTCAGTATTGAAACTGAATGCGTCAACAAGGACTAAAGGTTGTAACTAACAATGTAAGTCATCCCTTATTAGAAATAACACAAAACTTGCAAAGAAAACCCATCAGGAGGCTCAGAACTGTTGCTCCAGTGTTAGGGACCCTCCGAACTCAGCTGTACTTTCTTAGAAACAACAATACGCTTGTGCCTGACGGCGTGGAGAAGACGGACACTGCAAGCACCTGCTTGCTAGCTCCCGTGCCCGCCAACAGAGGGCGGTACCGTCCAGAGCGGTAAGTGGGCTCTGCAAGTGGGCTCACAGGCAGGGCTTCATTCAGCCAAGAGTGCACAGAGGAACTAAATCAAAAGACCCCCTGCTTTTGGCTGGAATTATATCAATTAGACAAAGCAGGAAGGACAATTTCTTTTCAATCAAATTCTAATTGGCTACTGACCACGAAGTACTTTCTGAGCTCTATCTTGGAACAAAGCATCCCAGACAGTAAAACAGCGGGACAACTGTTGTTTACAACTCAAGAGTGATGGTCTGTAAGCACTAGAATCACCACGGCCAAAGCAGAGGAGGTTTCGTTTGGAAATGAAATACACTATCAGTGCAGCCCATTTTCCATTCTTGGCCCCTTAGTGCTCTTCACCAAAAGTGCTAAACAGGGGCACCTGGATTAAGTGCCCGACTCTTGGTTTTGGCTCAAGTCATGATCTCAGGGTTTAAGATCAAGCCCTGTGTTGGGCTCTGCACTCAGTGGGGAGTTTTCTTGAGATTCTCTCCCTCTCCCTCTGATCCTCCCTATTCCACTTCTGTGTGCTCTCTCTCTCCAATAAATAAATCTGCCCCAAATCTTTGGGCACCTAGGTGGCTCAAGGGGGTAAGCCTCTGCCTTCTGCTCAGGTCATGATCCTGGGCTCCTGGGATCGAGCCCTGCATCAGGCTCTCTGCTCAGCAGGGAGACTGCTTCCCCCTCTCTCTGCCTGCCTCTCTGTATTCTTGTGATCTCTGTCTGTCAGATAAATAAATAAAATCTTTAAAAAAAAAATTTCACATGCAGACACAAAGAATTTGAGGCAAAACTTTATCTCACAACAATTTTTACAAGTCCCTCCATGTTATCAATAACATGACCGCTCAGGACCAAACAACAGTAAGGTGAGTCGTTGCACCCTGAACACCCCAGACTCGGTCCCATTAGCAGAGCCAAAGTAAGATGATTGAATTAAACCCAGCAAGACAGCAAAAACATTACAACTAGACCTCAGATCACCAGATCACAAAATAAAGAACACATCATCAGTTCTACCCCAACATGCCTAGAGATGTTCTGGTGATGGTTACAGAAGCGGTGAAAACATCAAGTTTAACTTACTTAACTTTTTAACAATTTTTTCATTTCAATAAATTTATTTTGATTGGTTGGATTGTTTAAGAGGAAGAGAAGAATCTGTTCATGTTTTTCAACCTACGGGTGAAGAAAAAATAGCATTATTTCATTTCTAAAAATGTAAGGAGTACAATTTCACTTCAAGGAAATTCTACCCACTTGTTTCTGTAACTCTGTGCAACAGCAATTCATCCTGCAGGTCTTTTCTAGAAGCAAATACAAAAAGCCATTAGAGAATATACACCATAAGTAACAAACAGAGGAATCTGACTATACACAGCTCTGCCTCTGAGGTGTGGGTTCTAACTATGAAAGACTTGATCGATTACCTTCTCATTTGGGTTTTAGTATTTCCTACTACTGCACCCTGAGTTTTACCAAATTAATGCCCCCATCTCCAAGATTTTAGGACTTTTGCCTATCAAAAATGGGGTTATCTCTTCGGCCAACCGAGGGCCTGCCAAATAATCATCTTATGAGATATCTGTAAGATCCAATCTCAAAAACACAAACTCTTCACTTTGCTCAGGATTGAAAGTAAGTTGGAAGTAATTTTGAGTACTAGCCATTTCTAAAGCTCTCAGTATCAATGCTATCACTAATGTGATCAGAAATGCTGGGACGCCTGTGTGGCTCAGCTGCTTAAGCGGCTGCCTTCGGCTCAGGTCATGATCCCAGCGTCCTGGGATCGAGTCCCACATCGGGCTCCTTGCTCGGAGGGGAGCCTGCTTCTCCCTCTGCCTCTGCCTGCCACTCTTTCTGCCTGTGCTCATTCTCTCTGACAAATAAATAAATAAAATCTTAAAAAAAAAAAAAATGCTGCTGAGGCTAAGCTAAGGAAAATCTGGCCTGAGAGGCCTGCTTCTATCCAGTGGGTCCCCTGAGGTGGCAATGTGAGTCGCACCTTGCCGCTGGATTTGCAAAGGGGGAGAACAAAGGGAACATGACCACAGAGAGTAAGGAAAAGCCAGGTCACCTACATTGATTACATCTGTTCTTAATTACACTTACGTCTGTCATTAATTAAACTTGAAAAAATACCTGTACTTAAAGCACTTTGCTTTTTAGATGTGATGTTTTTAGCCAGACCATAGGTCACCAGCTTTTCAGCTATATTGATAGTTCCATTTTCAGAACATTTCTCAACCAACACTGTATGGACATTCTTGATAACTCCTTTTACAGAAAGCATCACGCTCTGATTCAACATGAAATTTTTTAGTAGTTCTACGATTAATTGAGAGCAGCTTCCATTCAATTCCATTAGTCCTGGGAAAACAACTGAATATTAATCTTCGAGTCCCTTAAAACAAGATAAATATTCACATATATCGTCTAAAGACAATAAACGAAAGTCTTACTTTCTTTGGCTGGGCTTAGGTATGCTCTGATGTACTACTGTTGTTGCATTTAAAAAAATCACTCAACAGATACTCCCTGACCCCTATTATGTGTCAAACACTAATCTAGGTCGAGAGGGCGTAAACAGACAATGGCCAGCTGCCATGGACATGTGTCCATTATAACAGGAGAAGCAAACAATAAAATGTTTCAACTCTCTCCCCGAGTCAAAACCAAAGCAGACTATGAGGCACTGAGTAAGCGCTCATCTGCTGGGACCACTAGGTAATGAAATCACAAGTAAGGGTGAAAAGCTACTTTAGCATTTTATTCAAACACCAGCTGAAGAACTGAACTTGTGAAGATACAGTACACAGTAAAGAAGTCCCAAATGGTGTCATCTCAAGCCTCTCAAGAAAGCGCCGTGACAGAATGGAGGGGCCTTTAGGGAAGGGTCAGACAGCCCAGGTCCCCCAGCCCTGGCCACTTCAGCGGTGCAACCTGTGGCCAAACCTAATCTCCAAACAACAATGGGCTGACAATGTAATTTTTTGAGAATGAAATAAAGGATGAAACATAGGTTTTTTTTTTTTCCCTAAACTCTGTTTGATATTTAGAAATCTAGGCAGTTACTGAAATGCCCATTTGATTCAGACATAGGGCTATAAAACAGGAGAAAAAAAATCACACAGCTATCCCAATTGCAAAGTGACTTGACTACCTTCAAGCGAACATTTAATAATTTGGAAAGGAAGCTCCAGGTGGCTGGTGGAAATTGGCTGCACTCTGGAAAGAGGCAGAATTTCAGTGTTCCCATAGTCTGCATAGAGTACTTTCACATCAGCATCTGATGTCCCCAGAACAATGGCACGGTACCAGAAGTCGTCACCTGAAAATATAACGCAACCTCACGTGAGAAGTTACATGCAATGACTCCCTCCCTCCCTTCAAGACAGTTATTCACAGTTACATTTACATTAGTGAGAAATTCATGCCAACACTTCTGGTTAGAGTCCAGATAAAGCCAAAGTATCACCTCCACTCCTTCCAGATCCTACTAAAAAGACAATTATGTGAATAAAAAGAAAAAGGCACAGAACCACAAGGAGAGAGGACGAGAGAGAAAAAAAGATGATATTGGAAGCTGGAAAGCAGATGGTAGGAATGGAAATGGTTTAGCAGAGCTCAACCAAAGCTGGCTACGGGGAAGCAAAGCAGCATCTTTCTTTGCATCTTAAATCCCCAAGCCCCAATAATCAACGCATTCCAAAGTAGTAGTAAGAATAGAGCTGAAATGAGGACTGGGTAAAGAAAACACACTTATTTCCCAAGAAAACTGAATAAACTTTAGTTTACAAACAAATTTACACATAATACTTATTTCTAAAGTTGCTGAAGAAGATGGTCAGTTTTATGGTCATGTGTTTTAATATAAAAGCTAAGAATGCCATCCCCATTTCAAGGCATCTGCTCCTACTCAAGGGCAGAAGACTGGAGGTTTCTTCTCCAGAGAGGATGAACCAGACAGACGACTGGACTCAGGAATATGACGCAGCGCAAAGGAAGCTGACCAAGAACACTGTCGGACCAGCTGTGCACACAGCAGCAGATAACCATTCCAAGGCAAATGCACTTCAAGATAGCAACAGCTGGAGTCCCCAGGGTAATAGCAGGGCCCAGCAGTGAAGGCCACCTACACAAGTTCTGCCCACAAAGCAGCTTCCAATCAATGCCTAAGTGCCCAGTCCTAAGTGAACAGTGAAGGATCACCAGACATTTTTTTTAAAAGATTTTATTTATTTGACAGACAAAGATCACAAGTAGGCAGAGAGGCAGGCAGAGAGAGAGAGACGGAAGCAGACTCCCCACTGAGCAGTGAGCCCGACGCAGGGCTTGATCCCAGGACCCCAGGATCATGACCTGAGCCAAAGGCAGAGGCTTTAACCCACTGAGCCACCCAGGCGCCCCGAATCACCAGACATTTGAAGAAAGCTTCCAGCAGAGAAGACTAAACCGAACAGGAACTCAGAGAAACAGGGAGAAGACAGGACAGTTAGAAGAAGGATATTAGCATTCCCAGACAAACTGCCTTCCATCCTTGAAATGAGAGCAAGTCAGTATCAAAGACACACACACTTGAAAAGACAAACAGAAAAGCTATTAAAACCAGAAATGGTATCAGAAATGAAACAATATACTGGAAAATAAAACTGAGGAAATCTCCTGAAAAAAGAAGTAAAAAAGGTAAAAGAGAAAAGAGGAAACTTAGCAGAAGAGTTTCAAGTTCAATATTAGATTATTTGGAGTTCCTGGGGGACCTGGGTAGCTCACTCAGTTAAGGGTCTGACTCCTGATTTTTTCTTTTTTTAAGATTTTATTTATCTATTTGACAGAGAGGGAGAGATCACACGTAGGCAGAGAGGCAGGCAGAGAGAGAGGGGGAAGCAGGCTCCCTGCTGAGCGGAGAGCCTGATGTGGGGCTCGATCCCAGGACCCTGAGATCATGACCTGAGCCACCCAGGCGCCCCCTGACTCTTGATTTTTAACTCAGGTCATAATTTCAGTGTCTTGAGATCGAGCCCCACGTGGGACTCTATGCTCAGTGGGGAACTGGCACGAGATTCTCTCTTCTCCCTCTCCCCCCTCTAAAATAAATAAATCTTTACAAAAAATATTTGGAGTTTCTAACAGAGCAGAAAATGAAAGATGGGAATAAAAAACATTCAGAAAACTTTCTCAAAACTGAATCTCATCAATTCCTAAAGGGCCCACCCATTAAAAGTGTCCAACACAATGGTAAAAACTAAAACCAAGTCACAGCATGGATTTCAAAACATGGAATGAAGAGATTCCTAAAAGTTCCAGAGAGGAGAAAAAATACAAAGTGTGGAGGATCTAAATGACCTCTCTTTTGACCCGCAACATCAACAGCTTTTAAAAAACAATAAAAGCGGGGCGCCCCGATGGCTCAGTTGGTGAGGCTTGAGACTCTCAATGTCTCGGCTGTGACTTCGAACCCCGTGCTGGAGGTAGAGAGTACTTAATAAAAAAATTGTTTTAAAAGCAAAATTTTAAGGGAAAGATGATTTCCAGTTTAGTATTCTGTATCTAGGCAAGGAATTAATTAACTATTAAGACAGAATAAAGACTTTTTCAAACATGGGAGAACATGGGAAAATAACAGAAGATTTATCTGAAACATACCTTTTCTTAGCTTCTGGAGGATGGGATATACCCAATTATTAGAACAAATCCAAAGTAAGTATTGCAGAAAACAAGGTGAGATGAGGAAGGAAGAAACTGTGAAAACATAGTGGGATGGGAGAGAAAACTGTGAAACACGAGGGAGTGGTGTTGGAACAACCCCAGCAAGATGATGAAGGAAAACTTCCAGGGCGATGGCTCACATCTGGGGACAAGCAGTCTGGCTAGCAGGTCAGAAGGCAGCAAGCGCTGGCAATGTAACAAAAGCTGATAAAGTACATGAGGTTTCACTGGGAGAATCTGCACCAATGCAGAGAACTGAAAGTATACAGGACACTAATAACGACAACAAAAAAGGCAAAAGAGATATGTCACCGTGTATCTCCTATGTCGTAGTGGACCACAGGACTAGGCTGTGAATAGTGTTTATGCAATTCCAACAGAGTAACAGAGAATACTTATCTAACCAAAAGCTGTGACATATTTCTATCAGGAAGAAAGGGAGGGAAAGTATAGATCCCATTATCATACAAAAGAAAAACAGGGGCGCCTGGGTGGCTCAGTGGGTTAAAGCCTCTGCCTTCAGCTCAGGTCATGGTCTCAGGGTCCTGGCATTGGGCCCCACATGGGGCTCTCTGCTCAGGGGGGAGCCTGCTTCCTCTTCTCTCTCTGCCTGCCTCTCTGCCTACTTGTGATCTCTCGCTGTCAAAATAAATAAATAAAATAAAAGAAAAAGAAAAACAAAACTAAACAGAATATATTTAACTGCAAATCTAAATTTAAATTATTTTAAATGAACTGTATGTGGGTAATAGTCCAAAAGCATTTTAAATATGTTGGTGGCAAGATGAAGATGAAATTGGCCCACTCACAAACTTTTGGCACATAACGGACATCTCTTTAAGATGCCCACAGAGCAGTATGTTTCCAGAACTTACAATTTATATCCTTTGACTCAGGAATTCCCTAAATTTCTGCCCAAGAATATTCACTCCAACTGTTGTTATTACTAAAATAAATTTGTTAACATGAATTATTAAACAACAGGACAATGGTTAAGTGTATCTGATTCAACAAGTCTGACTAATTAAGGCATTTATTCCTTTTTGAGTACATTAATAAAGTTCTAAAATTATCTGCAACTCCTCCATATATAAATATGTTAAGGGCCACCATATTCAGTAGAGTTATCTAGAGCTGATTACGTCAAAGTTCTAACAGATTTGTAGATATCTCCCTATACCCTTACCTAAATATAATCTATGGTTACAAAACAGAAAAGCTGGAGGACCCCAATATGAAGAGTTAAACCTACAAACTTGCTTTTAATTTCATAAGCAAAATTAAATGTGCACCTTATATAACAAAATACACAAGATTTCAAGTAAAAGAGAACAAACATTTCCTGTTTAATGTTTTATCTAAAAGAAGCTTACTTGTGTATTTGGCACAGCACGCATCTCCGATTTTGGGTCTGTAAGACACTTGGCTTTTCTGAGTATTGCAATATTCTAACAATTCAGCTGTCAATATACACAATCTTTCCTGATCTTCTGAAACATAAAAAAGCAATCTTTTGTGAAGAAATTTTCAATGCTACTGTTCAGACAGTATACAAAAACAGTGTCAAATTGAATCACTGAAAAAAAACCATTTACATTTATGTTTTAAGAACACATAAAACCACGAGTGGTTACTCTGTACATAAGAGATCTAATACTCAGAGAAGGAAGCTTCTGGAAAGCTATATTCTAGATCAGGGTGGTTATACTAGTGTGCTCACACTACAGAACCTTGTTAAATCATACTTTCACAGTTTTTTGGCATACTTTTCAGGAAGCGTGTTACAGTTAATAAGAAAAAGTACTTCCAGTTCATCAGGATTCATTAACCCGAAGTCCCTGCTTTCCACTACACAGACTGAAGATGACGGTTTATAATATTAGAGATGTAAGAGCAATTGTTGGTATCACCATAATTTGTGGTTTGACAACCTGAAACAAAGGTTCACTTTCGTAGCCTTCACGTACCTGCCGTTGTTCTGAATAGCTATCACCCAGCTTGCCCTAACTCTCCCTGACACTACAAGGATAAACTCAAACATGTTCAAGAGATTTCTTAATTATAAACTTCCATGAAGTAAGGAAACATTTATATGCTACTTTTCTTCAGGATTAGGTCCAGTATAAAACATTTCTCTAAGTTCCTAAGCCATAGTAACAGTGATTATAGACTGACTTATAAAGCACTCTCAATATTAACAGGTTTTCTCAAAAAGTTGTAGACAGTTAGCTTTGTAAGTGCAATTCAATATACATAGTACCTATTTTTTTGTGATAGTATCTATTTTTAAACAACAAAGTATACAGCAATTAAGGAAACTACTTTCTTATAAAAAGCTGTAGATTAGACTGCATCCGGAAGGTGTTAAATGCAGGGTGTTTCCCTTCACATTTATTTTACATTTATTTGTATAACTAAATACCCCTGAAGTGTTATGATGGCCAATTCTTCCTTAAAACATTGAATAAAACAAAAATCACCAGCCTCCCCTTCTCTCCCACTTCTAAGGAGTTCAGAGAAGAGCTTTCATTACACAGTTAAAAAGATGAGCATAAATAGGTCTCAAATTTTGGTTTCTTACCTGGCATCTCATTTGGTAGAGCATAGAACAAGTGTGGGCTTATGATTTCCAATATGGTTGCTTGTACAGTTTTATTAACTGGCAATTCTATTGTCCTCCACTGCTCAGGGAAAGAAATGGCTGAAATCATACAAAACAGATCTTGTATAAAACAGATCAAAGTTGTTATTCTCTCTCAGTTTTATCTTTATTCAATTTATTCATCAACTGAATCAACATTCACAAATCCCTAAAATGAAAATCTGTATTTTCACAAAACAATCTATTCAGTTTGAGGGACTCTGTGTTACAAAGGAGTCCAATCTAGAATGAGAATCTTTGACCTGCTGCACTCCTGTATTATTTCTGTAATATATTTCCATTTCCATAGTATAGTTAATGTAAATCTTATAACTGGTTCACACTGTAGAGAATATATAACTGTACGATGCAAAACTACCTGATAAATAACTACGATAAAAATGAGTAGTTTTTAATAAAACCATGTTTCAATAAATACTATTTTTTTAAAAGATTTATTTATAAGAGAGAGAGTGTTTGCATGAGCAGTGGGGGTAGAAGACGAGATGGAGACAGAGAATCAGAAGCAGACTCCACACCGAGCTGGGAGCCCGAAGCAGGATTCAATCTCACCACCCTGAGGTCTCTCACCACCTGAGGTGAAACCAAGAGTCAGGACGCTCAACTGATTGCTCCCTCGAGGCATCCCAATAAATACTAATTTTAGTAACTTGTTACCTATTTCCACAAAGTATGTATTCCTACAGAAAAACTGCTAGAAAAATTTTCATAGCCTATAAAAGCAAAGGATAACATAAATTTAAATAACAAATCAATGGTTTAAGCACATTACCTTGAAGCTCCAGGATATCAACTTGAAGATCACATTTACTAATGGCTCTATTATTTGTCAAGTCTCTGAGTGGCGAACTAGTTTTTAAAACCAGATGTTCATCAATCAAAACATCACTAATTATTCTGGGATATGATGTGGAGAGATCAGTGAGCTCGATTCCCACTCCCTGTCCGTTGATTTCAACCACTCGGGCTTGGAGTTTTATCCCTGCAACGCACGTCTGAAATCTGGCTATGGCTTCTTCAGTCCAGTGCTTGTTTCTAGGCTGTATATCTGGCAAATAAGAAGAGCATTAAAAAGAATTCTGTGCCCAAGCTTCATTTTTTGCTTCAATAGTGTCCGGGACTGGTCCTTGTCAAGTGTTGCATTTGGGTCAGCGATTTTGAGTACCGTTTTTCAATGCTGAATTACATTTCTACATCTTCCATGCAGGATTACAGATAACATACCACTAGGGTTTTAGGAGGCTCAGAAATTTTCCTTATTTTTCCCACTAATATATCTTTACCAGGCATTTTTCCAGTAGGCAAAAATAGGATTAGAAGCCACCATTTTGTACTGTTATGTATATGATGATGAGTTACTAATTATGCTGGCAGAAGAGCTCAACCATACACCTTCACTTCTGTGGACAGTTTTCTAATGCTTATTTCAAAATGTTATTTTGAACAGCTCACCAAGAATTATTTTTTGGATAATTTTGGCTTATACCCTTATTTTTAGAACAGTAATCCTCAAACTTGAGTGTGCATCTGAATTACCTAGAGGGCTAATTAAAACAGATTTCAGGGCCACATGCTAGAATTTCCAATTTAGCAGATCTTCGTTAGGGACTGAGAATCTGCAGTTTAAAGAAGTTCTCAAGTTGATGCTGCTTGTCTGGTGGCCACATACTTTTTTTTTAAAGATTTTATTCATTTATTTGACACAGAGAGAGAGAGAGCCCACAAGCAGGGGGAGTGGCAGGCAGAGGGAAAGGGAGAAGCGGGCTCCTTGCAAAGCAGGGGGAGTCCAACATGGCCTCCATCTCAGAACTCTGGGATCTTGACCCAAGCCTAAGGCCATTACCTAACTGACTGAGCCACCCAGGCACCCTGGGCTTCACATTTTAAGAAGCATGGACATAAAGCATGATAATCAAAAAATAAACTGAAACATGTTTAGTGTAGTAAGCAGAAAGAAAACATGCCAAAGGAAAAATAAAGAGCATCTACACTGCCAGACATGAGCACTATTAACATTTTGATATCCAACCTTCCATAATTTTCATGTGCATATGGAAAGACCCACATGCACTTATGTACTCATTTCTTTTATAAAGAAACCTTTGCAATAGTAATAGCTCTTATGGATATAATGCCAGGTAGTGTTAAGTGCTTTATATTTTTCATCTCTTTTATTCTTAATGACTCTTCGAGGAAGATACTATTATTTTCCAGATGAGTAAATAGAAGCACTGAGAGTCTGAATCATTTGCCTAAGATTCTCACAGTAGATGGCAGAGTTGGTTCCAGAGTCTGTCCTTGTAATCACAATGCCATCCTGAATCTCCTTTATAACTTGCATGCTTTATGTACCTCGTTAACCATTCTTCATATTAATAGCTCATGGTTAACATCACTTTAATGACTGTGTGGTAAAGGGAAACACTTAAACCGAACTTTGCACGTCAGAAAAATTCTAAGTGTACATTTAATCCTCATAACAACGAACCGAAATAGGTACTATTACTGTCAATTGTACAAACCGTCATTTAACCAATCCTCTGTAACTGGCTAGTTAGCTGGTTTTGCTATTACTAACAGCAGCATAATGAATTTCCTTGTAGACAAACTGTGAAATTCCAAGATCATTTCTTTGCAATAAATTATTACAGGTGAAAATGCTGAGACAAAAAGGCAGAAATATTTGAAGCTCTTAAGAAATCCTGCAAAATGCCTTCAACAGAACACATTAGTTTTCGCTCCCATCTCAGGCACAGAAAAGCAGCTGCTTCCTTACTTTAACATCAACACTGAATATTTCAGCCAGGATCTTCAAAAATACATTTCTAAATTGTATAATATGAAGCAAGACCTTCTAATTCACACATTAAAATTATAGGTGTTGGTATTTTAAAGTATGTATATCGTAAGTATTAGAAGACAGTTGAGAAAGTTTCTTATTCTGCACCATACCTACTAACCAGCACCGTATCCCTTGAAATGGAAGTTTTAAAAATTTGGATGGGATCATTCGGAGTTCATCTGCAGTAACTTCTTCCATGTTCCCATAATCCACAAAATGGACTTTAATGTTTCCATCCAGTAAGATTTCCTTGACTAAGGCACGATACCAGTTACCATCACCTATATTTAACACAAAGTTTGAACATGGAGCATTATTTCCCTTCTATTAACATTTGAAACTTTCATCTTCAAAAAACAAATCCTTTGTCTAAAGTAACTAAATAAATTTGCTCTCTTAATCCCCAGAATTCTCAAAATCCACTTTTTGGAATACATCCAAAATGTTTATAGCACCACACTTAAACATCGGATGTAAATTAAAGATTTCATTCATCACCTATCCAATAAACAGAATGTGAAAGTGAAGAGAAGACTTCATAACTTCTCTTCACTTTCACATTCTGTTTATTGGAACGTATCTGTCAATCTGGAAAGATTACAATACTCTCATAACTAAGGACAAATTGTTTTACTTGTTATTAGTAAAGTAATGTAAAAAGCAAATAGAAAAACTCATGCAATGAAATTAAGGTGTTTCACAAAATATACTTTCAAACTAAACATGCACAGGGTGACCAGAAGAAACAATTAACCTTCAGTGAACAGGTTTCCCAATACCTAATTTACTTTAATATCAGAAATTCTGGAATGAAAAGCATTTAGCAAAGTTTAACAAAGTTGAGGTAAGAAAGTTTCATTTGGATTTTCCTTGCTACAAAGAGAAGACAAAACATGAGATTTTAAGCATTCATTTAGTCTTGATTTTGAGAAATATTTGCTTAAACATCAGGAAGAAAATACACATTAAAAATAAGGGCTGAATGGGGGCGCCTGGGTGGCTCGGTCGTTAAGCCGCTGCCTTCTGCTCAGGTCATGATCCCAGCGTCCTAGGATCGAGCCCCGCATCAGGCTCCCTGCTCAGAGCTGGGGTGGGGGGAGCCTGCTTCTCCCTCTGCCCACTCCCCCTATTTGGATTCCCTCTCTCACTGTCTCTCTGTCAAATAAAGAAATAAAATCTTAAAAAAAAAAAATAAGGGCTGAATGTCAAGAAGCAAAAGTCTCTATCAATGAAGTGAAGATTCTATCAACTGCAACTTACCTGCAAAAAAAGCACAACACGGTTGCCCTACTTCTGCCTTAAAGTCACTGGGCACCTTCTGCTGGCAATATTCTGCTAATGACTTGTTCAAATCATTGAGTTTCTTTAAAGCTGAAAACACAATACATATACAGCACTCAATATTCAGAAAGCATGCAGAATACAGCTTTTCCTCTAAAGTTGGGAAATGTTTTGATCATAAAATCTCAGGTACAGGGGTGCCTGGGTGGCTCAGTGGGTTAAGCCTCTGCCTTTGGCTCAGGTCATGATCTCAGGGTCCTGGGATCGAGCCCCACATCAGGCTCTCTGCTCAGCGGGAAGCCTGCTTCCCCCTCTCTCCCTGCCTGCCTCTCTGCCTACTTGTGATCTCTGTCAAATAAATAAATATAATCTTAAAAAAAAAATCTCAGGTACATTCCCAAGCAACTGTTAAGTGCACATCAGATGCTTTTCTCTTTTCCTTACTAAAAAGTTAATTGGGAAAATAAGTCGTGATTAGTGAAGACTCGCGGTAACCCCCTACTATGGCACTGTTATCAGCATCCCAGAGCACGAGCTTTGTGAGTACAAGCCTGTACAGAAAGTGACATACAAGCTGTCCTAAAGGAGGGCACAGAAGTGCTGAGAAGATGCAGAGACGTCTGCTAAGGAAACAGAGAGGTGAGCTGTGTGTGCTCCTTAAGCTTTTAGAGAGAAAGAGGACAGACAAGGAAAGGGTGACTACAGAAGGAAGAAAGGGCTCTGAGGCAAAGTACAGAATTAAGCCTGCAAAACTTATTTGGCAGGAGCAGTATGGAAAACCAGGGAAGGTAAACCACTGAAGGACACACCAGCCATGTGCTGGGCAAGATACAAACCATGGATGGCTTTAAAATGCTGAGGGGCACCTAGGTGGCTCAGTGAAGCGTCCAACTCTTGATTTCGGCTCAGGTCATGATCTCAGAGTCCTGAAATGGAGCCCCAAATCTGGCTCCCCGCTCAGCAGGGAGGCTGCTTCTCTCCCTCTCCCTCCCCACCCTCCTTCCTCTGCAAACCCTCCCCCACCAGCTCTCTTTCTCAAAATAAATAAATAGATCTTTAAGGAAAAAAAGAAGAAGAAGAAAAGACTATGTGAACTTATCAGTCCAAGACCTAGTGGAAAATAGAAGCTGCAAAAATCATTTAAAGTATTTTACCATTTATGCCTACACAAACAGGGATATATCCACACAAGCTTATGCACAGAAAAGAACCTTATTATTATTTACTTATTCTGAAAGATTTAGAAAATTGAGAGAGGGACTGGGAAACTTACTTCCCACTATACATTCTTTTAAACTTTTATTTTGTACCATGTGCTTGTATAATCACCTATAAAAATAAAAACTGACTTTAAAAATTTTTAATTTTATGCTATATGAAATAGTGGTCCATCTACCAGATGATTCTGGAAGGAGGGATGACAATTCTCACAAACTGGGAGCCAGACAGGGACTCAGGTACCTAGTTCAATGTCCTCATTTGACAGAGAAGCAAGCCAAGATTTTAGAAATGTTAAAATTAAGGATGCTCTCAATGATAGCTCAAATGAAAAAGAAGGAAAATACAAGTGTGAGGATGTGGAGCGACTAAAACTCAAACTGACAGCTGTCATAATCACTTTGGAAACTTTGTAGCATTCATTGATCAAAGCTGAAAATATAAATACCCTTAGGATATAGTCAGCAATTTCCTTCCTGGTATACATTCAAAAGCAGCACACATCCGTGTGCACCAAATCTGTATGGAAATGTTCACGCCAATACCATTCTATAGCTCAGAACTAAAAACAACCTACATGTTCAGCCCTATAAAGAAAGAGATCTGGAGTGTCATTCACACAGTGGACCACAAGCTACTGCTACATGTAAAAACGAAGAACTGATCTCACAAACAACGTGAAAAAAAATGGCAAGTGTACGAGTGTACATATTGTATGATTACATTTCATAAAATAAAGTTCAAAACCAGGAAAACTACGCTATTGGAAGGCAGGACAGTATTTACTTTTTAAGAGAGAAGGGGTAGTAATCAAAGGAGACATGGAGGAAACTTCTGGATGACTGGTAATGCTTCATTATCTTGACCTAGATGTCACTCAGTGTTTTGACTTTGTGATGACGTGTCAATGCTGCAATATTTGTGCACTTACATATATGCATGTCATGCTTTAATAAAATCTACCATTTAATTTTCAAAAATAAATTTAGAAAATTTATTGGTTTAAATAGATTTTTAAAAACAGAAACAGTGGCTTAAAATGGAATAAAAAACAATTAAATTTAATTAAATCTTTCTTATTAGTAGAAATACTGCCTTGGCCCTTCTTGGAAAGACAGTACTTCTATTATTGAGTGAACTCCTCTTCAGTTATTACCACACCAATGTATCTGTAAGGGAAATAGATGAGAAGAGTCCACTTACCATCCTCTTGAAGCACATGGCAGTAAAATTCTCCAGGACTGTACATCATACAGACCACAACATCTACTGTTTGGTCAACAGCCATTTCAACCCATGTCCACTCCAATGAATTTAGTTTTGCTTCTATACCCAAGGCAACTGCGAAAAAAAAAAAAATTAACTTTTTCAAAACAAATGGTCAAAGTGTGGATGGGAGGTACGGCTGGTGAGGGATCTATTTTGAGGAAGTGAATTTCCAGGGACTTTTAGTGACATCTGCCAGTGACCCCCAGGTTTTGTTTCTTTTTTTTTTTTTCAGTTTTCCTACACACTCATACTGTATCTAAATGAATGCTTGATTTGAAAAGAAAGAAGACACTCAACATCATTCTTTTTGAAAGCATGGGAACCCCCCCCCCTCCACAAGCCATCGGGATTCCAGCATGGACATGATTGAGCAGACATCTTACTCACCGCTGGCTTCCTTCGCGACACTGGGTTTCTCCGCCAGCACCCCCGCCTCCCGGACGGCAAAGCCGGCGTCCCTGAGCGCCTGCGCAATGCTGACGTGAGGCGTCACGGATTCGTCCACGAGCTCCACCAGGGAGCTGTTCTCCAGCTTGTCGGCCACTTTCACCGTGATCATTTTGTTCTGCACAATCTTCTTCATCAAAGAAATAGCTTCTGGAGTCCAAATTCCTAATGATGGCTTTACTCCTATCAAAAAATGTTTAAAAGAATATTAAAATACTTCTTATAACAAGCATTTATAAAGTTTAGCTTTTAATTTCCTCAAAGTTAAATTTAAGGAACGTGACAAACACGAGAGCCAAAACGTCCCGCCTGAGCAGAAGGATTTTCTAATATTAAAACAAAGGCAAAATTATAAAGAAAAAAAAAAGCCTATAGAAAACTGCTCTACCTCTATGTAAACAAACCATAATTCCATTGATATGAAATGTCCAGAAAAGCATATCTCGAAGACAGATTAGTGATTCCAGGGGAGCTGGGATTAACCACTGACACGCACAAGAAACCTCATCAGGGTGCTGTCTATATAACTCAGTAAATTACTAAAAATCACGAAATTGTATACCTAAGACTGAGAATTTAGTGGTATGTAAATTATATCTCAACAAGTTAAGAAAGCCATAAACAAAAGTATCCAACAATCCAGGAAGAAATACTGCTCCCTTACAATGACATAAAAAAACCACCAGCAGTACTTAAACTGCAAAGGCACTTGCAAATCAACAACCCAATGTTATGCCTAGCCTTCTCATAAGAGCAAGTAATGTATGGGAAAAAAAGTTCAGCCTCATGGTAATAAAGTAATTAAAATTACTTAAATTTACTTAAAATTTACTTAAAATTACTTAAAATTAAAATGATTTAGTTTTAACTTATCAAAACTGGCCAACATGAAATAATAGAGAGGTATCTCTATTTGGTGCACCGTGTGAAGGAATGGGCTCCCCTGCTGTCTTTCCGGTAGGTGTGTAAACTAGTTCTATCCTTTCTGGGGAGCAATCATAACATATACCACAAACAGGAAAAGAAACATGCCCACAGACACCTCCATTTCACCTGAGGAATTCTGTAGTACAGCTATATCTCACAGCCTATCATCCTCAGGAAATGATCATGGATAGGTTGCGAAATACAGTTAGAAGAACACTGCTATGGGGTACCTGGGTGGCTCAGTGGGATAAGTGTCTGCCTTTGGTTCAGGTCCTGGGATAGGCCTCACATTGGGCTCCCTGATCAATGGGCAGTCTGCTTCTTCCTCTGCCCACCCCCACTCATGCTCTGTAATAAAAATCTTAAAAAAAAAAAAAAAAGAACTCTTCTACTAGCAAAAACTTGGAAATAATCCTTCTGATAATCAGATACTAGTTCAATTATGGGATATCTGAATGAAGGTAATAGAGGCCACTTTATTAACATGGAAAGAAGCCCCGACTCCCGGTGGGATGGATTTTATATAAGCATATGTTCGAACATACTGTTTTTACAAATGGGTTTTGCTCTACTTTGTGTAATGAATCAGCTTCTATGTTATTTATCAGTAATGCAGACTACAAATAGCAAAAAAAGAATACTCAATTTCTTAACCACAGGCACATTAAATTAAATTTTATTTTATTAGAGATAGCAAAATAGTCCTGTGTATTTGAAATGTTCTATTGAGGACTATTTTTGCACTAAGAGAAGTTATATCTAAACACATTCTTTTATCTTCTGGATAGTTTAAGTTCTAATGCTCTTAGTTTAGATTTTAGTACTTTAAGAATATGAGGACCTCAAAAATGTCCTACCTGCTAGCACACATTTTATAGCCTGCATCGGCAATTCCAGCAACTTCGGAGTTATGGGACAGAGTCTCGTCAAACTAAGGATTTCAAAGTTTCCGTAATCTACATATCCAACCAGTACAGACTGTTCAGAAGCATAAGCTAAAATGGAGGCACGGTACCACTGATCATCCTCTGAAAGAAGGAGAGACTCCGTCTCAAATGATTTTCTCGTACAGATATAAACAAAAACCTTCCCTCCCAAATTTAGAGATGGTCATTCATAGGTTTTACTTTAATAGAGTATCAGGCTTTATTGAACAATGTATGCCTAGTCAACATGACAACCTCTGTTTCTCAGAAGCCCTCAATTCCTAAAAACTCCCTTTTATGCATACCTTACTAGACTGCTCATGTCCTGGGAGGTCATGGCTTACAACATGCTTTGTCTCCCTCATAGACAGTTAACACATTAGGACCGAGAACGTGTCTGGGTCTTGGGAATGAATCCACAATGATGCCTTGATCAGTACAGGGACAATTTGCTAAGCATCAAGAAGGGCTAATTTTAGAATACTGGCAGTAGGAGTCAACCAGACTCTACCGACCAAGCAATCCATTTCCTGGAGGCCCACTTGCATCTTACCCTTCTGTGAGGCAACTGGACTTGCTTCCCTTCAGCAGGATAGAACGGAAGCCAGTTATCACAGCTGTGCTGTGATGGCTCCGTGCTTCCAGGCCCTCCCGCTCTTCCCAAGAAAACTGGTGAAGACATGATCCTGGAAGATTCCATGTTCACATCCTGATGTAAACAAAATTACCTGCACCGTTCCCCAAAACTAAAGGGCTGTTAAAATAATAGGAATTTCCTTTGCCAACTCCCCCAGCACTCACAGGCCTTCTTCCCTTGCACACTTGGGTTCAGTTTAACTGTGCATAGTTAAAGGACTGGTGCACTCTAATACTCAAACTTCAAATGCAGCCATCCAGTGCAGACCGAAGATTGTTTCATTTATTTTTACTTGATTATAAGTAAAAAAAAAAAAAAAAAAAAAATTCATTAAGACTCTTCCCTCACCTGAGAATTGGGCACAACAGATATCACCAATGGTTGGATAAAAATCTGAGCGTGGAGACACTTGACCACAGTATTCGCTAAGGGATGCCTGAAGTTCAGCGAGCTTATCTGTCGATATAGATCACATCTTAAACACAGTAAATACAAATCTACGCATTATCTTCTTTTTCACATGTTGAGTCTCTTGAAGTACAAAGATTATACAACCAGCACAAATCAAAGAAAATTTACTTACGTCCGCTTTGCAGCTGTTGACAAAAGAAGTCTTCTGGAGTCTGAATGTGGGCAACCACACCACAAAACTTATCGCCTACATTCAAAGTTAACACTTTGGGGATTAGATCACTTCTATCCACAACAACTCTGTTTTCAGCTATCATTTTTCCAACATCTTCAAGATCATCTTAACAAAAAAAAAAAAAAAAAAAAAAGAAAGAAAGAAAAACCAAGGCATCTGGTTATCATTCAGCTGATTTTTGTAGCATTTCAAACCCAGTCACGCTTCTTCAACACCTCTAGGCCTTAACACACGCTATTCTTCCTCCCAGAACACACTCCCAATCTCCCAGCAACGCGGTTATTTCTTGCTCAGTGTGGTGTCAGTGTAACCTTGAAAAGACTTCCCCCTAACCCAGGTTAGGTGCTCCCACTGCACTCTCCATGCACTCGCTCTTATGCCGTTTTATCATCTCTTCTCTACATGTCCGTCCTGACCACAGAATACCCTCCACTAAGGCACCTCCATAGTCCCTCAGTGAAGCAAATACTGCCCAGGAGATTTCTGTTCCTTCTACAAGACAGCTCTGCAAGCCTTGCTTTTACTACCGATGACTTCCTTCTAGAAGCATTCACCCTTCTGTTGCTCTGGCAACTTTTGTCCCCACTCTCTACCCACCTCCCCCATTATGACTTCTCACTTGATGCTATAGGCCCTAGGTTTATCCCCCACCCCTTTCTTTTCCCTGATCCCACACTCTCCCTAACATACCACCAGCATTTATGGTTTCAACCATGACTACTACTAGACCAGTAAGTGTTCGGTTTTCTCCTCTAGATGGCAAAGAATTACTACAAACTTTCCAGCAGAGCTGTCATACTAAGATTTGTGTTCTGGGGATATCATGTACAGTATTATAAAGAATTCAGACAGCAGAGGGGCGCCTGGGTGGCTCAATGGGTTAAGCCTCTGCCTTCAGCTCATGTCATGATCTCAGGGTCCTGGGATCGAACCCCGCATCAGGCTCTCTGCTTAGCAGGGAGCCTGCTTCCCCTCCCTCTCTGCCTGCTTCTCTTCCTACTGTCATCTCTCTCTGTGTCAAATAAATAAAACAAAAAATCTTAAAAAAAAATTCAGACAGCAGAAATGGTAAAGTCAGAGAAGGTTGTTGCAATTATCCACAACTGGTAAGGATTCCTGAACTAGAAAAATAATAAGGAAAAAAAGGATTTTAAAAAAGAAAAAAAATCATATACAAAGGATATTCAGGAAGAAGAACCAATAAAGACCTGGCAACCAATGAGACAAGGCAAAGGACAGGAGGTAAGGATAAGGTAGACTTAAAAATGTGTCAACCTGGTTTATATGAAGGGATACATCTAATCACAGAACCATTAACCTGGCCATCACCTCTGGATGAATGAGCAAGAAACGATGAGGTATGTCTGCATCCAAAGTAATTGGTAAAGGAACAAAGTAAGGAGGAAAACAGGGCAATAAGTACCACATATAACTAGGAAATGAGAAAATGATGGTAGCAAAACGTCTTAGTTCTTGTTTAGTATAACTCTTGTTATACTAAACGGAAAAGCCACACACATAATTAAACGAGAAGTAAAAAAAAATTTATGAAGAAACACCATCTTACCAGAACAGAATTACCCCTATTTGTTATTGTTGGAACACCTAAGTAAGGAGGGAAAATTAAACTAAGGAAATGTTAGCTAAAAACCCTTCAACTCAAACTGTCATGATATTTAGTACTTCGGAGATTTCTGATAATCATCATGTCAAGGATTAATATGGAAGACAGATATGGAAGGAAAACAGGCAGGGAAGACTAAGATTAGACATAATGTACTACTAAATGAAAAAGTTATCTTTCTTACATAAAGTTCAAATGGTTATTTCCATTAAATCTGTCAGTGTGACAGCTCTGCCCTTTTTTTTTTTTGTTTAGGAGAGAAGATATTCTTTAGTACCTGGAGTCACTGTACTATTCTATACGAATCTGTATACTCACTTGCTTCTGCACTTTGCTTCTTAGAATTTTGTCCTTTGGGTTTCAAGCCATATCCCATTTCTATGAGCACATCATCTAAGAGTTTTCCTAAAAATGGTTAAGAAAATACATCCCTATTGAGATATTATACCAAGAGGAAAAGCATAAACATGAAACAAATGAATCACAATCATGTGACCTAGAGATCATATCTATTAATACACTCGCCTATTATGTTACCAGTTCAGTTTCTGTGTGCAAAATACTGTTAACTAATGCTCAGCCTTAAAAATTGAGGCAAAATTCCCATTGTCATGTGGCAGAAAATTTTATAAAAATATTTCACCTCAAAATTCTGGATAACATGAAAGATTTAGTTGCTACCTCACTGGCAGGCTTAGTATGGACACCATTTATAAGAAAAAAAGAAGTTTAGTGTTCAACTAAGACTACTTTTTCTCAAAGTATGGCTGAAACAAGGGGTAGCCAGCATGTCATAAACTTCAAGTTCCTTGAAATACCACCTGAGGGATTTTGGAGGGGAGAGGGTGGGGGGTGTGAACCCGGTGGTGGGTATTGCGGAGGGCACGTATTGCATGGAGCTCTGGGTGTGGTGCATAAACAATGATTTTGGAACACTGAAAAAAAATTAAATAAAAAAAAAAAGAAATACCATCCAGAAGACTGAGTCAAAATACGAAACAATACACAGCAAAGAAAATACTTAATTTCACTAAAGATTTAAATGAACTTTCTACCATGTCATCAACCAACAGCATGTCTCCTAAAGTAAAAGAATGATACCTTGGAAAGTGAGACATAATTATAAGCACACGGTCAGAAGTCACTTTTTGAACACACAGAAGGGATTCCAAGGGGTTTCCATCTCCACACTTAAATACTAGGCACTTACACTCTCATTACTAAACAAACACACTTCTGTGAAGATTCTTCAAGGAAAAAGCACTCGTGGTGAAAGTATGGACCAATTCATAAGGAAACTCTTGAATTTTTCTCCATAAGTGAGTAGAAATCAGGAATGGTGATCGTAACGGCCGTATCAAAAGGCTAACACAGTCATCCCCACACTAAGTCAGCATCTATCCTTTGAAGACCCCCAGCTCCACCACCGATGCCGATGCCGGGTCTCTGACTGACTGCCACCGGCAAGAGCAAGGTCACACCCTGAAGGACTTGCGAGAAGCTTACTTGGCCTCATTTCATGTTTCTATTTCTTCTCTGCATAACAGCTGAAGACTAAACACCATGTTAATTGCTGCATCTACAGAACAGAGTTAGATCTTACCTGAGCTGGGCAGCCTCACATCCACAGCAAAGGTAACCACTTCTTCTTTGGAGATGTCAACAATCTTTACAGAGCAGTACTGCTCCATTAACAGTGACTTAATCGTTTTGACACATTCACTGCTCCAGTTCCCCTCTGCTGGGATAACACTGGCCACAAAGCACTTTATGGCCTGAAAGATTTTACATGAGTTACTAAAAAATTAGTATTTGAAAATGATTTTTTCTAATTAATAACATGAAGATTTTTTAAAGGTAATACATTTATCACTGAAAATTTATCAAAAATCTTCCAAGAATAAACAATTTTATGTTTTTGTAAGTAGTTACATATGTAATTATGTATTTTTTTACATATGTATATTATGTATGTAATTACGTAATTTTGTATGTAATTTTTGTATGTAATTTGTCTCTTGTGCTACTCTATCCATGTGCTTTTCCTTTTGGGACCTGAAGCTTGAGAAATTCATGAAAGGATAACTAATTATCCCTCAAATACATATAAATTCAGGTTGCTTCCAGACAATGTAATAAACATAGAAATGATTGTTTTAAAAGAACAGATGGATAAGATGTCCCTAAAAAATGCTAAGTTTCTCATGTAAGGAAGTATTACCTAAGGCTTCTTAAATGGATCCAAGAAAGCCAATGACATTTATCTACATTTAGTAAAAAATGAAAAATATACCAATAGGTACTTTTTTATAATAACCATCACAGAACAGAGCAAGCAAATATTGTGCCCATTAAAATATTAAAGACAGCTCTTTGGGGGCACTATTAGGAATTTAGAAAGTAAAAAAGACTCACACATGGAGGAAATAAGTCAATGTTTCTATTTAGTTGGTGAATTCTGTTTATTGGAATTATTTCTTCATTTCCATAATCAATATATAAGACGTGTGCCTTCTTCTGCAGCATATCAACATCTTGTATCATTACTCTGTTCCAGGTCTGAAAGTGAAATATAATGGTACTCTGCTTCAAAACAGTATTTCAGGCTTCAAAACTCTCAGCCCATCTATAGAACAGCCAAAGGAGAAACTACAGCTCTGTTCTGAGGGACTCATTTAACAGGTTAATCTAACAATCTGGCTAAGAAATCCCTGAATTTGTCTTCTTAGGAGACTAATGTACACACAACCACTTCCAGGTTACTCTAGCCCAGGAGACACAATGACACACTAATGCCTCAGTACAGAAGTGCACAGGCTGCAGGGCTGGCTGTCCGTGTGCACTTGGCAGAGGAGGCTCCTATCAACAGAGCTGGAGGGCTCACCCAACAAATCCATAATACCAAATGAGGAAGAGAGACAGGAATGTGACCACAGACTCTGGTTAAGCCAGCAAATGCATTATTAAAAGCTCCAGTGTCCAGCTTATATGACAAAAGTAAATTAAAACATCATATTAAATAATTCACTTCATCAGCAGTTACCTGATCAACAGTGTACTTGGCAACACAAACTTCCCCCTTAACAGGAATGTAATCCTCCTCAGTTGTATGTGCATAGGTTTCCTTTAGACTCGCAGAGAGCTGGTTCATGTATTCTAATACTTCTGAAGAATATAACTGCACATAAAAGTCACTTGGGTGTTTGAATTCAGTAACTGTACCCTTTCAAAAGACAGAAAAGGTGCAATAATTCACTGAGAACACAAGCACATGGGAATTTCTAAAAGCTTTCTAACGAGATTTTTAAAAGGGTATTTTAAGACAGTTTTCGCAATCAGTTTCATCAGTTACATTTTGTAGCTCACTTAGAAGCTCAAACTAAAAACAGGAAACAAGGAATAAAAATCTATAGTTCTTTGGATCTCTGTCTATAGAAATTAAATAACAAATACCTTTATTTCCATGGTTTTCCTGAGTTGTAGACTTCTCAAATCAGAAAACATTATTTTATCAGCACCAATGGCTATTTCTTTAGTAACTCCAAGAGGATAGTCACCCTGGGTTTTAAAAAAACAAAACACATGAGTGAGTTACTTATACAAGCACATGTTTCAGCAATACTGTGGCCACCATTTGCTGGAATTGAGGCCAAAATAGTCCCTGAGGCTTGAATAACAGAGAGATATAGTGTGTACCTCCAAGAGCCAATAAAACCCACTGTCCCTAGGCAGTTTACACAGCAGTGGGATCACTGAAGTATCAGGCCATAATGGTGATGATAATGTTGAGTTTATAAAATAAAAAGGGGGGGGGGTTAGTGTTTTAAGTTTGTACTTGTTAACATTTTATAAGTATGAATATTTGAGGAAGTCAGATTTTTTTTTTAAGTAGAAGCTAGGACCAGCTAGAGAAGCCTAAAAATTATAGATGAGCTGAGCACTACTGATATTTTTCAGGTTATGAATGACTTAGCCCACAGTTACCTACATGGAAGAGAGGACTTACAGAAAAAAAATGCCCCTTTGATACGAGGGCAGGACACAAAGCCAGAGAATGTGTGCATGCAGGGACTAGAGAGAGGGGCTGTCTCTCAGAAATCCAAACAATTTTACACTGAGACACAGGCATCACAAGTCCTTCTGGGCAGAGTGCTGGGCACACATAATGCTCAAAAATCCCCAACAGTCACCCAATCGATCATTAAGGTGTACAGGTTACTCCACAGGAAACAATGGTTTTAATAAACACTGATGCAGAGGCGCCTGGCTGACTCAGTCAGACGGGCCTGCAACTCCATCTGGGATCTGGAGAGTTCGAGCCCCATGATGGGTGTGGAGATCACTTGGATAAACACCGGTGAAATGCAGAAGTGGTAAGTATTTTATTTAGCTTAAGTCCTCTTAATTCAAAAGGAAATCATTCAAAATTTACTCTAAAGATAAAAAGTACATCGTACCTCATTTTTCACTTCCATGTTCTTTGTTTCAAAAGGTGACTTACTATCTTCATGTTTGTGGAAACTGAAATAAAGCAGCTGATTAGAATACTTAGAGTACAGAGCCAATCAAGAGTAGGGGCCACAGTGATGTTAAATTCTCAATCATCAAAATCCAGAAGGAGAAAAACAGCTTCCTTCAGAGAGTATCACAGTAGTAACAAAGCAAAATAGTCCAGGGCTGGCTATGAAACGGTCTACCCTGTGTGCGAGCTCGCCTCTTCCAAAGCCGCTTGATTAAAGGGACCTCTGCAGCCACAATCTCCAAGCCCCAGCTTTCTTATCTACAAGATGTAATCCCTACATAACCTCAATAGTTTTGAGGACCGAATGAAGTTATAGATGTGAAACTGCTTTGTAAACTGGTAAATGCCATGCCACTAAGATTTTCGTATTTTAAAGTCGCAATTCATGAGACACTGTGAGAGTTCTACCTTATCATAATTCAGGAAAGAACACGTGTTTGAAAGGAATTCTAAAGGTCTACTTATTACAAACACTAAAAACTTAAAGTTCTGACTCTGAATATGTACTAATAGAATCATATTCATGGAAACTCAGTCCTGAATTTGTAAGCTCTTCATTTCAAATTTGCATCCTTTATGTTACACCTCAGTAAATAAAAGTAACAACTTCTGCATAGTTATGGCCTGCTAACCTCATTTGATTCTTATACTATCAAAAATAAAGCCCATTTAAGTATTCCCTAATGAATAAAAGAAATCATGCTTACTTTTGTTGAACAGGCTTGCACACGATGCTGTGTGCGGACCAGTCCCTTCTCTGGCACGCTATGGAGCAGTAGTAGGTCTGCTTGCACTGTGAGCACCTCAGCGATCCTACAGAACACAGCCCGTAACATCACCAGTGTTTTATTCCAAGTATTTGTTGCTGAGAGCAAGACATTTTCAAAGACCAGACATATCAATCACCATTCTATGAATCACATCAGGAAGATTACTTGAAGAGGATTATGATGTTTTTTGATTAGGCGTTAAGATTAAATTTTTAAAGCTCTCTCAGATTGCAAATAGGAACGCAAAGATGAAAATGAAAGGTGGGACAGCCTGAAAACATAACTGACTTTCCTAAAGTAGAGCCCAGAACACATTATAAAAGGCACAATCAAAGGAAACAGAGAGTGTGTGGTAGTGAAAACAAACTCGTGCAAGCCAACTCTGACATGGCTTATTACCTCGCGCTGTTAAAAAAAATACAAGACAAAAAAACCAATGAAGAGAATCACATCCAGAAAAACCCAGAAGTTTTTTAAATAAAGTACTAAAAAACCCTATGAATATACAGGCAGAAAAAAAAAAAACCCACATAAAGAAACAACAACAACAAAAAAACCAGACTGGCCTCAAATGGTTCTACTCAAAAGAAAAAAAAAAAAAAAAAGCTAAATATCCAAGTAGCCAGTAAGCATGTGAAATACTGCTCAAGATCACTCACGGGTCATGAGGGAAATAAAAGTTAAAAGCACACTGCGATACCAGTATACACCCACGAGGAGAGGGCTAAAGTTGAAAAGACCAGCAGCACCGAATGACAGAGATGTGGAGCACATGGAACTCTCTATCACTGGGAAGGCAGAACAGGATAACTACTCAGGAAAATGGCTTGGCTGTTTCCTCGAAACTTAAATATATACCTACCCTTTGACTCAGCAATTATACTCCTAGGTATGTACCCAAGAGAAATGGAAACATATATCCACATAAGGACTTGTGCAAAAACGCGGAGAGAGCTCTATTCATAATAACCAGAAGCTAAACACAAGCAAAACTGTTCAACAAAAAACCCAGATACACTGTGATAGAATCATATAAATACTACTTGGCAACAAAAAATAGTGTACATAGACCATATTAATACTCAAAATATTATTCTAAATGAAAAAAAAGCTTCACACAAAAGAATCAAGATTCCATTTTTATGAAGTTCTAAAACTGGCAAAATTAATTTACAGTTCAATTAAAAAAACCACTGTGGTTGCCTCTCGTGGCCATAGAGATTGGAAGGGGCTAGAAGGGAACTTTCTAAGAAGATAGAAATATTCTGTCTTGAGAAGCATGTGAGTTTGTGCATGCCAATGCACGTAAATTTTATCGTAAACAAAACTATGGGAAATAATAACCGGGGAAGGAAGGAGCAAGAGTGGAAAGGTATGGATGAACAACTGTAGGACGCTGGTGGCTGCTGAAGCAGAGATGGGTATAGAGCAGGTACAATATTCTGTTCATACTTACTATGTTTTAAACTTTCCGTAGTAAAAATATTTTTCAAATGTGTGAAAAAAATAATCCAGACATGTTAGGGAAATATGCTTACCAAACAAGCCACAGCGATGGCAAGTTGTTGACCGAAAAGAAGGTCCTAAGGAGTTGAAGAGTGCTGAATTATTTATGGACAAGGAATTCTCAACCAACTTGTGTATTTTTTTTGACTTTGCAGGAGGCACGTTATTGCTAGGCTTCTATTAAGAAAAGAGAATAGCAATATTAAAACTTGGTAGTAGTTTTTTTTTTTAAATACTGTATTAGGGATTTCCTCTTCTGGACAGGTAAAAAAGATGTACCTTTCCCTATTCCTCCTATTACATGCTACTAAAAACCCAGACTTATAAACAAACATAAGCTGACTTTGACAAGAGGGCAGCAGACAGGCTAGGAAACTTGGGGCCCAGAGAAGAACAAGACAATGCGTTCCTGAGTTTTCTTTTGGCCTCATGTATTTCAGACACAGTGCTGGAGAAGCCAGCAACCCAAAATGCCAAACAGTATAGACAATAAAAGCCCCAACAGAAAGTATCCTCTCTTGAGCTAAAGACCAAGAAGCGGGCATCCCAGCAATACAGAAAACCAGTAACTGTTCTACCCTAGACAAACACCACAGTAAAAGCTGTGGCCCTGTTCTAGAGTAGGGTGCTGGCACTTCGTCCCTGGGAGTCTCCCCGGGAACCCGGACTTTCACCCAACAGGTAAGAGTGTTCCTCCTACCCCACCCACCATTACTGGGGAGGTAGAAGAGGACTCCCAGTGGACAATCAGGACTTTTTACCACTGTTCAAAAGTAATGAGTGTCTCCCAAATCTTCCCCTCTAATTCTCCTCTCTGACCTACCTACTCTCTCCCCCTCCATCCCACTCCTATATCAGTAAAGAGGCACTCATCACTTCTGGCAAGGAGGAGGTATCACATGAGGCCTACCTGGAAGCTGGAACTCCCACCCTCACCCAAAAGCAAAGGAGAGCACCTCCTTCAGTGCCAGCTCAGGCTGACTGAAGAACCTGGACATCTACTCCCACCCAGCAGCACCCACCCTCTGATGTAGGGTCAGAGGAAGCTAGCTAAAAAGGAAGTTTAAATAAGATACAGAATTTCATTAACATAATACCCCAAATGTGCTAGTTTCAATAAAAAATCACTTGTCTTATTTAGAAAAAGGGAAATCACAACTGAATTAAAAAAAAAAATGCCAACATCAAGACAACAGAGAAGTTTATTTGACAAACATTTTAAAGGAGCCATCAATAGTTCAGTAAGCAATTAGGAGCACAATTGAAACAAATGTAAAGAGTCCCAGCAAAGAAACAGAAGATATAAAGAAGAACCAAATGGAAGTTTCACAACTGGAAAGCAAAATAACAAGGAAACACAGTGAGGGATGCCACGCCAAAATGTAGAGAACAGAGGAAAGGCTCAATAAACTTGAAGACTGAACAACAGAAATTGCCTCACCTAACAAGAGAGAAAAAACAAAGTGGAGAAAAAACTAAATTAACAGAGCCTCAGAGACCTATGGGACTATAACAAAATATTTAACATTCATGTCTTTGGAGTCCCAGGAGAGAAAAAAAGGCAGGGTGAAGAAGTTCTTTTTTTTTTTTTTTTTTTTTAAGATTTTATTTATTTATTTGACAGACAGAGATCAAAAGTAGGCAGAGAGGCAGGCAGAGAGAGAGGAAGGGAAGCAGGCTCCCTGTTGAGCAGAGAGCCCGATGTGGGGCTGGATCCCAGGACCCTGGGATCATAACCTAAGCTAAAGGCAGAGGCTTTAACCCACTGAGGCACCCAGGCACCCCCAAAGAAATTCTTAAATAAAAAAGGCCCCAGACTTACAAAATTTGGCAAAAGATATAAATCTACAAATTCATGTTGAGCAAGTCCCAGACCAAATCAAAGAACTCCACACCAAGACTCACGTAGTCAAACTTCTTCAAGCTAAAGACAAAAAAGGTTAAAAGCAGAGAGAGGAAAAGGACATCTTACTTACAGGGGAAAAAGTAATTCAGAAGAAAATAGATTTCTCAAAATATACCCTGGAGAGCAGAAGGAAGTAATACAACATTTTTCAAGTGCTGAAAGAAAAGAACCGTTAGCTGAGAAACTTCTCCATGAAAAGTATCCTGCAGGAGTAAAGAAGAAATCAAGACATTCTCAAATGAAAGAAAACTAAGAATTTGTCACCAGTAGACCTAAAGAATGGCTAAAGGACGTTCTCTAAACATAAAGGAAATAAAGGAATGCTGGAACAAAAGGAAAGGAAGAACACATTAAACAAAAATACAATAAGCACAATAGACTTAACAGAAAAAAACTGAAGCAAAATGAAACTGAAAAGAGAAAAAGACAATATATAATTGTAGAGACCTTAATATCCCTATCTCAACAATTAGTAGAACTACATTGAAAATCACCAAGAATACAAAAGAACTGGAGATCACCATCAACCAAGGGATTCTGTTAGACATTTATAGATCATTCTACCAACCACAAGATGGACATTCTTTTCAAGTGCTAAAGAACATATACTAAGTCCACACACAGGGCCATAAAGAAAAGCTCAACAAATTTAAATCACACAGAGTAGGTTTTTCAACGACAGTGGATTCAAACTAGAAATAAGTAACAAGAGTAATTAATAATCTTCAAACATTTGAAAACAATAGACTTCTAAACAATTCATGAGTCAAAGAGGAGGTCTCAAAGGAAATGAAAAAAAAAAGTTGAACTAAAAGAAAATGAAAACATAACAAATCAAAATTTGTAAGACACAGTTAAAGCATTGCCAAGAGGTAAATCCATAGCACTAAGTTCACACACTAGAAAAGAGGGAAAATTTCAAATCAATAATCTAAATTCCCATCTTAAGAATCTAAAAAAGTAAGAAAAAAAATGCCAAAAGCAAACAGAAGCAAGTAAACAAAGATAAAAGGAGAAATCAATGAAATTAAAACACAAAAACTTAGAGAAAAAAAAAAATCAATGAAACAAAGACCTGGTTCTTTGATAGGACCAAAAAAGGGGCACCTGTGTGGCTCAGGTGGTTAAGCATTGGACTTCAGATCAGGTCATGATCTCTGGGTCCTGAGATCAAGACCAGGTCAGGCTCCCTACTCAGCAGGGAGACAGCTTCTCCTTAGACCCCCTCAACCCTCTTCCCCCCACCAATGGAATAAATACGCCTAATTTTTGACAAAATTTTGACAAAATTATTGATAAATAAATAAATAAAATCTTAAAAAAAATAAAACTACTGATACAACAAACCCTAGATGAATCTCCACGGAATTACACTGAATGAATTTATCCAATCCCAAAAAGTTACATACTGTAGGATTCCATTTATATAACATCCTTGAAATGACAAAACTCTCGATGTGGATTAGATTTGTAGCCTCCATGGATTAAGGAGGTGGTAGGGGCAAGAGAGAAATGGTATGACCATAAAAAAGCATGTAAGGGAAAGATGCAAATGTTCTGTATCTTGACAGTATCACTGTCAACATCCTTATTGCCATATTATACTAAATTCTGTAGCACATCACACAGGGAGAAACTCAAAGAGCTACACAGTATCTGTATCTCTGCACGCCATTGCAGGGCTGCACTAACAGTGGCATGGCATACTGTAATTACGTCAACAGAACTGATTTTTTTTTTTTTAAGATATTAGGATAAAGAAAAGGAAGCTTCACCTTCAATAACATCTGAAAATTGAGTAATTCTTCACTAACACAATACAAAATATGTTTAGAATCTTTTACACCCAAACAAAAACACAAAATAGAAAACAAACAAAAAACCTTACACTATTTACTTCTTTGGGTGGTGAATTGTTTCCGGCATTTAAAGGGGACACTGAGTTTCCTGGAGAGAGAAAACATAAAGAGCCAAATATTACTTTATTCCTGAAAATGTAGAAAACCATAATTAGATATTCAAATAATAAAGATATACTATAATAGCCTTAAGCCTACACTACAAATAAACAACTTACTTTTCCTAATAAAAAATAAGGATTTGTTTGAACATTCAATTACTATTCTTCTTGTGAATTTTTCTCCATTCACTGAGGCAGCAATTCTCAGACTTTTTTGAACCTCAGACTCATATACACACTTAGAAATTGTGAACCTCAGAGAGATTTTGTTTATATGGCCCATGTGTCTCAATACTTACCTATATTAGAAATTAAGGGGTGCCTCACTGACTCAGTAGAGCATGTGACTCTTGATCTAAGGATCATGAATTCAAGCCCCACACTGGGCATAAAGCTTACTTAAAAAAAAAAAAAAAAGGTAAGGATACCTGGTGGCTCAGTGGTTAAGCATCCAAGTCTTGATTTTGACTTGGATCATGATCTCAGGGTCCTGAGACTGAGCCCTGTGAGGGCTCTGTGTTGGGTATGGAGCCTGTTTAAAATTCTCTCTCTCCCCCTGTCCCCCCTCCCCCTAAAAACTGTTAAAAAGAAATTAAAATTAGAAATTTCAAAGTTTTAAAAATTAAAAGTTTATTTAAAAATAAATACACTACGTTGACATGATTTTTGTACGTAAAACAACTACATTTTCAAAAGCAAAAAAAAATTGTGAGAAGAGTAGCACTGTTTTACATTTTTGTAATGTTTGGTTTAAATCATGATCGTTGGATTCACGTACCTGCTTTTGCATTCAATCCCCTGTATTGTTTTGGTTGAAGCATATGAAGAAAATCTGGCCTCGCACAGATACATGATTGCAAAAAGGAGTATTTAACTGCCTTCTCAGGTAATTATAGATGTTTTCCTTTAACATCATGCCAAAACTCAAGTGGTAGTTTGAGGGGTAGTTGCAATGAGGAATCTAAAACTTTTTCATAATGTGACATTGGAATCCACTGATTGATCCTGTACTTTTGAGTGGATTTTTACCCATGAGTGACTATGCAACATGAGGCATTGGCCATTTGGAGAAGAATGAGAAACTCTTGAGTTATACAGATCTTTCAATTGTGGACAGATTCCATTACAAAATATTTTAAAATTCATGTGTGTTATTTAGTATCAACAGGCATCTCCCCAGGAAAGTCTAAGCATTGAGAAGCTGTCATGGCAGAGTGGCAGATAATGCTTTTCCTGAAATTCTCATTTTGCTCAAAAGCTTGAATTTTATCATTAGCAACAAAATACTGTCAGGTGTTTTCCTTGAAGTAATAGGTTCACTTTATTCATTTTTGAGAAAATGAATGCCAGATATCTAAATCTGAATAACCAGAATTTTTCATTCTTTTCAAGTAAAAAATGATGTTCCAAGAAAAAAGTTTCCATATAGCCTATAACTCAGTCACATACATGCTTTTCATACTTCCTATGAAGCACAAGTTAGGGGTAATTCCCATTTTGTTACACAAAATACTAAAAATATGCGTACACAAGTGTCAAGATTTGTCAAGGACAGCCCTGAGTAAGGCATTTCTGGTTTTGTTTTAACCGCAAGTTTATAGCAATAAAAAAACCCAATTACCACTAGCCCAAGTAGGTAGGAGCTAATGAGGCATTAACGATAATGGCATTAATAGTTTACCTTTGCTTCTGCATCATTGGTGTAAAGTCAGCCCGACAAAAAAGGCAAATGATATTTTAGTATTATCGGGGAAATAGTTTTGACCTCTTGGGAAACCCCAGAGGCCCAAGGGCCACGCACCAGAACCACATCACCATAACATTAAAAGATCACATATGATAATACGTTCACCCAGTGCCCCCCCAACTTCAAAACCAGGTTTTTGGAATTAGGACTAAAGGAACAACTTTTTAAAAATCTGATGAAACAATATAATGTCTTATGTGTATCTTTGTGACAGATTGTCTATCTCAAATGCAAATTATGCAATTTACATAGTATTTTTTAAACATGGCCAATCTTTAAAAAGGCAGAGTATGTCCTTTCTATAGTCCTTGGACGGTTCTCCCATTGTGGGGGGAAGCTCCTCTGTAGACATGCTCTCCTCCCAAAATGTTTTTTGTGATGAATCTAGTCAAAGGAAGTTATTTGGCACCTGGCTTTTCCTTCTAAATCTTTAAATGCAAATACTGTAAGGTAGCTATTTAGTTGTTTTGTTAATAGCACATGGGTGTGTGATCACATACTGTGATAAGCCAAAGAAACCATCAGAACCAAGAAGTAATAAGCCTGTAGTTTTCACTTACCTGTTGACAACGTCTTCCTGTCTCCTTTGGATCCAACCACCTCTCCATTGATGCTGTTAGGGTTTGAAGATACTGAATTGTCTTCTTGACTAGCCAAATACGGTTTGGTTTGCTCACAAAGCAAAAAACTGTTTTTTTTATTTCCATTCTCCGGGCTTTTCAACCGGAAATTAGGGTGGTTAGCATGTGCTCCAGGACTTCTTAAAGAATCATGTGGCGGAATCTTGTTTTCATTTTTCTCAAAATTAAATGGCTCTGTCATCTTACAAATAGATGCCTCCAAATTATTTCTTGACATCATAGTATGTGGCAATTTAACATTCACAGAAGCCTATGGGAAGAAGTGCATTTAAAAAGCAATTTTTAATTACAAAAGTAGAAGCATCGCAGGCCCTTTTTATGTAACAAGTAAGGCTCATGAATAATTCCAAAGCAGAGGTAACCGTGATATCAGAGCCTGGCCTAAAAGCAAAAGGAACAGATTCTCTATCTCGGTAGGTACAAACTCCCAAGTTTCACACAATTCAACCACAGACAAAAGGCTAACTCAAGAGACATCAAAAGAGTCATCTCAGAGTTCGACACCATTTTTTACTTTAAAAAGCTTCTGAAACAACAGGAATAAAAAAGGACTTGCATGTTTTAAGAGAAATATTTCTAAGCCACAGATTGCAACTTAACAGTCAGATACAATGAGGGTATTGTCTTCATCGGGTCATCACCTACCTTTCTAGCCTCTCAGAATCCCTCTATCTGCTCCTACTTGAGACACTGAGATCTTGAATATGCTGAGCCCAGCTCTCAGTGCCTTTACTTTCCTCATTGGCCTGGCAAAGTCTTTCCTTCCTAGGCACCCTTCACGGTTTGCCTCAGCTGACCTCTGTTTGGTCTGTTTTTCCCCAGTCCTCTGCTTGATCATCTCCAGCTTAGCTTCCATAAACTGTAATTCATATCTACTCCTTTTAAGGACTTAACTGCATGCACTTTTCTCTGAAAATAAGGTACATTTATTGTTACAAAGTGCCTCTGAGAAACCTCTATCCAGACTTGATGCTAGCTTGTTTTTTTCCTATTACTCTTAAAGAATACTAAGTGTCCTGCCTGAGGGAAGTAATAAAAGTGGACAAACAACTTTTCTTTCTGAGGCTGTGACCTACAGCTTTGTACACAGACCTCAGTTAAAACTGCCTATTGTCCCAGAACTGTTCAGGGGGAGGAGGGGAAGCCACAGAAAGCTAAACTGGTATGAGTAGTATCTAAAGATTAACACTGTTTTAAAGGGAAAACAAAAATATAGCAGAAACATCCTCCCTCCTGGTGGCCTAAAATTTCTGTATCATTTTTTGCTTTAAATTAGGCCTAGCCTAATCTGTGACAATACAGAAAAGACAATGAAATAATAAAAAAAAATACATATGCACACTCAAAGCGTGGGGGTTGGGGGGGGGGACTCTCAGTGGGCCAGATCCTGAGAAGATCCCTAACTAAAGGCTGCAGATGGGCAGTTATGGGAGATCCTGCAGCCATCAGGGAAAGCGCACGTGTGGCAGTAAGCACATCCTCCCACGGCTCAGACTGGGTGGGAGTGAGACTGTTGGGTTCAGTAAGAGACAAATTCTGTGAAGTTACAAAGGAACATAATTTTCAGGGGAAACTGGGTTGGAATAGGAATACTGAGTAACAGACAATTTATAAGAAATATAAAGAATGCACATTAAGATACTAGGGTAACTACAAGAACAAAAACAAGGCATAATTTTTAAATTACAGAAGAAAAATCTCAGTCTAACGAAAAAAAAAAAAAAAAGAAAGATTCAAGCATGGTCAATGGAAAACACCAAATAAGATGCCAGAACCAAACCCAAGCAATCCAATTATCAATGATTTAGTCTCAATTAAGAGAAAAAAAGAGGGAGAAAAACATCCTGCTAGATATTATGCACAACAGGCACACATAAAATTTATGGCAAGTTTGGAAATAATAGAATTAAAACATGTGCTATGCAAATAAAAAAAGATGAAATATGAATACTGATAGCTGATAAAAGAGAATTCAATTGGGACAAAGATTTTTTACATGTATGAAAGAAACACCCGAGGAGAGAGCACACCCAAGAATCAGTGCATCACAATGTCCTCAGATCTATAAAACAAAAACTGATTGAGGGAGGAGAAATTCAGGCCACAATAAGTACACACCTGCCTTACACACTTGTCAACAGACAGAAAACAAGTACTATTTTATTTTTTTATTTATTTATTTTTTTTAAAGATTTTATTTATTTATTTGACAGAGAGAGATCACAAGTAGACAGAGAGGCAGGCAGAGAGAGGGAGGGAAGCAGGCTCCCTGCCGAGCAGAGAGCCTGATGCGGGACTCGATCCCAGGACCCTGAGATCATGACCTGAGCCGAAGGCAGCGGCCTAATCCACTGAGCCACCCAGGCGCCCACAAGTGCTATTTTAATACCACGATAAACTTGATCTAGTAAGGACCAATACAATCAAGAGCACTCATTTTTCCAACACTGGGCATATCTCGAACTAGAAAAGTCACCTCAACTGACTCCAGAAACACTAATGCCATGCAAAATCACGTTCACTTACCAAAGTATACAAATCTCCACCTCAAGTTTTGCTTCCCAGAGAATCAGCCTCCAACAACCACATGAGCAGGCGAAGGGTTTTGGTTTTGTTTTTTAACGTGGTAAAATATCACAAAGACAATAGCAAACATGACTATATAAAACAATTACAAAAAATAGCAAGCAGCCAGAAAATGAAGATTAATGCACAGATGGAAAACTCTCTATCAAAATTTTTAAAAAATGGGATAAACAATAAAAACATTCAGATACTATAGCGATGTGACTAACCCCAAGGCCGACTTCCACCGCTGATTTTGCTAGCTTGAGTCAGAGATAACGCTGGCCATAATCATTCTCCTGAGCAGAATTTCTCCTAGCAGAATTTCTCAGAAGCTCTGTCCTTTCCTGATGAACAGGAACAGATTTGGCTGCAGGATCTTTCATCCCTTTCTTTCTTTAATGCAATCGGGAAGCAATAAGCAAAAAGGAAAAAAAGCACACCTAAGGACGGTAGAGTGAAAAAGGCAAAGCACCTGATGTCTCTGTCCGTATCCCTGAGTCGCAGCACCAGCCCTGATGGGCCGATGCAGACTCACTGTGGCATCAAATAAACCCATGAATTCTGTTATTTGCAGCCCAACAGATACAGATACCAATAAAATGTGAGCAAAAGGCATGAACAGAATGCACAGAGAATGAAGATTAGTTGATAAACATAAGGGGGAAAACATGCAACCTCATTTGTAATTAAAAAAAATCAAATTAAATAATTATGTATTATTTTCTGCCCAGCATGGGTGTGATTAAAAAGGACACTCCCATTGGGCCCCTGGGTGGCAAAGTTGCTTAAGTGACAAACTCCTGATTTCAGCTCAGGTCATGATCCCAATGTTCTGGAATCCAGCACTGTGGGGTGGCTCCCTACTCAGCAGGGAGCCTGCATCTCTCTCTCCCTCTGCCTCTCCCCCCTGCTCATGCCCTCTCTTCCTCTCTCAAATAAATAAAACCTTTTTAAAAAGTAAAGATAAAATCTTTGAAAAATAAAACAAAATTCCTTTGCATGGAATATAAATTAGTATGTTTTTATGGGGAGACAATTTGGATATACATACATATACACACCTACATGTGTGTAGGTCTACAAATAGATATATATTCTTAAGGTATGTATGTATTCTTTTCATTTTTATTAAATATTTATTTTAGAGAGAGAGAGAGAGATGTGCATGAGCAGAAAGGGCAGAGCGAAAGAGAATCTCAAGTAGACTCCACGCTGAGCACGGAGTTTGACAAGGGGCTTGATCTCATGACCTGAGCTGCAACAAAGAGTGGGACACTTAACCGACTATGCCACCCAGGCACCCCAAGTATACATGTATTCTTAAAAATATTCTAGCCATTTACCTGGTAAATCTACATCTAGAAATCATCCCATTAAAATAACCCTAACAGGGGCACCTGGGTGGCTCAGTGGGTTAAAGCCTCTGCCTTAGGCTCAGGTCATGGTCTCAGGGTCCTGGGATCGAGCCCCGCATCGGGCTCTCTGCTCAGCAGGGAGCCTGCTTCCCCCCTCCCTCTCTCTCTGCCTGCCTCTCTGCCTACTTGTGATCTCTGTCTCTGTCAAATAAATAAATAAAATCTTAAAATAAAATAAAATAACCCTAACATTGGGGTGCCTGGGTGGCACAAGTCGGTTAAGCACCCAGCTCTTAATTTCAGCTCATGTCATGATCTCAGTGTTGTCAGATCAAGCCATGTGTCAGCTCCATGCTTGGCATGAAGTCTGCTTAAGATTCCCTCCCTGTCACTCTGTCCCTCTGCCCCTCCACCCACTCCTCCTCTCTCTTTCAAAATAAGTAAAATAATAATGATGATCCTGAACATCAAAAAATCCTATTTAAGGGGCGCCTGGGTGGCTCAGTGGGTTAAAGCCTCTGCCTTCTGCTCATGTCATGATCTCAGGGTCCTGGGATCGAGCCCCGCATCGGGCTCTCTGCTCAGCAGAGAGCCTGCTTCCCTCTCCTTCTCTCTCTCTGCCTGCCTCTCTGCCTACTTGTGATCTCTGTCAAATAAATAAATAAAATCTTTATAAAAAAAATCCTATTTAAAATAATGAAAAAAATTGAGAAAGAAGTTAACTGTGATATCTCTACTAGATAGATTAACACTACCATTTAGAATCTTAGCTTTCGGGGCACCTGGGTGGCTCAGTGGGTTAAGGCCTCTGCCTTCGGCTCGGGTCATGGTCTCAGGGTCCTGGGATCAAGCCCCGCATCAGGCTCTCTGCTCAGTGGGGAGCCGCTTCCTCCTCTCTCCCTGCCTGCCTCTCTGACTACTTGTAATCTCTATCAAATAAATAAATAAATAAAATCTTAAAAAAAAAATCTTAGCTTTCAAAAACATTGTAAAATGTCTAAGAACAGCAAATGAAAAATCAGGAACATTGTATAAGAACTGCAATAAATAACCTCTCCATATAAGCAAGGTCAATGAAATACATCAAATTTTAAATAAGTGTTATGGGGTAAGTAGATTGACAAAAGGAATCTTTTTTATAGTCTATTTCATTTCCAAATTTTGTTTTTTTTTTTCCCCCTAAAGATTTCATTTATTCAACAAATAAAGAGAGAGAGAATGCGTGCTCAAGAGTGTGCAAACATTGGGGCGCCTGGGTGGCTCAGTGGGTTAAGTCTCTGCCTTTGGCTCAGGTCATGATCTCAGGGTCCTGGGATCGAGCCCCACATCGGGCTCTCTGCTCAGTGGGGAGCCTGCTTCCCCCCTCTCTCTGCCTGCCTCTCTGCCTACTTGTGATCTCTCTGTCAAACAAATAAAATCTTAAAAAAAGAAAAGAAAAGAAAAGAGTGTGCAAGCACAAGCAGGGGGAAGGAGAGAGGGAGAAGGAGAAGCAGACTCCCTATTGAGCAGGGAACCTGATTCTGGGCTCCATCCCAGGACCCTGGGATCATGACCTATGCCGAAGTCAGATGCTTAACTGACTGAACCACCCAGTTGTCCCTCAAATTATGTTTAAAAATGAATTACTTTTATAGAAAAAAAGCATTTTAAAGATTAAAATATTAATGTTACATTTAAATTAAGACTATTTTTTCCTCAAATGTGGTTAATTCTAAACCAAGGATCAAGTAATATTTAAACCACAAAACTAGGATATAGTCATCTTCTCAAGATACCAGTGGGGCCCTCAATACACAACAGGTAACTCCTGAAATAGCCTTTTTTTTTTTTTTTAAAGATTTTATTTATTTATTTGACAGATCACAAGCAGGCAGAGAGAGAGGAAGGGAAGCAGGCTCCCTGCTGTGCAGAGAGCCTGATGCAGGGCTCGATGAGGGGCTCGATTGTGGGGCTCGATCCCAGGACCCTGGGATCATGACCTGAGCTGAATGCAGAGGCTTTAACCCACTGAGCCACCCAGGCGCCCCCTGAAATAGCCTTTCCTTTGTCCTTATTTGATAAGGCTGACAGTCAATCCATAATCAGCTCCTTTCTATCCTGTAGCACAGTTAGCTACAGACAGTTGTCTGTGTATTCTAGATTATTTTAAGTAATTTGAGTGCAGGAACCAGGTCTGTTAAAAACATTAACAAAAAAAACACCCTGATTTCTCATAGCACCTACCATGTTTTGTACAATGAGGCACTGAAGATATTTGTATGACAAAAATATTTAAAACGCACTGTTGCACTGTTTTCACGACAACCTGGAAAGCGAAGATGAGATGCACTGTTTGAAATCACATGTGGCAGTCTCAAATGGAGGATCACATCACGTTACGAGGTTTTCTGAAACTGTATAGCAAAACTTCAAGTCTTACATCCACTCTTCCAAAGTCCAAAAACTAGTAAATAAATTGGACTTCAGAAAAAAAAAAAAAAAAAGACCAACAGAAGCAGTCTTAGAAGTTTAAACAGCAAATAAAAAGAGTGTAAGCTTAGAAGGAGCTCCACCTAGAGCAGAATGTGTAGGTGAGAAAGACACCTCACTTGCCTCACCTTATTCAGGAATCTTCATTACAACGCCCACGGCAAATGGACATGTAGACCTGCTGTGTAACTAGAATCTTCTAACTTCCTTTAATTTTGGACAACCAACTGTACTGCATTCTCCTTCATAAAAGGGTTCATTTTCCAACTGACTGACTCCTGTTGCTGCCCTGTTTCCATAACCTTCCAAATGTCTGAGATGTCGACCATATCCATTTTCCTCCAGGTCCTTCACCAGCGGTTCTAACACCTTCCAGGGTCCTCACAAGTCTGGACTTTCTCTAGGGCATCAGAAACCCTCACACAGACATCCTTCTAACTGAGCACAGGACTGCAGACGGGAGCCAACAGCCAGTCAGCAGAATCATCACTGCACCCCTCACTACGAACACTAACTACTTCCAATCACGCACTAGCTTTTGGAGTACCAGCCAGGACTACTCTGAGTATGCCTAAAACTTGGGAGTTACCTACCATCTTTTGGAATTTAATTTTTTTAATATGTTTATTATCCTATAAAAATTGCCTTTTTTAATTGCCTTTTTTCTTTTGATTTATAGTCCTATGAATTCTAACACATGTATTTCAACGTTAAACGCCTAAGAAATTGCAATTATCCCTACTTGGCTTCATCCTGTGTGAAGCACTGGACATACCTGAATCTGGAGTGGGCAGACACTATTCCATAATGCTGTGCTTCCCAACCTTGGGCTACTGACTTTGGATACCAGTACAGGTGTGTTACAGACATCGCTGCAATGGTAATGATACCTCATGGGCTAATCTTACCCAGTTTTAAAACAAGCAGTTTCCCCTCTATCCAATCTATTTTTTACATGCTACTGATGATGAATAAAAATGTATTTATAGGGGCACCTGGGTGGCTCAGTGGGTTAAGCCTCTGCCTTCGGCTCAGGTCATGGTCTCAGGGTCCTGGGATTGAGCCCCGCATTGGGCTCTCTGCTCTGCGGTAAGCCTGCTTCCCTCTCTCTCTCTGTCTACCTCTCTGCCTGCTTGTGATCTTTCTGTGTCAAATAAATAAATAAAATCTTTAAAAAAATGTATTTATAATCATCCCTAAATTCACAGTAATTAGTATATATTTCCTTAACACAAGAGGTTAATTAGGAAGGTCCCCAAATTTCTTCATGTTCAAGTGATCACTGATGTAATAAAAGACCAGTGGAATGGAAGTAACTGCTACAGTTCTACTCACAAAAAGAAGTCCTTGGCTTTGTATTGTCCTTTTGTCCTGTACTTCATGATTTGACACCAATAAAACCTGAAGCTCCCTAAGGGGCAAACCCTTTCTTATACTCCCCTGGAATCCTGTTCCCACTCCTCCCTCTGGCCAAGAGCATCCACGATATACCTGCAACCAGTGACTGCAAGCCTTCTCCTTCCTTCCCAGAAGAATAGAAGCTAGAGTAAAATTAATTCTTACCACAGTGTGTTAATTCCTTTAATACCAAAAGTACCTGCAGCAGATTTGCAACTATAATTTTCTTTTTCTTCTCTTAATGTTTGCTTTTTGCTTTTGTTTTCCTGGTAACCACACACATTGAGAGAATGGTTACTCAAAGGCAACATTTAGTTTTTTGGGTTTTTTAAAAATTTTATTTTATTTAAATTAACATATAGTATATTACTAGTTTCAGAGATAGAGTTCAGTGATTCATCAGTTGCATATAACACCCAGTCTTATTATACCACGTGCCCTCCTTAATGCCCATCAACCAGTTACCCTATCCTCCTAACCCCCTCCCCTCTAGGAACCCTCCGTTTGTTTCCTATGGTTAAGTCTCTCATGGCTTGTCTCCCTCTCTGATTTGTATTTATTTTTCCCTCCCTTTCCTTATGATCCTGTTTTGTTTCTTAAATTCCACATGAGGGAAATCATATAATTGTCTTTCTCTGCTTATTTTGCTTAGCATAATACACTCTAGTTCCATCCACATCATGGGAAAATTTTTTTTGATGGCTGAGTAGTAGTCCATTGTATACATAGACACCTTCTTTATCCATTCATCTGTCGATGGGTATCTGGACTCTTTCTATAGTTTGGCTATTGTGGACATTGCTGCTACCCAAAGAGGTAAAGGCTTTGTTCTCTGAAAACTATAGAACAATCATGATAGAAACTGAGGAGGGAACAAAGAAATGGAAAAACGTTCCATGTTTATGGATCAGAAGAACAAGTTTTGCTAAATTTCTACGCTACCCAGAGCAATCTATACATTGATTCACTGCAATTCATATCAAAATACTATCATCATTTTTTAGAGCTGGAACAAATAATTCTAAAATTTGTCTGAAACCAGAAAAGACCCCGAAGAGCCAAAGGAATGTTGAAAAAGAAAACAAAGCTGAAGGCATCACAGTCTCATACTTCAAGGTCTATTACAAAGCTTGAGTCACTAAGACAGTATGGTACTGGCACAAAAACAGACATATTGATCAATGGAACCGGAAATGGACCCTCAACTATATGATCAACTAATCTTTGACAAAGCAGGAAAGAATATTCAATGGAAAAAAGTCTCTTCAACAAATGGTTTTGGGAAAATTGGACAGCCACATGCAGAATGAAACTGGACCATTTTCGTAGACCATACACAAAAATAAACTCAAAATGGATGAAAGTCCTAATGTGAGACAGGAATCCATCAAAATCCTAGGGGAGAACAGGCTGCAACCTCTTTGAATTCAGCATCAGCAACTTCTTATGTGACATGTCTCCAAAGGCAAGGGAAACAAAAGCAAAAATGAACTATTTGGACATCATCAAGATAAAAGCTTTTGCACATCAAAGCAAACAGTTGACAAAAGTAAAAGACAGCTGACACAATGGGAGAGATATTTGCAAATGCTTTATCAGCTAAAGGGCTAGGATCTAAAATCTATAAAGAACTGATCAAACACCCAAGGAAACATCCAGTTTTAAAGCTATGGAACTCAATGGTTTCAGCTGAACAGGAGTTTTAAAGTGGGTCAGACCCAAATCTGAGCAGAGTCTCATCTTCCTCATTTAGCTATGCTATCTCAAGCAAAATCACTTCATCTTTCTTGGATTCAGCTTCTGTAAAATGTGGCCAATTTTAGTAACTTCCTCAAAACTCTTACCTGCCATGATTAAATTCAAGAACGTATGTAAACTACTTAGCACAGTGACTAGTGCTTACTAGGTTCTTTGGAAGCAGCTATTATTTTAAACTTCACTTTCATACCACTAAGAATTTCTTCCATTCATGTGTAACTACTTTGCACATTGAAATAACCTGAAGATTAAAGTATTCTTATTTCTTTTATTAGTCCAGGTAAGTAAGGGAGACCGGAGCTGGTTAAGTAACTTGCAAACCCCCCCCAGGGCGAGCACCCTTACACAGCTGAGCTGAAAATCCAGGTCCGATTCCTAGACCATGCCACTTCCCATTCAATACCCTGAGGGTTCAACAAGGGAACTGGAAGCAACTTCTCATACTCCGGAGACCAAAAGGGCCAGCGTATTTATAGCAGAGACCCAAATGCCAAGAAATGCGACTGGCACACACCAGACAAGCTACAGACGCATACAAAATGAACCACTGCTGGTTTACCCGTACCTAGCCAAAGCCGTGGTGCATCTACCTTTCCTACAGAACGTTAAGACGTAGGGTAAAGGTCTATTAAGTGTCAGTGTTGCACTGCAGCTTTCAGTTAAACAAAAGCACTGACTGAATCCCCAGGCTAGATTCTTCCAGAGACAAAGCAAAGAGCTCCTCTATTGGGATGCCAGTGGACGTTCACATTTTGGAGAATCATGCCTGGAAGTACTATTTTCCAAACCTACTACAGGCACCCCCCTCTACCCAGGGGCTCAATTCTCGCTTTTCTTGCCCCTCCCCCACCACAACCTTCAACCCTAGACCTGCCTTCCCAGCCAAGGCTCCAAGGGCTCCTCCACCCTTCCATCCTCTCTGCTTCCAGGCCCCTGGTGCCCGCTCAACGCCCGAATTCAACGCCCAACCTCAACGTCCAGGGCCCAACGTCCGATCCCCAACGACTGATGCCCCGCTGCCTCACACAGTCCCTTTCGCGGCCCACCCCACCCCCACTCGCCTGGGAACCCTGACCTGGTAAGAGGCGAAAGGGCCTCTGACCCTGACCCGTCGCTGAAGGCTGGCCGTGGTGGCGTCTGCCTATGCCTGGCAGCCTCGCCTCCCAGATGCGCTCCCTGAGCTCACCTCACCTCCAATGGCCAGCCCTGCACCAGTGCTGCGCCTGCGCAGTCCGCGCCCACGTGCACCCCACGGCGCCCACGCACGCCCTCCGTGTGCGGGAGAAGCCAGGCTGTGCCCCCGGCGGGGGTGGAGGGCATAGCTGTGCCCCAGGGTTCCGTGCTCACAAACTTCCGCTTCCAAGACAATACAGCAATTCCAGCAGCTTCTAGAAATTTGGCCCTGCGAACTGAGATGGTGCATTTCGAGCACAAAGTCGCAGACCGTATCTCTGTAAGGGTCACTTGGGTCTCATTAACCACTTAAAGTCTTCCAAGGTTCTTCAAATTAATCTGCTACCATTGCCTGGAAAGTCAACACAGGTGATCACTTTTTCCCTGACCAAGCGCACCTGGTTATATGTTGGTGACACTCATAATTGTAAAACTTTCTTTGGAAGGGACTAAGGACCGTTCAAGCAAATTCAGTAGAAAAATGGTACCCGCATGTATGTATCACCTAGTTTTAACATTGTCAATTCACGCCCAGTCTTGTCTGCATTCGTGCCCCCCCACCCCCATTGTTTGGAAGCAAATTCTGATTTGTATGTTTTTTTCTTTGTAATAGATTTATTTTTATTTATTTTTTAAAGATTTTTAAAATTTATTTATTTGACAGAGATCACAAGTAGGCAGAGAGGCAGGCAGAGAGAGAGGAGGAAGCAGGCTCTCCGCTGAGCAGAGAGCCCGATGCGGGGCTTTAAGAAGTGGAAAGAACAGGGGCACCTGGGTGGCTCAGTGGGTTAAGCCTCTGCCTTCAGCTCAGGTCATGATCTCAGCGTCCTGGAATCGAGCCCTACATCGGGATCTCTGTTAAGCAGGGAGCCTGCTTCCCCCTCTCTCTCTGCCTACTTGTGATCACTCTCTCTCTCTGTCAAATAAATAAATAAAACCTTTAAAAAAAAAAAAAAAGAAGTGGAAAGAACAAGGGTGCCTGGGTGGCTCAGTGGGCTAAGGCCTCTGCCTTTGGCTCGGGTTGTGATTCCAGGGTCCTGGGACCAAGCCCCTTGTCGGGCTCTCTGCTTAGTGGGGAGCCGGCTTCCCCCACTCTCTCTCTGCCTCCCTCTCTGCCTGCTTGTGATTGCGTGCTCTCTGTCAAATAAATAAATAAAATCTTTGAAAAAAAAAAAGTGGAACGAACAGGTAAACTTAATATCCCAGCAGATCTTGTGTAATATCTTGTGTAACCAGTGTAAAAGATATTTTATACAAAGTCTTCAGAATCCTGTGTTTTACATGTTTAGCACATCTCAGTTTGGAGTAGCCACATTTTAAATGTCCAATAGCCACATGTGGTGAGTGGCCTGTGTCACTCCAGACGTTTTGAGAAGGGCAGAACAAGTCCTGTCAAAAGTGGAAATTTCTCAGCGGACAGCCCTCTCCCCGACCTGTTGTGATTGTTTGCTAAGCTAATATTTACCAGCAAACCTTTACCTAACCAGGTTTACCTTAGACGTCTAAGTCAGATTTCAATTCTGGATGTTCCTGTCAGTTTGATGGCTGTAACTGGAGGGGGCGTTTCACATTTTCATTCCATGGTTAAGAAGTAAAGGACGAAAACTCTAAGTACTGGTGGAGATACCGGTTGCTTCAAACTCCTTCACATCAAAGTATAGTTTGCCCTAGATGCCTATCAGATCTAGCAGAAGTGCGTGCAGGGAAGAGGGAAAGGCAGGTGGCCCAGGCTATGGAGAGTGGAAGGGGCGGAGGTTTTTTACACAAAGAGTAGCAGGGCAGCTACTTTCTGTCACCCACAGCAAACCCTCCTTTGTGAAGATTTGTGGACATTTAAAAAATAAAGGCATTATGAAGGACCATCATCCCAAAGAGTCTGTGAGCTCCTTGCTTTCAAACACTTGACCTTCTTCATCTTTGTAGCCTCAGTGCTTGCTAGCTCTATGCACAAAGGCCCTTTCTCTGCACGAGCTGCACTATACAGCGTGTCTCCGGGAACACACAAGGCATGAAGACTAGGAGTTTCGTGCAGAGATTAACTGGGGACATCAGCACTCAGCCATACATGGCGGGTGACACCCAGTGTTGTGGAATGACCACCTCTTTGGAAGTGAGGGAATCTGGGGTTCCTGATCCAGCTCTGCTACCTACTGGCTTTGTGATGCTTAATGTTTGCCTGGTTTTCTGGCCTACAGAATTAAAGGTTCATGAGTGCAATGGTTCCCAAACCTATGGAAGCCCCAAATTCTTTGCACCTAGCCCCCCAAATGAGAAAGCAAGGCAGAACATGCATGAAAAAACCCCAATGGAGAATAGGTTATCGAGCTGCAAAAGGGGACTTCCCAGAACCCTCTCAAGAAATCAAAGAACAGTGGGTATTTAAATAGCCAAGAAACCATCTGAGAGGAAAAGGGCCTGATTCTCAAGTGCTCCATAAGGGGTACATTAAGCCATAGCAAGAACCATGGAGGCAAGGCAGTTAGAGAACAAAGTTGTGCAGGGGGACACGAAGAATGGAAATGCTGCATCTCAAAACCAAAGACTGTTAGTTTTGGGGTAGGCACCAACTGCTCTAAAGGTTAAAGCAAACAACCCAACTCCTTTAGACATGGGGATGAATCATCCACAAGGTTATTGGAATTGCTTTTGGGAAATGTGATGCTTTCTGGCTGAATCAAGGAAATATGGGATGTCACCAAAGGCAAGGGCTTGGGTAACAACCTTCAGTCATTTGAACAGCCAAAACTGTAAGCACTCTCCTCCTTCAAACTGCCCATACTTCCGAATTTTGTACCTTCAGTTTTCACACCTGGATGACTGCCTTACTGTGTTGGTTGAATCTCGGCATACCCTTGGGGGCAGGAGGGCTTCTGACTTATAAGTCTCAGTCTGCCTCACTTCCTGGAAGGCTTATCACTACAAGGTCTTACAAGTGGCATCACCTCAGCGTCTCAAGGTACAAAGGAAAGTGCAGGAAAGTGGCTGAGGCTGGGCAGCTCAAATCTTCAACGAAACCAATTTCAGGTTCTCCGAAAGCTACAGCTGAGGTTTGAGAGGCTTCCTAGGGAAGATGGACAGCAGTGCCTAAACGGGAACTTGAACAGCATTCAGGGCAGCAGAAAACCCATCAGCAGATCCTTGGGTGAGCCTCTGCTGCTCCCGCCCTGCAGAGACATGCGGTCGTCTTACTCTAACCAAGCCTCGCTTTCATTCTGGTAAAATCACCCTAGGACTCTTAACTGCATGTGTGGAACTGCAGGCTGTCCTCCAATTCCTTTCACCTGGAAAAACAAAGCAAAAGCCATCCTTGAGCATCCTGACCAGCTACGGAACCACGTGCTCTGGTGAGCAGCCTCCGGGCTACTCTCCGCCTGCCCCACAGGGGATCCGTTTGCCCAGTCCTGGCAGGAGCTGTGTCAGTGATGAGCCCACCAGTTACACTAATGGTTTCCTGCTCTGGGCTGCCAGCCGCCCAGTAGCAAGCCTCATGACCACTGAATTCCTCTCCTGGAATCGATTTAGGGCCCTGCAGAAAAGGATCCTTGCCTCCTGGTTTTCTGAAGCGCTTACTGTACAGCAGGAGAGCTCAAGTTCAGCATATTTATGACGCTCACTCACAGTTCTGTGACTTTCACATTTCTAGCTGCCCCAGGCAGAAGACTCCCAACTAAGAGAAAAGGCATATTGAATATACCTCCACACACGCCTTTATCACAATATTTACATGGCGTCTGCCAAGGGATAGTTTGGTTATACAGCTTCAGCAATATTGTTCTTATCTGACTGAACTACATATATCGAGGGAAACTGAACACCAACACCAGCAGGTGTGACAGATCGTTCATGACCCTAATGAACACAGCACACCTACCTCGATCCCAGGCAAGTAGAGAGAGGTCAATAAATACTTGAATGTTAATTAATGCTAATTAAAGTAGGTCCAGTAGAGGATTATATAAAACTAATTCAGATCTCTACTTGTGAAACTAGTGCTACAAATAGCATTTGTCTCTTCTGGGGGACAAGACAAAGAGCTGAACCACCAAATCATATTGAATCCATTTAATTAAACTTCTTGTATTCAGATTTCCAGGAGCATATAAAACCTTGGAATCTGAGAAACTGGGACTTAGATTTTTTTTTTTAAGATGTTCTTTGACTTGCTTCTCTAATATTCCACAACAAAAAGGCCAATTTTGTGATTCCATAGTTTTCACCTACATTTTCATGATGGCTGGAATTAAAATGAGAATGTACAAATTAAGCATCCACTGCTCCCCGTATGTACAGGTAAGAAAAGGAAGTTATCAAAACAATGGCCATGAGAACACAAGGCTGAAGAAGTGAAAGGATTTTGAGCAAAACAGAGTACATGATCATTGAATAAAAGCTCATCAATATTTGAACAACTTTTTACATGAGGAAAAATTCCATATAAGCTGGCTGACATGTTACCAGTAAAAGCAAAAAAGAAAAAAAAAAGTATTTTCTTTTTCGAGTTTGTGACATCTTAGGTTTATCAGAGTCTGATACTTAAATCATGGAAAAATTCCCAAACAGAAATTTACAGGTTAGCAGGAAAGTCAGCTGGTCCATGATTCTGCACGTGAGTTTAGTGGAAACTAAGGTTACTTTATGTGTTTCAAGAAAATTACAAACTCTAGGGATGCCTAGGTGGCTCAGTCAGTTAAGTGTCTGCCTTCGGCTCTGGTCATGATCCCAGGGTCCTGGGATCGAGCCCCACATCGGGCTCCCTGCTCAGCAGAGAGCCTGCTTCTCCCTCTCCCTGCTGCTCTGCCTACTTCTGCTTGCTATCTCTCTGGCAAATAAATAAAATCTAAAAAATAAAAAAAGAAAATTACATACTCTAACTTCATTGTTAGCTGTATTTGTATTTCAGGAAATGCAGATTCTACCTACAATAACAAGTCTAAGTGGCTACAGATTTGGAAGTGTATGGATGGCAGGAGCAGAAAAGATAAAGTTCCTTCCCCCTTGGAGTGGCTGAGAGCCCACAGACAGACCCCGTGCCCAAAGGCCAAAGGAAAAAAGATCCGAGTCAGGATGGAGAGAAGGAAGTTGATGAGCTCAGAGTGGACAGGAAAAGAAGAACCAGGACTGAAGGAACAACAAGCCAAAGAGCATTTATTAAGTGAAAGAGGCAGACAAGGACAGCGAGAGGGCACATTTTATTATGAAGCTTTTCAAACAGAAAAATTCAAAAAAATAAAACATCAACTAGATTTATCTGCTAGTAACATGGAGCCATATTTTCTTCAGTACCTTTAAGTCCTAAAAATTTTTATATACAGTAGAAAGCCCCCATGTATCCCTTCCCAATGTCCCCCATGAATGTGGTATGAAACTTTCATGCAAGACTTATTTATTTGGGAGGAAGAACTCAGAGGGAAAAATCAAACCGCCCAACCTAATAGAAGAGTGGCTAGCAAACAAGAGTGGCGGCTCGGGAGACAACGCTGCCAATCAAAGCCTCAAGAGGCCATGCTGGAAGGCCGGCCTTCGAGGTCTCCTTTCTCCTAAGTGACCATCTCGGAGAGAAACTGCTTCTGAAAGAGAAGAATCAACCCCCCATTATGCCTTATTTACAAACTCTGTCGCTATAGTTTTTTTTTTTTAAAGATTTTATTTATTTATTTGACAGAGATATCACAAGTAGGCAGAGAGGCAGGCAGAGAGAGAGAGGGAAGCAGGCTCCCTGCTGAGCAGGGAGCCCGATTCGGGGCTTGATCCCAGGACCCCAGGATCATGACCTGAGCCGAAGGCAGAGGCTTTAACCCACTGAGCCACCCAGACGCCCCTAGTTCTTACTTTCTATCTTAAGTGCAAGCAAACCCAACAGTCACTTTGAACTGAAAGTAACACATTCACGTAATTCACCCCCCCAAGAGCTACGCATGCAAGTTAGCTACAACCATTTGTACTCCCCTCGCCAAATGTGAAACACAGCCGCACTCTCCTTCAGATGGAAAACGTTCTATTAACGTGTGTGCTGAAGTACTTGTTTATCATGTCTGAGCCCCAGGTAACAGCTTTCTGTTGTCATCACCATACCACTCCTAGTGGGGCCATTTTACGGTTATTAACAGATTCGAACACTTACATTTGAAATGTATTTTCTCTGTATCCAGGAAGAACAATTTAAGAGGGTACATATTCAACTACACTTTCACCAAAATGAAGCAGATATGCTTAAACAAGCATGTATGTAATTTTTTCTAATATAATCCCTTGGGGTTCCATGCCTTCCAGAACTGATCTAAGGACACTGTAGCAAAGAGAGCAGCGTGGGGTCTAAGACCTGGTTCCCTGTGTTGGGGGGGCAGGGGAAGAGAGAGAGAGAGAGAGAGAGATCTGGTGCAGCCATGCAACCTCTCAGAGTCTCCGCCTCATCTATAAAATGGGGTCTGGGGGCGCCTGGGTGGCTCAGTGGGTTAAAGCCTCTGCCTTCGACTGGGATCTTGATCCCGGGGTCCTGGGATCGAGCCCCACATCGGGCTCTCTGCTCAGCGGGGAGCCTGCTTCTCCCTCTCTCTCTGCCTGCCTCTCTGCCTACATGTGATCTCTGTCAAATAAATGAATAAAATCTTAAAAAAAAATAAATAAAATGGGGTCTGCTTTCTTCTCAGGGGTATTGTAATGATCGAATATGTGACTAGATGTTCAAATGCTTTTAAAATAATATATAGGGTGTTTTGCTGTATTTAAATGTGGATAAAATATGTATTCCCACAGGAAAGGAAATGCTAGTTCAACTACTATGCTTTAAATCAAGTGGTTTTTTTTTTTTTTAAAGCAAGCTCTTCAACCTATGTGGAAACAAAAGAAAATCCAGCTTTCATCTTGTGAGAGCACTTTCAAAACCCTTATGAAAAAGACACAAATAAAAATTATGATGATTTGGCACTAGAACTAAATTCCAGAAGTTCATGTCATTGCATGTCCCTTAATCTATGAAGTTATTATTAAGATTTTACCTTTTAAATTTTTAACTTTATGATTTTAAACTCAAGCACACAAGACAGCAGTCAGTATTGAAACTGAATGCGTCAACAAGGACTAAAGGTTGTAACTAACAATGTAAGTCATCCCTTATTAGAAATAACACAAAACTTGCAAAGAAAACCCATCAGGAGGCTCAGAACTGTTGCTCCAGTGTTAGGGACCCTCCGAACTCAGCTGTACTTTCTTAGAAACAACAATACGCTTGTGCCTGACGGCGTGGAGAAGACGGACACTGCAAGCACCTGCTTGCTAGCTCCCGTGCCCGCCAACAGAGGGCGGTACCGTCCAGAGCGGTAAGTGGGCTCTGCAAGTGGGCTCACAGGCAGGGCTTCATTCAGCCAAGAGTGCACAGAGGAACTAAATCAAAAGACCCCCTGCTTTTGGCTGGAATTATATCAATTAGACAAAGCAGGAAGGACAATTTCTTTTCAATCAAATTCTAATTGGCTACTGACCACGAAGTACTTTCTGAGCTCTATCTTGGAACAAAGCATCCCAGACAGTAAAACAGCGGGACAACTGTTGTTTACAACTCAAGAGTGATGGTCTGTAAGCACTAGAATCACCACGGCCAAAGCAGAGGAGGTTTCGTTTGGAAATGAAATACACTATCAGTGCAGCCCATTTTCCATTCTTGGCCCCTTAGTGCTCTTCACCAAAAGTGCTAAACAGGGGCACCTGGATTAAGTGCCCGACTCTTGGTTTTGGCTCAAGTCATGATCTCAGGGTTTAAGATCAAGCCCTGTGTTGGGCTCTGCACTCAGTGGGGAGTTTTCTTGAGATTCTCTCCCTCTCCCTCTGATCCTCCCTATTCCACTTCTGTGTGCTCTCTCTCTCCAATAAATAAATCTGCCCCAAATCTTTGGGCACCTAGGTGGCTCAAGGGGGTAAGCCTCTGCCTTCTGCTCAGGTCATGATCCTGGGCTCCTGGGATCGAGCCCTGCATCAGGCTCTCTGCTCAGCAGGGAGACTGCTTCCCCCTCTCTCTGCCTGCCTCTCTGTATTCTTGTGATCTCTGTCTGTCAGATAAATAAATAAAATCTTTAAAAAAAAAATTTCACATGCAGACACAAAGAATTTGAGGCAAAACTTTATCTCACAACAATTTTTACAAGTCCCTCCATGTTATCAATAACATGACCGCTCAGGACCAAACAACAGTAAGGTGAGTCGTTGCACCCTGAACACCCCAGACTCGGTCCCATTAGCAGAGCCAAAGTAAGATGATTGAATTAAACCCAGCAAGACAGCAAAAACATTACAACTAGACCTCAGATCACCAGATCACAAAATAAAGAACACATCATCAGTTCTACCCCAACATGCCTAGAGATGTTCTGGTGATGGTTACAGAAGCGGTGAAAACATCAAGTTTAACTTACTTAACTTTTTAACAATTTTTTCATTTCAATAAATTTATTTTGATTGGTTGGATTGTTTAAGAGGAAGAGAAGAATCTGTTCATGTTTTTCAACCTACGGGTGAAGAAAAAATAGCATTATTTCATTTCTAAAAATGTAAGGAGTACAATTTCACTTCAAGGAAATTCTACCCACTTGTTTCTGTAACTCTGTGCAACAGCAATTCATCCTGCAGGTCTTTTCTAGAAGCAAATACAAAAAGCCATTAGAGAATATACACCATAAGTAACAAACAGAGGAATCTGACTATACACAGCTCTGCCTCTGAGGTGTGGGTTCTAACTATGAAAGACTTGATCGATTACCTTCTCATTTGGGTTTTAGTATTTCCTACTACTGCACCCTGAGTTTTACCAAATTAATGCCCCCATCTCCAAGATTTTAGGACTTTTGCCTATCAAAAATGGGGTTATCTCTTCGGCCAACCGAGGGCCTGCCAAATAATCATCTTATGAGATATCTGTAAGATCCAATCTCAAAAACACAAACTCTTCACTTTGCTCAGGATTGAAAGTAAGTTGGAAGTAATTTTGAGTACTAGCCATTTCTAAAGCTCTCAGTATCAATGCTATCACTAATGTGATCAGAAATGCTGGGACGCCTGTGTGGCTCAGCTGCTTAAGCGGCTGCCTTCGGCTCAGGTCATGATCCCAGCGTCCTGGGATCGAGTCCCACATCGGGCTCCTTGCTCGGAGGGGAGCCTGCTTCTCCCTCTGCCTCTGCCTGCCACTCTTTCTGCCTGTGCTCATTCTCTCTGACAAATAAATAAATAAAATCTTAAAAAAAAAAAAAATGCTGCTGAGGCTAAGCTAAGGAAAATCTGGCCTGAGAGGCCTGCTTCTATCCAGTGGGTCCCCTGAGGTGGCAATGTGAGTCGCACCTTGCCGCTGGATTTGCAAAGGGGGAGAACAAAGGGAACATGACCACAGAGAGTAAGGAAAAGCCAGGTCACCTACATTGATTACATCTGTTCTTAATTACACTTACGTCTGTCATTAATTAAACTTGAAAAAATACCTGTACTTAAAGCACTTTGCTTTTTAGATGTGATGTTTTTAGCCAGACCATAGGTCACCAGCTTTTCAGCTATATTGATAGTTCCATTTTCAGAACATTTCTCAACCAACACTGTATGGACATTCTTGATAACTCCTTTTACAGAAAGCATCACGCTCTGATTCAACATGAAATTTTTTAGTAGTTCTACGATTAATTGAGAGCAGCTTCCATTCAATTCCATTAGTCCTGGGAAAACAACTGAATATTAATCTTCGAGTCCCTTAAAACAAGATAAATATTCACATATATCGTCTAAAGACAATAAACGAAAGTCTTACTTTCTTTGGCTGGGCTTAGGTATGCTCTGATGTACTACTGTTGTTGCATTTAAAAAAATCACTCAACAGATACTCCCTGACCCCTATTATGTGTCAAACACTAATCTAGGTCGAGAGGGCGTAAACAGACAATGGCCAGCTGCCATGGACATGTGTCCATTATAACAGGAGAAGCAAACAATAAAATGTTTCAACTCTCTCCCCGAGTCAAAACCAAAGCAGACTATGAGGCACTGAGTAAGCGCTCATCTGCTGGGACCACTAGGTAATGAAATCACAAGTAAGGGTGAAAAGCTACTTTAGCATTTTATTCAAACACCAGCTGAAGAACTGAACTTGTGAAGATACAGTACACAGTAAAGAAGTCCCAAATGGTGTCATCTCAAGCCTCTCAAGAAAGCGCCGTGACAGAATGGAGGGGCCTTTAGGGAAGGGTCAGACAGCCCAGGTCCCCCAGCCCTGGCCACTTCAGCGGTGCAACCTGTGGCCAAACCTAATCTCCAAACAACAATGGGCTGACAATGTAATTTTTTGAGAATGAAATAAAGGATGAAACATAGGTTTTTTTTTTTTCCCTAAACTCTGTTTGATATTTAGAAATCTAGGCAGTTACTGAAATGCCCATTTGATTCAGACATAGGGCTATAAAACAGGAGAAAAAAAATCACACAGCTATCCCAATTGCAAAGTGACTTGACTACCTTCAAGCGAACATTTAATAATTTGGAAAGGAAGCTCCAGGTGGCTGGTGGAAATTGGCTGCACTCTGGAAAGAGGCAGAATTTCAGTGTTCCCATAGTCTGCATAGAGTACTTTCACATCAGCATCTGATGTCCCCAGAACAATGGCACGGTACCAGAAGTCGTCACCTGAAAATATAACGCAACCTCACGTGAGAAGTTACATGCAATGACTCCCTCCCTCCCTTCAAGACAGTTATTCACAGTTACATTTACATTAGTGAGAAATTCATGCCAACACTTCTGGTTAGAGTCCAGATAAAGCCAAAGTATCACCTCCACTCCTTCCAGATCCTACTAAAAAGACAATTATGTGAATAAAAAGAAAAAGGCACAGAACCACAAGGAGAGAGGACGAGAGAGAAAAAAAGATGATATTGGAAGCTGGAAAGCAGATGGTAGGAATGGAAATGGTTTAGCAGAGCTCAACCAAAGCTGGCTACGGGGAAGCAAAGCAGCATCTTTCTTTGCATCTTAAATCCCCAAGCCCCAATAATCAACGCATTCCAAAGTAGTAGTAAGAATAGAGCTGAAATGAGGACTGGGTAAAGAAAACACACTTATTTCCCAAGAAAACTGAATAAACTTTAGTTTACAAACAAATTTACACATAATACTTATTTCTAAAGTTGCTGAAGAAGATGGTCAGTTTTATGGTCATGTGTTTTAATATAAAAGCTAAGAATGCCATCCCCATTTCAAGGCATCTGCTCCTACTCAAGGGCAGAAGACTGGAGGTTTCTTCTCCAGAGAGGATGAACCAGACAGACGACTGGACTCAGGAATATGACGCAGCGCAAAGGAAGCTGACCAAGAACACTGTCGGACCAGCTGTGCACACAGCAGCAGATAACCATTCCAAGGCAAATGCACTTCAAGATAGCAACAGCTGGAGTCCCCAGGGTAATAGCAGGGCCCAGCAGTGAAGGCCACCTACACAAGTTCTGCCCACAAAGCAGCTTCCAATCAATGCCTAAGTGCCCAGTCCTAAGTGAACAGTGAAGGATCACCAGACATTTTTTTTAAAAGATTTTATTTATTTGACAGACAAAGATCACAAGTAGGCAGAGAGGCAGGCAGAGAGAGAGAGACGGAAGCAGACTCCCCACTGAGCAGTGAGCCCGACGCAGGGCTTGATCCCAGGACCCCAGGATCATGACCTGAGCCAAAGGCAGAGGCTTTAACCCACTGAGCCACCCAGGCGCCCCGAATCACCAGACATTTGAAGAAAGCTTCCAGCAGAGAAGACTAAACCGAACAGGAACTCAGAGAAACAGGGAGAAGACAGGACAGTTAGAAGAAGGATATTAGCATTCCCAGACAAACTGCCTTCCATCCTTGAAATGAGAGCAAGTCAGTATCAAAGACACACACACTTGAAAAGACAAACAGAAAAGCTATTAAAACCAGAAATGGTATCAGAAATGAAACAATATACTGGAAAATAAAACTGAGGAAATCTCCTGAAAAAAGAAGTAAAAAAGGTAAAAGAGAAAAGAGGAAACTTAGCAGAAGAGTTTCAAGTTCAATATTAGATTATTTGGAGTTCCTGGGGGACCTGGGTAGCTCACTCAGTTAAGGGTCTGACTCCTGATTTTTTCTTTTTTTAAGATTTTATTTATCTATTTGACAGAGAGGGAGAGATCACACGTAGGCAGAGAGGCAGGCAGAGAGAGAGGGGGAAGCAGGCTCCCTGCTGAGCGGAGAGCCTGATGTGGGGCTCGATCCCAGGACCCTGAGATCATGACCTGAGCCACCCAGGCGCCCCCTGACTCTTGATTTTTAACTCAGGTCATAATTTCAGTGTCTTGAGATCGAGCCCCACGTGGGACTCTATGCTCAGTGGGGAACTGGCACGAGATTCTCTCTTCTCCCTCTCCCCCCTCTAAAATAAATAAATCTTTACAAAAAATATTTGGAGTTTCTAACAGAGCAGAAAATGAAAGATGGGAATAAAAAACATTCAGAAAACTTTCTCAAAACTGAATCTCATCAATTCCTAAAGGGCCCACCCATTAAAAGTGTCCAACACAATGGTAAAAACTAAAACCAAGTCACAGCATGGATTTCAAAACATGGAATGAAGAGATTCCTAAAAGTTCCAGAGAGGAGAAAAAATACAAAGTGTGGAGGATCTAAATGACCTCTCTTTTGACCCGCAACATCAACAGCTTTTAAAAAACAATAAAAGCGGGGCGCCCCGATGGCTCAGTTGGTGAGGCTTGAGACTCTCAATGTCTCGGCTGTGACTTCGAACCCCGTGCTGGAGGTAGAGAGTACTTAATAAAAAAATTGTTTTAAAAGCAAAATTTTAAGGGAAAGATGATTTCCAGTTTAGTATTCTGTATCTAGGCAAGGAATTAATTAACTATTAAGACAGAATAAAGACTTTTTCAAACATGGGAGAACATGGGAAAATAACAGAAGATTTATCTGAAACATACCTTTTCTTAGCTTCTGGAGGATGGGATATACCCAATTATTAGAACAAATCCAAAGTAAGTATTGCAGAAAACAAGGTGAGATGAGGAAGGAAGAAACTGTGAAAACATAGTGGGATGGGAGAGAAAACTGTGAAACACGAGGGAGTGGTGTTGGAACAACCCCAGCAAGATGATGAAGGAAAACTTCCAGGGCGATGGCTCACATCTGGGGACAAGCAGTCTGGCTAGCAGGTCAGAAGGCAGCAAGCGCTGGCAATGTAACAAAAGCTGATAAAGTACATGAGGTTTCACTGGGAGAATCTGCACCAATGCAGAGAACTGAAAGTATACAGGACACTAATAACGACAACAAAAAAGGCAAAAGAGATATGTCACCGTGTATCTCCTATGTCGTAGTGGACCACAGGACTAGGCTGTGAATAGTGTTTATGCAATTCCAACAGAGTAACAGAGAATACTTATCTAACCAAAAGCTGTGACATATTTCTATCAGGAAGAAAGGGAGGGAAAGTATAGATCCCATTATCATACAAAAGAAAAACAGGGGCGCCTGGGTGGCTCAGTGGGTTAAAGCCTCTGCCTTCAGCTCAGGTCATGGTCTCAGGGTCCTGGCATTGGGCCCCACATGGGGCTCTCTGCTCAGGGGGGAGCCTGCTTCCTCTTCTCTCTCTGCCTGCCTCTCTGCCTACTTGTGATCTCTCGCTGTCAAAATAAATAAATAAAATAAAAGAAAAAGAAAAACAAAACTAAACAGAATATATTTAACTGCAAATCTAAATTTAAATTATTTTAAATGAACTGTATGTGGGTAATAGTCCAAAAGCATTTTAAATATGTTGGTGGCAAGATGAAGATGAAATTGGCCCACTCACAAACTTTTGGCACATAACGGACATCTCTTTAAGATGCCCACAGAGCAGTATGTTTCCAGAACTTACAATTTATATCCTTTGACTCAGGAATTCCCTAAATTTCTGCCCAAGAATATTCACTCCAACTGTTGTTATTACTAAAATAAATTTGTTAACATGAATTATTAAACAACAGGACAATGGTTAAGTGTATCTGATTCAACAAGTCTGACTAATTAAGGCATTTATTCCTTTTTGAGTACATTAATAAAGTTCTAAAATTATCTGCAACTCCTCCATATATAAATATGTTAAGGGCCACCATATTCAGTAGAGTTATCTAGAGCTGATTACGTCAAAGTTCTAACAGATTTGTAGATATCTCCCTATACCCTTACCTAAATATAATCTATGGTTACAAAACAGAAAAGCTGGAGGACCCCAATATGAAGAGTTAAACCTACAAACTTGCTTTTAATTTCATAAGCAAAATTAAATGTGCACCTTATATAACAAAATACACAAGATTTCAAGTAAAAGAGAACAAACATTTCCTGTTTAATGTTTTATCTAAAAGAAGCTTACTTGTGTATTTGGCACAGCACGCATCTCCGATTTTGGGTCTGTAAGACACTTGGCTTTTCTGAGTATTGCAATATTCTAACAATTCAGCTGTCAATATACACAATCTTTCCTGATCTTCTGAAACATAAAAAAGCAATCTTTTGTGAAGAAATTTTCAATGCTACTGTTTAGACAGTATACAAAAACAGTGTCAAATTGAATCACTGAAAAAAAACCATTTACATTTATGTTTTAAGAACACATAAAACCACGAGTGGTTACTCTGTACATAAGAGATCTAATACTCAGAGAAGGAAGCTTCTGGAAAGCTATTTTCTAGATCAGGGTGGTTATACTAGTGTGCTCACACTACAGAACCTTGTTAAATCATACTTTCACAGTTTTTTGGCATACTTTTCAGGAAGCGTGTTACAGTTAATAAGAAAAAGTACTTCCAGTTCATCAGGATTCATTAACCCGAAGTCCCTGCTTTCCACTACACAGACTGAAGATGACGGTTTATAATATTAGAGATGTAAGAGCAATTGTTGGTATCACCATAATTTGTGGTTTGACAACCTGAAACAAAGGTTCACTTTCGTAGCCTTCACGTACCTGCCGTTGTTCTGAATAGCTATCACCCAGCTTGCCCTAACTCTCCCTGACACTACAAGGATAAACTCAAACATGTTCAAGAGATTTCTTAATTATAAACTTCCATGAAGTAAGGAAACATTTATATGCTACTTTTCTTCAGGATTAGGTCCAGTATAAAACATTTCTCTAAGTTCCTAAGCCATAGTAACAGTGATTATAGACTGACTTATAAAGCACTCTCAATATTAACAGGTTTTCTCAAAAAGTTGTAGACAGTTAGCTTTGTAAGTGCAATTCAATATACATAGTACCTATTTTTTTGTGATAGTATCTATTTTTAAACAACAAAGTATACAGCAATTAAGGAAACTACTTTCTTATAAAAAGCTGTAGATTAGACTGCATCCGGAAGGTGTTAAATGCAGGGTGTTTCCCTTCACATTTATTTTACATTTATTTGTATAACTAAATACCCCTGAAGTGTTATGATGGCCAATTCTTCCTTAAAACATTGAATAAAACAAAAATCACCAGCCTCCCCTTCTCTCCCACTTCTAAGGAGTTCAGAGAAGAGCTTTCATTACACAGTTAAAAAGATGAGCATAAATAGGTCTCAAATTTTGGTTTCTTACCTGGCATCTCATTTGGTAGAGCATAGAACAAGTGTGGGCTTATGATTTCCAATATGGTTGCTTGTACAGTTTTATTAACTGGCAATTCTATTGTCCTCCACTGCTCAGGGAAAGAAATGGCTGAAATCATACAAAACAGATCTTGTATAAAACAGATCAAAGTTGTTATTCTCTCTCAGTTTTATCTTTATTCAATTTATTCATCAACTGAATCAACATTCACAAATCCCTAAAATGAAAATCTGTATTTTCACAAAACAATCTATTCAGTTTGAGGGACTCTGTGTTACAAAGGAGTCCAATCTAGAATGAGAATCTTTGACCTGCTGCACTCCTGTATTATTTCTGTAATATATTTCCATTTCCATAGTATAGTTAATGTAAATCTTATAACTGGTTCACACTGTAGAGAATATATAACTGTACGATGCAAAACTACCTGATAAATAACTACGATAAAAATGAGTAGTTTTTAATAAAACCATGTTTCAATAAATACTATTTTTTTAAAAGATTTATTTATAAGAGAGAGAGTGTTTGCATGAGCAGTGGGGGTAGAAGACGAGATGGAGACAGAGAATCAGAAGCAGACTCCACACCGAGCTGGGAGCCCGAAGCAGGATTCAATCTCACCACCCTGAGGTCTCTCACCACCTGAGGTGAAACCAAGAGTCAGGACGCTCAACTGATTGCTCCCTCGAGGCATCCCAATAAATACTAATTTTAGTAACTTGTTACCTATTTCCACAAAGTATGTATTCCTACAGAAAAACTGCTAGAAAAATTTTCATAGCCTATAAAAGCAAAGGATAACATAAATTTAAATAACAAATCAATGGTTTAAGCACATTACCTTGAAGCTCCAGGATATCAACTTGAAGATCACATTTACTAATGGCTCTATTATTTGTCAAGTCTCTGAGTGGCGAACTAGTTTTTAAAACCAGATGTTCATCAATCAAAACATCACTAATTATTCTGGGATATGATGTGGAGAGATCAGTGAGCTCGATTCCCACTCCCTGTCCGTTGATTTCAACCACTCGGGCTTGGAGTTTTATCCCTGCAACGCACGTCTGAAATCTGGCTATGGCTTCTTCAGTCCAGTGCTTGTTTCTAGGCTGTATATCTGGCAAATAAGAAGAGCATTAAAAAGAATTCTGTGCCCAAGCTTCATTTTTTGCTTCAATAGTGTCCGGGACTGGTCCTTGTCAAGTGTTGCATTTGGGTCAGCGATTTTGAGTACCGTTTTTCAATGCTGAATTACATTTCTACATCTTCCATGCAGGATTACAGATAACATACCACTAGGGTTTTAGGAGGCTCAGAAATTTTCCTTATTTTTCCCACTAATATATCTTTACCAGGCATTTTTCCAGTAGGCAAAAATAGGATTAGAAGCCACCATTTTGTACTGTTATGTATATGATGATGAGTTACTAATTATGCTGGCAGAAGAGCTCAACCATACACCTTCACTTCTGTGGACAGTTTTCTAATGCTTATTTCAAAATGTTATTTTGAACAGCTCACCAAGAATTATTTTTTGGATAATTTTGGCTTATACCCTTATTTTTAGAACAGTAATCCTCAAACTTGAGTGTGCATCTGAATTACCTAGAGGGCTAATTAAAACAGATTTCAGGGCCACATGCTAGAATTTCCAATTTAGCAGATCTTCGTTAGGGACTGAGAATCTGCAGTTTAAAGAAGTTCTCAAGTTGATGCTGCTTGTCTGGTGGCCACATACTTTTTTTTTAAAGATTTTATTCATTTATTTGACACAGAGAGAGAGAGAGCCCACAAGCAGGGGGAGTGGCAGGCAGAGGGAAAGGGAGAAGCGGGCTCCTTGCAAAGCAGGGGGAGTCCAACATGGCCTCCATCTCAGAACTCTGGGATCTTGACCCAAGCCTAAGGCCATTACCTAACTGACTGAGCCACCCAGGCACCCTGGGCTTCACATTTTAAGAAGCATGGACATAAAGCATGATAATCAAAAAATAAACTGAAACATGTTTAGTGTAGTAAGCAGAAAGAAAACATGCCAAAGGAAAAATAAAGAGCATCTACACTGCCAGACATGAGCACTATTAACATTTTGATATCCAACCTTCCATAATTTTCATGTGCATATGGAAAGACCCACATGCACTTATGTACTCATTTCTTTTATAAAGAAACCTTTGCAATAGTAATAGCTCTTATGGATATAATGCCAGGTAGTGTTAAGTGCTTTATATTTTTCATCTCTTTTATTCTTAATGACTCTTCGAGGAAGATACTATTATTTTCCAGATGAGTAAATAGAAGCACTGAGAGTCTGAATCATTTGCCTAAGATTCTCACAGTAGATGGCAGAGTTGGTTCCAGAGTCTGTCCTTGTAATCACAATGCCATCCTGAATCTCCTTTATAACTTGCATGCTTTATGTACCTCGTTAACCATTCTTCATATTAATAGCTCATGGTTAACATCACTTTAATGACTGTGTGGTAAAGGGAAACACTTAAACCGAACTTTGCACGTCAGAAAAATTCTAAGTGTACATTTAATCCTCATAACAACGAACCGAAATAGGTACTATTACTGTCAATTGTACAAACCGTCATTTAACCAATCCTCTGTAACTGGCTAGTTAGCTGGTTTTGCTATTACTAACAGCAGCATAATGAATTTCCTTGTAGACAAACTGTGAAATTCCAAGATCATTTCTTTGCAATAAATTATTACAGGTGAAAATGCTGAGACAAAAAGGCAGAAATATTTGAAGCTCTTAAGAAATCCTGCAAAATGCCTTCAACAGAACACATTAGTTTTCGCTCCCATCTCAGGCACAGAAAAGCAGCTGCTTCCTTACTTTAACATCAACACTGAATATTTCAGCCAGGATCTTCAAAAATACATTTCTAAATTGTATAATATGAAGCAAGACCTTCTAATTCACACATTAAAATTATAGGTGTTGGTATTTTAAAGTATGTATATCGTAAGTATTAGAAGACAGTTGAGAAAGTTTCTTATTCTGCACCATACCTACTAACCAGCACCGTATCCCTTGAAATGGAAGTTTTAAAAATTTGGATGGGATCATTCGGAGTTCATCTGCAGTAACTTCTTCCATGTTCCCATAATCCACAAAATGGACTTTAATGTTTCCATCCAGTAAGATTTCCTTGACTAAGGCACGATACCAGTTACCATCACCTATATTTAACACAAAGTTTGAACATGGAGCATTATTTCCCTTCTATTAACATTTGAAACTTTCATCTTCAAAAAACAAATCCTTTGTCTAAAGTAACTAAATAAATTTGCTCTCTTAATCCCCAGAATTCTCAAAATCCACTTTTTGGAATACATCCAAAATGTTTATAGCACCACACTTAAACATCGGATGTAAATTAAAGATTTCATTCATCACCTATCCAATAAACAGAATGTGAAAGTGAAGAGAAGACTTCATAACTTCTCTTCACTTTCACATTCTGTTTATTGGAACGTATCTGTCAATCTGGAAAGATTACAATACTCTCATAACTAAGGACAAATTGTTTTACTTGTTATTAGTAAAGTAATGTAAAAAGCAAATAGAAAAACTCATGCAATGAAATTAAGGTGTTTCACAAAATATACTTTCAAACTAAACATGCACAGGGTGACCAGAAGAAACAATTAACCTTCAGTGAACAGGTTTCCCAATACCTAATTTACTTTAATATCAGAAATTCTGGAATGAAAAGCATTTAGCAAAGTTTAACAAAGTTGAGGTAAGAAAGTTTCATTTGGATTTTCCTTGCTACAAAGAGAAGACAAAACATGAGATTTTAAGCATTCATTTAGTCTTGATTTTGAGAAATATTTGCTTAAACATCAGGAAGAAAATACACATTAAAAATAAGGGCTGAATGGGGGCGCCTGGGTGGCTCGGTCGTTAAGCCGCTGCCTTCTGCTCAGGTCATGATCCCAGCGTCCTAGGATCGAGCCCCGCATCAGGCTCCCTGCTCAGAGCTGGGGTGGGGGGAGCCTGCTTCTCCCTCTGCCCACTCCCCCTATTTGGATTCCCTCTCTCACTGTCTCTCTGTCAAATAAAGAAATAAAATCTTAAAAAAAAAAAATAAGGGCTGAATGTCAAGAAGCAAAAGTCTCTATCAATGAAGTGAAGATTCTATCAACTGCAACTTACCTGCAAAAAAAGCACAACACGGTTGCCCTACTTCTGCCTTAAAGTCACTGGGCACCTTCTGCTGGCAATATTCTGCTAATGACTTGTTCAAATCATTGAGTTTCTTTAAAGCTGAAAACACAATACATATACAGCACTCAATATTCAGAAAGCATGCAGAATACAGCTTTTCCTCTAAAGTTGGGAAATGTTTTGATCATAAAATCTCAGGTACAGGGGTGCCTGGGTGGCTCAGTGGGTTAAGCCTCTGCCTTTGGCTCAGGTCATGATCTCAGGGTCCTGGGATCGAGCCCCACATCAGGCTCTCTGCTCAGCGGGAAGCCTGCTTCCCCCTCTCTCCCTGCCTGCCTCTCTGCCTACTTGTGATCTCTGTCAAATAAATAAATATAATCTTAAAAAAAAAATCTCAGGTACATTCCCAAGCAACTGTTAAGTGCACATCAGATGCTTTTCTCTTTTCCTTACTAAAAAGTTAATTGGGAAAATAAGTCGTGATTAGTGAAGACTCGCGGTAACCCCCTACTATGGCACTGTTATCAGCATCCCAGAGCACGAGCTTTGTGAGTACAAGCCTGTACAGAAAGTGACATACAAGCTGTCCTAAAGGAGGGCACAGAAGTGCTGAGAAGATGCAGAGACGTCTGCTAAGGAAACAGAGAGGTGAGCTGTGTGTGCTCCTTAAGCTTTTAGAGAGAAAGAGGACAGACAAGGAAAGGGTGACTACAGAAGGAAGAAAGGGCTCTGAGGCAAAGTACAGAATTAAGCCTGCAAAACTTATTTGGCAGGAGCAGTATGGAAAACCAGGGAAGGTAAACCACTGAAGGACACACCAGCCATGTGCTGGGCAAGATACAAACCATGGATGGCTTTAAAATGCTGAGGGGCACCTAGGTGGCTCAGTGAAGCGTCCAACTCTTGATTTCGGCTCAGGTCATGATCTCAGAGTCCTGAAATGGAGCCCCAAATCTGGCTCCCCGCTCAGCAGGGAGGCTGCTTCTCTCCCTCTCCCTCCCCACCCTCCTTCCTCTGCAAACCCTCCCCCACCAGCTCTCTTTCTCAAAATAAATAAATAGATCTTTAAGGAAAAAAAGAAGAAGAAGAAAAGACTATGTGAACTTATCAGTCCAAGACCTAGTGGAAAATAGAAGCTGCAAAAATCATTTAAAGTATTTTACCATTTATGCCTACACAAACAGGGATATATCCACACAAGCTTATGCACAGAAAAGAACCTTATTATTATTTACTTATTCTGAAAGATTTAGAAAATTGAGAGAGGGACTGGGAAACTTACTTCCCACTATACATTCTTTTAAACTTTTATTTTGTACCATGTGCTTGTATAATCACCTATAAAAATAAAAACTGACTTTAAAAATTTTTAATTTTATGCTATATGAAATAGTGGTCCATCTACCAGATGATTCTGGAAGGAGGGATGACAATTCTCACAAACTGGGAGCCAGACAGGGACTCAGGTACCTAGTTCAATGTCCTCATTTGACAGAGAAGCAAGCCAAGATTTTAGAAATGTTAAAATTAAGGATGCTCTCAATGATAGCTCAAATGAAAAAGAAGGAAAATACAAGTGTGAGGATGTGGAGCGACTAAAACTCAAACTGACAGCTGTCATAATCACTTTGGAAACTTTGTAGCATTCATTGATCAAAGCTGAAAATATAAATACCCTTAGGATATAGTCAGCAATTTCCTTCCTGGTATACATTCAAAAGCAGCACACATCCGTGTGCACCAAATCTGTATGGAAATGTTCACGCCAATACCATTCTATAGCTCAGAACTAAAAACAACCTACATGTTCAGCCCTATAAAGAAAGAGATCTGGAGTGTCATTCACACAGTGGACCACAAGCTACTGCTACATGTAAAAACGAAGAACTGATCTCACAAACAACGTGAAAAAAAATGGCAAGTGTACGAGTGTACATATTGTATGATTACATTTCATAAAATAAAGTTCAAAACCAGGAAAACTACGCTATTGGAAGGCAGGACAGTATTTACTTTTTAAGAGAGAAGGGGTAGTAATCAAAGGAGACATGGAGGAAACTTCTGGATGACTGGTAATGCTTCATTATCTTGACCTAGATGTCACTCAGTGTTTTGACTTTGTGATGACGTGTCAATGCTGCAATATTTGTGCACTTACATATATGCATGTCATGCTTTAATAAAATCTACCATTTAATTTTCAAAAATAAATTTAGAAAATTTATTGGTTTAAATAGATTTTTAAAAACAGAAACAGTGGCTTAAAATGGAATAAAAAACAATTAAATTTAATTAAATCTTTCTTATTAGTAGAAATACTGCCTTGGCCCTTCTTGGAAAGACAGTACTTCTATTATTGAGTGAACTCCTCTTCAGTTATTACCACACCAATGTATCTGTAAGGGAAATAGATGAGAAGAGTCCACTTACCATCCTCTTGAAGCACATGGCAGTAAAATTCTCCAGGACTGTACATCATACAGACCACAACATCTACTGTTTGGTCAACAGCCATTTCAACCCATGTCCACTCCAATGAATTTAGTTTTGCTTCTATACCCAAGGCAACTGCGAAAAAAAAAAAAATTAACTTTTTCAAAACAAATGGTCAAAGTGTGGATGGGAGGTACGGCTGGTGAGGGATCTATTTTGAGGAAGTGAATTTCCAGGGACTTTTAGTGACATCTGCCAGTGACCCCCAGGTTTTGTTTCTTTTTTTTTTTTTCAGTTTTCCTACACACTCATACTGTATCTAAATGAATGCTTGATTTGAAAAGAAAGAAGACACTCAACATCATTCTTTTTGAAAGCATGGGAACCCCCCCCCCTCCACAAGCCATCGGGATTCCAGCATGGACATGATTGAGCAGACATCTTACTCACCGCTGGCTTCCTTCGCGACACTGGGTTTCTCCGCCAGCACCCCCGCCTCCCGGACGGCAAAGCCGGCGTCCCTGAGCGCCTGCGCAATGCTGACGTGAGGCGTCACGGATTCGTCCACGAGCTCCACCAGGGAGCTGTTCTCCAGCTTGTCGGCCACTTTCACCGTGATCATTTTGTTCTGCACAATCTTCTTCATCAAAGAAATAGCTTCTGGAGTCCAAATTCCTAATGATGGCTTTACTCCTATCAAAAAATGTTTAAAAGAATATTAAAATACTTCTTATAACAAGCATTTATAAAGTTTAGCTTTTAATTTCCTCAAAGTTAAATTTAAGGAACGTGACAAACACGAGAGCCAAAACGTCCCGCCTGAGCAGAAGGATTTTCTAATATTAAAACAAAGGCAAAATTATAAAGAAAAAAAAAAGCCTATAGAAAACTGCTCTACCTCTATGTAAACAAACCATAATTCCATTGATATGAAATGTCCAGAAAAGCATATCTCGAAGACAGATTAGTGATTCCAGGGGAGCTGGGATTAACCACTGACACGCACAAGAAACCTCATCAGGGTGCTGTCTATATAACTCAGTAAATTACTAAAAATCACGAAATTGTATACCTAAGACTGAGAATTTAGTGGTATGTAAATTATATCTCAACAAGTTAAGAAAGCCATAAACAAAAGTATCCAACAATCCAGGAAGAAATACTGCTCCCTTACAATGACATAAAAAAACCACCAGCAGTACTTAAACTGCAAAGGCACTTGCAAATCAACAACCCAATGTTATGCCTAGCCTTCTCATAAGAGCAAGTAATGTATGGGAAAAAAAGTTCAGCCTCATGGTAATAAAGTAATTAAAATTACTTAAATTTACTTAAAATTTACTTAAAATTACTTAAAATTAAAATGATTTAGTTTTAACTTATCAAAACTGGCCAACATGAAATAATAGAGAGGTATCTCTATTTGGTGCACCGTGTGAAGGAATGGGCTCCCCTGCTGTCTTTCCGGTAGGTGTGTAAACTAGTTCTATCCTTTCTGGGGAGCAATCATAACATATACCACAAACAGGAAAAGAAACATGCCCACAGACACCTCCATTTCACCTGAGGAATTCTGTAGTACAGCTATATCTCACAGCCTATCATCCTCAGGAAATGATCATGGATAGGTTGCGAAATACAGTTAGAAGAACACTGCTATGGGGTACCTGGGTGGCTCAGTGGGATAAGTGTCTGCCTTTGGTTCAGGTCCTGGGATAGGCCTCACATTGGGCTCCCTGATCAATGGGCAGTCTGCTTCTTCCTCTGCCCACCCCCACTCATGCTCTGTAATAAAAATCTTAAAAAAAAAAAAAAAAGAACTCTTCTACTAGCAAAAACTTGGAAATAATCCTTCTGATAATCAGATACTAGTTCAATTATGGGATATCTGAATGAAGGTAATAGAGGCCACTTTATTAACATGGAAAGAAGCCCCGACTCCCGGTGGGATGGATTTTATATAAGCATATGTTCGAACATACTGTTTTTACAAATGGGTTTTGCTCTACTTTGTGTAATGAATCAGCTTCTATGTTATTTATCAGTAATGCAGACTACAAATAGCAAAAAAAGAATACTCAATTTCTTAACCACAGGCACATTAAATTAAATTTTATTTTATTAGAGATAGCAAAATAGTCCTGTGTATTTGAAATGTTCTATTGAGGACTATTTTTGCACTAAGAGAAGTTATATCTAAACACATTCTTTTATCTTCTGGATAGTTTAAGTTCTAATGCTCTTAGTTTAGATTTTAGTACTTTAAGAATATGAGGACCTCAAAAATGTCCTACCTGCTAGCACACATTTTATAGCCTGCATCGGCAATTCCAGCAACTTCGGAGTTATGGGACAGAGTCTCGTCAAACTAAGGATTTCAAAGTTTCCGTAATCTACATATCCAACCAGTACAGACTGTTCAGAAGCATAAGCTAAAATGGAGGCACGGTACCACTGATCATCCTCTGAAAGAAGGAGAGACTCCGTCTCAAATGATTTTCTCGTACAGATATAAACAAAAACCTTCCCTCCCAAATTTAGAGATGGTCATTCATAGGTTTTACTTTAATAGAGTATCAGGCTTTATTGAACAATGTATGCCTAGTCAACATGACAACCTCTGTTTCTCAGAAGCCCTCAATTCCTAAAAACTCCCTTTTATGCATACCTTACTAGACTGCTCATGTCCTGGGAGGTCATGGCTTACAACATGCTTTGTCTCCCTCATAGACAGTTAACACATTAGGACCGAGAACGTGTCTGGGTCTTGGGAATGAATCCACAATGATGCCTTGATCAGTACAGGGACAATTTGCTAAGCATCAAGAAGGGCTAATTTTAGAATACTGGCAGTAGGAGTCAACCAGACTCTACCGACCAAGCAATCCATTTCCTGGAGGCCCACTTGCATCTTACCCTTCTGTGAGGCAACTGGACTTGCTTCCCTTCAGCAGGATAGAACGGAAGCCAGTTATCACAGCTGTGCTGTGATGGCTCCGTGCTTCCAGGCCCTCCCGCTCTTCCCAAGAAAACTGGTGAAGACATGATCCTGGAAGATTCCATGTTCACATCCTGATGTAAACAAAATTACCTGCACCGTTCCCCAAAACTAAAGGGCTGTTAAAATAATAGGAATTTCCTTTGCCAACTCCCCCAGCACTCACAGGCCTTCTTCCCTTGCACACTTGGGTTCAGTTTAACTGTGCATAGTTAAAGGACTGGTGCACTCTAATACTCAAACTTCAAATGCAGCCATCCAGTGCAGACCGAAGATTGTTTCATTTATTTTTACTTGATTATAAGTAAAAAAAAAAAAAAAAAAAAAATTCATTAAGACTCTTCCCTCACCTGAGAATTGGGCACAACAGATATCACCAATGGTTGGATAAAAATCTGAGCGTGGAGACACTTGACCACAGTATTCGCTAAGGGATGCCTGAAGTTCAGCGAGCTTATCTGTCGATATAGATCACATCTTAAACACAGTAAATACAAATCTACGCATTATCTTCTTTTTCACATGTTGAGTCTCTTGAAGTACAAAGATTATACAACCAGCACAAATCAAAGAAAATTTACTTACGTCCGCTTTGCAGCTGTTGACAAAAGAAGTCTTCTGGAGTCTGAATGTGGGCAACCACACCACAAAACTTATCGCCTACATTCAAAGTTAACACTTTGGGGATTAGATCACTTCTATCCACAACAACTCTGTTTTCAGCTATCATTTTTCCAACATCTTCAAGATCATCTTAACAAAAAAAAAAAAAAAAAAAAAGAAAGAAAGAAAAACCAAGGCATCTGGTTATCATTCAGCTGATTTTTGTAGCATTTCAAACCCAGTCACGCTTCTTCAACACCTCTAGGCCTTAACACACGCTATTCTTCCTCCCAGAACACACTCCCAATCTCCCAGCAACGCGGTTATTTCTTGCTCAGTGTGGTGTCAGTGTAACCTTGAAAAGACTTCCCCCTAACCCAGGTTAGGTGCTCCCACTGCACTCTCCATGCACTCGCTCTTATGCCGTTTTATCATCTCTTCTCTACATGTCCGTCCTGACCACAGAATACCCTCCACTAAGGCACCTCCATAGTCCCTCAGTGAAGCAAATACTGCCCAGGAGATTTCTGTTCCTTCTACAAGACAGCTCTGCAAGCCTTGCTTTTACTACCGATGACTTCCTTCTAGAAGCATTCACCCTTCTGTTGCTCTGGCAACTTTTGTCCCCACTCTCTACCCACCTCCCCCATTATGACTTCTCACTTGATGCTATAGGCCCTAGGTTTATCCCCCACCCCTTTCTTTTCCCTGATCCCACACTCTCCCTAACATACCACCAGCATTTATGGTTTCAACCATGACTACTACTAGACCAGTAAGTGTTCGGTTTTCTCCTCTAGATGGCAAAGAATTACTACAAACTTTCCAGCAGAGCTGTCATACTAAGATTTGTGTTCTGGGGATATCATGTACAGTATTATAAAGAATTCAGACAGCAGAGGGGCGCCTGGGTGGCTCAATGGGTTAAGCCTCTGCCTTCAGCTCATGTCATGATCTCAGGGTCCTGGGATCGAACCCCGCATCAGGCTCTCTGCTTAGCAGGGAGCCTGCTTCCCCTCCCTCTCTGCCTGCTTCTCTTCCTACTGTCATCTCTCTCTGTGTCAAATAAATAAAACAAAAAATCTTAAAAAAAAATTCAGACAGCAGAAATGGTAAAGTCAGAGAAGGTTGTTGCAATTATCCACAACTGGTAAGGATTCCTGAACTAGAAAAATAATAAGGAAAAAAAGGATTTTAAAAAAGAAAAAAAATCATATACAAAGGATATTCAGGAAGAAGAACCAATAAAGACCTGGCAACCAATGAGACAAGGCAAAGGACAGGAGGTAAGGATAAGGTAGACTTAAAAATGTGTCAACCTGGTTTATATGAAGGGATACATCTAATCACAGAACCATTAACCTGGCCATCACCTCTGGATGAATGAGCAAGAAACGATGAGGTATGTCTGCATCCAAAGTAATTGGTAAAGGAACAAAGTAAGGAGGAAAACAGGGCAATAAGTACCACATATAACTAGGAAATGAGAAAATGATGGTAGCAAAACGTCTTAGTTCTTGTTTAGTATAACTCTTGTTATACTAAACGGAAAAGCCACACACATAATTAAACGAGAAGTAAAAAAAAATTTATGAAGAAACACCATCTTACCAGAACAGAATTACCCCTATTTGTTATTGTTGGAACACCTAAGTAAGGAGGGAAAATTAAACTAAGGAAATGTTAGCTAAAAACCCTTCAACTCAAACTGTCATGATATTTAGTACTTCGGAGATTTCTGATAATCATCATGTCAAGGATTAATATGGAAGACAGATATGGAAGGAAAACAGGCAGGGAAGACTAAGATTAGACATAATGTACTACTAAATGAAAAAGTTATCTTTCTTACATAAAGTTCAAATGGTTATTTCCATTAAATCTGTCAGTGTGACAGCTCTGCCCTTTTTTTTTTTTGTTTAGGAGAGAAGATATTCTTTAGTACCTGGAGTCACTGTACTATTCTATACGAATCTGTATACTCACTTGCTTCTGCACTTTGCTTCTTAGAATTTTGTCCTTTGGGTTTCAAGCCATATCCCATTTCTATGAGCACATCATCTAAGAGTTTTCCTAAAAATGGTTAAGAAAATACATCCCTATTGAGATATTATACCAAGAGGAAAAGCATAAACATGAAACAAATGAATCACAATCATGTGACCTAGAGATCATATCTATTAATACACTCGCCTATTATGTTACCAGTTCAGTTTCTGTGTGCAAAATACTGTTAACTAATGCTCAGCCTTAAAAATTGAGGCAAAATTCCCATTGTCATGTGGCAGAAAATTTTATAAAAATATTTCACCTCAAAATTCTGGATAACATGAAAGATTTAGTTGCTACCTCACTGGCAGGCTTAGTATGGACACCATTTATAAGAAAAAAAGAAGTTTAGTGTTCAACTAAGACTACTTTTTCTCAAAGTATGGCTGAAACAAGGGGTAGCCAGCATGTCATAAACTTCAAGTTCCTTGAAATACCACCTGAGGGATTTTGGAGGGGAGAGGGTGGGGGGTGTGAACCCGGTGGTGGGTATTGCGGAGGGCACGTATTGCATGGAGCTCTGGGTGTGGTGCATAAACAATGATTTTGGAACACTGAAAAAAAATTAAATAAAAAAAAAAAGAAATACCATCCAGAAGACTGAGTCAAAATACGAAACAATACACAGCAAAGAAAATACTTAATTTCACTAAAGATTTAAATGAACTTTCTACCATGTCATCAACCAACAGCATGTCTCCTAAAGTAAAAGAATGATACCTTGGAAAGTGAGACATAATTATAAGCACACGGTCAGAAGTCACTTTTTGAACACACAGAAGGGATTCCAAGGGGTTTCCATCTCCACACTTAAATACTAGGCACTTACACTCTCATTACTAAACAAACACACTTCTGTGAAGATTCTTCAAGGAAAAAGCACTCGTGGTGAAAGTATGGACCAATTCATAAGGAAACTCTTGAATTTTTCTCCATAAGTGAGTAGAAATCAGGAATGGTGATCGTAACGGCCGTATCAAAAGGCTAACACAGTCATCCCCACACTAAGTCAGCATCTATCCTTTGAAGACCCCCAGCTCCACCACCGATGCCGATGCCGGGTCTCTGACTGACTGCCACCGGCAAGAGCAAGGTCACACCCTGAAGGACTTGCGAGAAGCTTACTTGGCCTCATTTCATGTTTCTATTTCTTCTCTGCATAACAGCTGAAGACTAAACACCATGTTAATTGCTGCATCTACAGAACAGAGTTAGATCTTACCTGAGCTGGGCAGCCTCACATCCACAGCAAAGGTAACCACTTCTTCTTTGGAGATGTCAACAATCTTTACAGAGCAGTACTGCTCCATTAACAGTGACTTAATCGTTTTGACACATTCACTGCTCCAGTTCCCCTCTGCTGGGATAACACTGGCCACAAAGCACTTTATGGCCTGAAAGATTTTACATGAGTTACTAAAAAATTAGTATTTGAAAATGATTTTTTCTAATTAATAACATGAAGATTTTTTAAAGGTAATACATTTATCACTGAAAATTTATCAAAAATCTTCCAAGAATAAACAATTTTATGTTTTTGTAAGTAGTTACATATGTAATTATGTATTTTTTTACATATGTATATTATGTATGTAATTACGTAATTTTGTATGTAATTTTTGTATGTAATTTGTCTCTTGTGCTACTCTATCCATGTGCTTTTCCTTTTGGGACCTGAAGCTTGAGAAATTCATGAAAGGATAACTAATTATCCCTCAAATACATATAAATTCAGGTTGCTTCCAGACAATGTAATAAACATAGAAATGATTGTTTTAAAAGAACAGATGGATAAGATGTCCCTAAAAAATGCTAAGTTTCTCATGTAAGGAAGTATTACCTAAGGCTTCTTAAATGGATCCAAGAAAGCCAATGACATTTATCTACATTTAGTAAAAAATGAAAAATATACCAATAGGTACTTTTTTATAATAACCATCACAGAACAGAGCAAGCAAATATTGTGCCCATTAAAATATTAAAGACAGCTCTTTGGGGGCACTATTAGGAATTTAGAAAGTAAAAAAGACTCACACATGGAGGAAATAAGTCAATGTTTCTATTTAGTTGGTGAATTCTGTTTATTGGAATTATTTCTTCATTTCCATAATCAATATATAAGACGTGTGCCTTCTTCTGCAGCATATCAACATCTTGTATCATTACTCTGTTCCAGGTCTGAAAGTGAAATATAATGGTACTCTGCTTCAAAACAGTATTTCAGGCTTCAAAACTCTCAGCCCATCTATAGAACAGCCAAAGGAGAAACTACAGCTCTGTTCTGAGGGACTCATTTAACAGGTTAATCTAACAATCTGGCTAAGAAATCCCTGAATTTGTCTTCTTAGGAGACTAATGTACACACAACCACTTCCAGGTTACTCTAGCCCAGGAGACACAATGACACACTAATGCCTCAGTACAGAAGTGCACAGGCTGCAGGGCTGGCTGTCCGTGTGCACTTGGCAGAGGAGGCTCCTATCAACAGAGCTGGAGGGCTCACCCAACAAATCCATAATACCAAATGAGGAAGAGAGACAGGAATGTGACCACAGACTCTGGTTAAGCCAGCAAATGCATTATTAAAAGCTCCAGTGTCCAGCTTATATGACAAAAGTAAATTAAAACATCATATTAAATAATTCACTTCATCAGCAGTTACCTGATCAACAGTGTACTTGGCAACACAAACTTCCCCCTTAACAGGAATGTAATCCTCCTCAGTTGTATGTGCATAGGTTTCCTTTAGACTCGCAGAGAGCTGGTTCATGTATTCTAATACTTCTGAAGAATATAACTGCACATAAAAGTCACTTGGGTGTTTGAATTCAGTAACTGTACCCTTTCAAAAGACAGAAAAGGTGCAATAATTCACTGAGAACACAAGCACATGGGAATTTCTAAAAGCTTTCTAACGAGATTTTTAAAAGGGTATTTTAAGACAGTTTTCGCAATCAGTTTCATCAGTTACATTTTGTAGCTCACTTAGAAGCTCAAACTAAAAACAGGAAACAAGGAATAAAAATCTATAGTTCTTTGGATCTCTGTCTATAGAAATTAAATAACAAATACCTTTATTTCCATGGTTTTCCTGAGTTGTAGACTTCTCAAATCAGAAAACATTATTTTATCAGCACCAATGGCTATTTCTTTAGTAACTCCAAGAGGATAGTCACCCTGGGTTTTAAAAAAACAAAACACATGAGTGAGTTACTTATACAAGCACATGTTTCAGCAATACTGTGGCCACCATTTGCTGGAATTGAGGCCAAAATAGTCCCTGAGGCTTGAATAACAGAGAGATATAGTGTGTACCTCCAAGAGCCAATAAAACCCACTGTCCCTAGGCAGTTTACACAGCAGTGGGATCACTGAAGTATCAGGCCATAATGGTGATGATAATGTTGAGTTTATAAAATAAAAAGGGGGGGGGGTTAGTGTTTTAAGTTTGTACTTGTTAACATTTTATAAGTATGAATATTTGAGGAAGTCAGATTTTTTTTTTAAGTAGAAGCTAGGACCAGCTAGAGAAGCCTAAAAATTATAGATGAGCTGAGCACTACTGATATTTTTCAGGTTATGAATGACTTAGCCCACAGTTACCTACATGGAAGAGAGGACTTACAGAAAAAAAATGCCCCTTTGATACGAGGGCAGGACACAAAGCCAGAGAATGTGTGCATGCAGGGACTAGAGAGAGGGGCTGTCTCTCAGAAATCCAAACAATTTTACACTGAGACACAGGCATCACAAGTCCTTCTGGGCAGAGTGCTGGGCACACATAATGCTCAAAAATCCCCAACAGTCACCCAATCGATCATTAAGGTGTACAGGTTACTCCACAGGAAACAATGGTTTTAATAAACACTGATGCAGAGGCGCCTGGCTGACTCAGTCAGACGGGCCTGCAACTCCATCTGGGATCTGGAGAGTTCGAGCCCCATGATGGGTGTGGAGATCACTTGGATAAACACCGGTGAAATGCAGAAGTGGTAAGTATTTTATTTAGCTTAAGTCCTCTTAATTCAAAAGGAAATCATTCAAAATTTACTCTAAAGATAAAAAGTACATCGTACCTCATTTTTCACTTCCATGTTCTTTGTTTCAAAAGGTGACTTACTATCTTCATGTTTGTGGAAACTGAAATAAAGCAGCTGATTAGAATACTTAGAGTACAGAGCCAATCAAGAGTAGGGGCCACAGTGATGTTAAATTCTCAATCATCAAAATCCAGAAGGAGAAAAACAGCTTCCTTCAGAGAGTATCACAGTAGTAACAAAGCAAAATAGTCCAGGGCTGGCTATGAAACGGTCTACCCTGTGTGCGAGCTCGCCTCTTCCAAAGCCGCTTGATTAAAGGGACCTCTGCAGCCACAATCTCCAAGCCCCAGCTTTCTTATCTACAAGATGTAATCCCTACATAACCTCAATAGTTTTGAGGACCGAATGAAGTTATAGATGTGAAACTGCTTTGTAAACTGGTAAATGCCATGCCACTAAGATTTTCGTATTTTAAAGTCGCAATTCATGAGACACTGTGAGAGTTCTACCTTATCATAATTCAGGAAAGAACACGTGTTTGAAAGGAATTCTAAAGGTCTACTTATTACAAACACTAAAAACTTAAAGTTCTGACTCTGAATATGTACTAATAGAATCATATTCATGGAAACTCAGTCCTGAATTTGTAAGCTCTTCATTTCAAATTTGCATCCTTTATGTTACACCTCAGTAAATAAAAGTAACAACTTCTGCATAGTTATGGCCTGCTAACCTCATTTGATTCTTATACTATCAAAAATAAAGCCCATTTAAGTATTCCCTAATGAATAAAAGAAATCATGCTTACTTTTGTTGAACAGGCTTGCACACGATGCTGTGTGCGGACCAGTCCCTTCTCTGGCACGCTATGGAGCAGTAGTAGGTCTGCTTGCACTGTGAGCACCTCAGCGATCCTACAGAACACAGCCCGTAACATCACCAGTGTTTTATTCCAAGTATTTGTTGCTGAGAGCAAGACATTTTCAAAGACCAGACATATCAATCACCATTCTATGAATCACATCAGGAAGATTACTTGAAGAGGATTATGATGTTTTTTGATTAGGCGTTAAGATTAAATTTTTAAAGCTCTCTCAGATTGCAAATAGGAACGCAAAGATGAAAATGAAAGGTGGGACAGCCTGAAAACATAACTGACTTTCCTAAAGTAGAGCCCAGAACACATTATAAAAGGCACAATCAAAGGAAACAGAGAGTGTGTGGTAGTGAAAACAAACTCGTGCAAGCCAACTCTGACATGGCTTATTACCTCGCGCTGTTAAAAAAAATACAAGACAAAAAAACCAATGAAGAGAATCACATCCAGAAAAACCCAGAAGTTTTTTAAATAAAGTACTAAAAAACCCTATGAATATACAGGCAGAAAAAAAAAAAACCCACATAAAGAAACAACAACAACAAAAAAACCAGACTGGCCTCAAATGGTTCTACTCAAAAGAAAAAAAAAAAAAAAAAGCTAAATATCCAAGTAGCCAGTAAGCATGTGAAATACTGCTCAAGATCACTCACGGGTCATGAGGGAAATAAAAGTTAAAAGCACACTGCGATACCAGTATACACCCACGAGGAGAGGGCTAAAGTTGAAAAGACCAGCAGCACCGAATGACAGAGATGTGGAGCACATGGAACTCTCTATCACTGGGAAGGCAGAACAGGATAACTACTCAGGAAAATGGCTTGGCTGTTTCCTCGAAACTTAAATATATACCTACCCTTTGACTCAGCAATTATACTCCTAGGTATGTACCCAAGAGAAATGGAAACATATATCCACATAAGGACTTGTGCAAAAACGCGGAGAGAGCTCTATTCATAATAACCAGAAGCTAAACACAAGCAAAACTGTTCAACAAAAAACCCAGATACACTGTGATAGAATCATATAAATACTACTTGGCAACAAAAAATAGTGTACATAGACCATATTAATACTCAAAATATTATTCTAAATGAAAAAAAAGCTTCACACAAAAGAATCAAGATTCCATTTTTATGAAGTTCTAAAACTGGCAAAATTAATTTACAGTTCAATTAAAAAAACCACTGTGGTTGCCTCTCGTGGCCATAGAGATTGGAAGGGGCTAGAAGGGAACTTTCTAAGAAGATAGAAATATTCTGTCTTGAGAAGCATGTGAGTTTGTGCATGCCAATGCACGTAAATTTTATCGTAAACAAAACTATGGGAAATAATAACCGGGGAAGGAAGGAGCAAGAGTGGAAAGGTATGGATGAACAACTGTAGGACGCTGGTGGCTGCTGAAGCAGAGATGGGTATAGAGCAGGTACAATATTCTGTTCATACTTACTATGTTTTAAACTTTCCGTAGTAAAAATATTTTTCAAATGTGTGAAAAAAATAATCCAGACATGTTAGGGAAATATGCTTACCAAACAAGCCACAGCGATGGCAAGTTGTTGACCGAAAAGAAGGTCCTAAGGAGTTGAAGAGTGCTGAATTATTTATGGACAAGGAATTCTCAACCAACTTGTGTATTTTTTTTGACTTTGCAGGAGGCACGTTATTGCTAGGCTTCTATTAAGAAAAGAGAATAGCAATATTAAAACTTGGTAGTAGTTTTTTTTTTTAAATACTGTATTAGGGATTTCCTCTTCTGGACAGGTAAAAAAGATGTACCTTTCCCTATTCCTCCTATTACATGCTACTAAAAACCCAGACTTATAAACAAACATAAGCTGACTTTGACAAGAGGGCAGCAGACAGGCTAGGAAACTTGGGGCCCAGAGAAGAACAAGACAATGCGTTCCTGAGTTTTCTTTTGGCCTCATGTATTTCAGACACAGTGCTGGAGAAGCCAGCAACCCAAAATGCCAAACAGTATAGACAATAAAAGCCCCAACAGAAAGTATCCTCTCTTGAGCTAAAGACCAAGAAGCGGGCATCCCAGCAATACAGAAAACCAGTAACTGTTCTACCCTAGACAAACACCACAGTAAAAGCTGTGGCCCTGTTCTAGAGTAGGGTGCTGGCACTTCGTCCCTGGGAGTCTCCCCGGGAACCCGGACTTTCACCCAACAGGTAAGAGTGTTCCTCCTACCCCACCCACCATTACTGGGGAGGTAGAAGAGGACTCCCAGTGGACAATCAGGACTTTTTACCACTGTTCAAAAGTAATGAGTGTCTCCCAAATCTTCCCCTCTAATTCTCCTCTCTGACCTACCTACTCTCTCCCCCTCCATCCCACTCCTATATCAGTAAAGAGGCACTCATCACTTCTGGCAAGGAGGAGGTATCACATGAGGCCTACCTGGAAGCTGGAACTCCCACCCTCACCCAAAAGCAAAGGAGAGCACCTCCTTCAGTGCCAGCTCAGGCTGACTGAAGAACCTGGACATCTACTCCCACCCAGCAGCACCCACCCTCTGATGTAGGGTCAGAGGAAGCTAGCTAAAAAGGAAGTTTAAATAAGATACAGAATTTCATTAACATAATACCCCAAATGTGCTAGTTTCAATAAAAAATCACTTGTCTTATTTAGAAAAAGGGAAATCACAACTGAATTAAAAAAAAAAATGCCAACATCAAGACAACAGAGAAGTTTATTTGACAAACATTTTAAAGGAGCCATCAATAGTTCAGTAAGCAATTAGGAGCACAATTGAAACAAATGTAAAGAGTCCCAGCAAAGAAACAGAAGATATAAAGAAGAACCAAATGGAAGTTTCACAACTGGAAAGCAAAATAACAAGGAAACACAGTGAGGGATGCCACGCCAAAATGTAGAGAACAGAGGAAAGGCTCAATAAACTTGAAGACTGAACAACAGAAATTGCCTCACCTAACAAGAGAGAAAAAACAAAGTGGAGAAAAAACTAAATTAACAGAGCCTCAGAGACCTATGGGACTATAACAAAATATTTAACATTCATGTCTTTGGAGTCCCAGGAGAGAAAAAAAGGCAGGGTGAAGAAGTTCTTTTTTTTTTTTTTTTTTTTTAAGATTTTATTTATTTATTTGACAGACAGAGATCAAAAGTAGGCAGAGAGGCAGGCAGAGAGAGAGGAAGGGAAGCAGGCTCCCTGTTGAGCAGAGAGCCCGATGTGGGGCTGGATCCCAGGACCCTGGGATCATAACCTAAGCTAAAGGCAGAGGCTTTAACCCACTGAGGCACCCAGGCACCCCCAAAGAAATTCTTAAATAAAAAAGGCCCCAGACTTACAAAATTTGGCAAAAGATATAAATCTACAAATTCATGTTGAGCAAGTCCCAGACCAAATCAAAGAACTCCACACCAAGACTCACGTAGTCAAACTTCTTCAAGCTAAAGACAAAAAAGGTTAAAAGCAGAGAGAGGAAAAGGACATCTTACTTACAGGGGAAAAAGTAATTCAGAAGAAAATAGATTTCTCAAAATATACCCTGGAGAGCAGAAGGAAGTAATACAACATTTTTCAAGTGCTGAAAGAAAAGAACCGTTAGCTGAGAAACTTCTCCATGAAAAGTATCCTGCAGGAGTAAAGAAGAAATCAAGACATTCTCAAATGAAAGAAAACTAAGAATTTGTCACCAGTAGACCTAAAGAATGGCTAAAGGACGTTCTCTAAACATAAAGGAAATAAAGGAATGCTGGAACAAAAGGAAAGGAAGAACACATTAAACAAAAATACAATAAGCACAATAGACTTAACAGAAAAAAACTGAAGCAAAATGAAACTGAAAAGAGAAAAAGACAATATATAATTGTAGAGACCTTAATATCCCTATCTCAACAATTAGTAGAACTACATTGAAAATCACCAAGAATACAAAAGAACTGGAGATCACCATCAACCAAGGGATTCTGTTAGACATTTATAGATCATTCTACCAACCACAAGATGGACATTCTTTTCAAGTGCTAAAGAACATATACTAAGTCCACACACAGGGCCATAAAGAAAAGCTCAACAAATTTAAATCACACAGAGTAGGTTTTTCAACGACAGTGGATTCAAACTAGAAATAAGTAACAAGAGTAATTAATAATCTTCAAACATTTGAAAACAATAGACTTCTAAACAATTCATGAGTCAAAGAGGAGGTCTCAAAGGAAATGAAAAAAAAAAGTTGAACTAAAAGAAAATGAAAACATAACAAATCAAAATTTGTAAGACACAGTTAAAGCATTGCCAAGAGGTAAATCCATAGCACTAAGTTCACACACTAGAAAAGAGGGAAAATTTCAAATCAATAATCTAAATTCCCATCTTAAGAATCTAAAAAAGTAAGAAAAAAAATGCCAAAAGCAAACAGAAGCAAGTAAACAAAGATAAAAGGAGAAATCAATGAAATTAAAACACAAAAACTTAGAGAAAAAAAAAAATCAATGAAACAAAGACCTGGTTCTTTGATAGGACCAAAAAAGGGGCACCTGTGTGGCTCAGGTGGTTAAGCATTGGACTTCAGATCAGGTCATGATCTCTGGGTCCTGAGATCAAGACCAGGTCAGGCTCCCTACTCAGCAGGGAGACAGCTTCTCCTTAGACCCCCTCAACCCTCTTCCCCCCACCAATGGAATAAATACGCCTAATTTTTGACAAAATTTTGACAAAATTATTGATAAATAAATAAATAAAATCTTAAAAAAAATAAAACTACTGATACAACAAACCCTAGATGAATCTCCACGGAATTACACTGAATGAATTTATCCAATCCCAAAAAGTTACATACTGTAGGATTCCATTTATATAACATCCTTGAAATGACAAAACTCTCGATGTGGATTAGATTTGTAGCCTCCATGGATTAAGGAGGTGGTAGGGGCAAGAGAGAAATGGTATGACCATAAAAAAGCATGTAAGGGAAAGATGCAAATGTTCTGTATCTTGACAGTATCACTGTCAACATCCTTATTGCCATATTATACTAAATTCTGTAGCACATCACACAGGGAGAAACTCAAAGAGCTACACAGTATCTGTATCTCTGCACGCCATTGCAGGGCTGCACTAACAGTGGCATGGCATACTGTAATTACGTCAACAGAACTGATTTTTTTTTTTTTAAGATATTAGGATAAAGAAAAGGAAGCTTCACCTTCAATAACATCTGAAAATTGAGTAATTCTTCACTAACACAATACAAAATATGTTTAGAATCTTTTACACCCAAACAAAAACACAAAATAGAAAACAAACAAAAAACCTTACACTATTTACTTCTTTGGGTGGTGAATTGTTTCCGGCATTTAAAGGGGACACTGAGTTTCCTGGAGAGAGAAAACATAAAGAGCCAAATATTACTTTATTCCTGAAAATGTAGAAAACCATAATTAGATATTCAAATAATAAAGATATACTATAATAGCCTTAAGCCTACACTACAAATAAACAACTTACTTTTCCTAATAAAAAATAAGGATTTGTTTGAACATTCAATTACTATTCTTCTTGTGAATTTTTCTCCATTCACTGAGGCAGCAATTCTCAGACTTTTTTGAACCTCAGACTCATATACACACTTAGAAATTGTGAACCTCAGAGAGATTTTGTTTATATGGCCCATGTGTCTCAATACTTACCTATATTAGAAATTAAGGGGTGCCTCACTGACTCAGTAGAGCATGTGACTCTTGATCTAAGGATCATGAATTCAAGCCCCACACTGGGCATAAAGCTTACTTAAAAAAAAAAAAAAAAGGTAAGGATACCTGGTGGCTCAGTGGTTAAGCATCCAAGTCTTGATTTTGACTTGGATCATGATCTCAGGGTCCTGAGACTGAGCCCTGTGAGGGCTCTGTGTTGGGTATGGAGCCTGTTTAAAATTCTCTCTCTCCCCCTGTCCCCCCTCCCCCTAAAAACTGTTAAAAAGAAATTAAAATTAGAAATTTCAAAGTTTTAAAAATTAAAAGTTTATTTAAAAATAAATACACTACGTTGACATGATTTTTGTACGTAAAACAACTACATTTTCAAAAGCAAAAAAAAATTGTGAGAAGAGTAGCACTGTTTTACATTTTTGTAATGTTTGGTTTAAATCATGATCGTTGGATTCACGTACCTGCTTTTGCATTCAATCCCCTGTATTGTTTTGGTTGAAGCATATGAAGAAAATCTGGCCTCGCACAGATACATGATTGCAAAAAGGAGTATTTAACTGCCTTCTCAGGTAATTATAGATGTTTTCCTTTAACATCATGCCAAAACTCAAGTGGTAGTTTGAGGGGTAGTTGCAATGAGGAATCTAAAACTTTTTCATAATGTGACATTGGAATCCACTGATTGATCCTGTACTTTTGAGTGGATTTTTACCCATGAGTGACTATGCAACATGAGGCATTGGCCATTTGGAGAAGAATGAGAAACTCTTGAGTTATACAGATCTTTCAATTGTGGACAGATTCCATTACAAAATATTTTAAAATTCATGTGTGTTATTTAGTATCAACAGGCATCTCCCCAGGAAAGTCTAAGCATTGAGAAGCTGTCATGGCAGAGTGGCAGATAATGCTTTTCCTGAAATTCTCATTTTGCTCAAAAGCTTGAATTTTATCATTAGCAACAAAATACTGTCAGGTGTTTTCCTTGAAGTAATAGGTTCACTTTATTCATTTTTGAGAAAATGAATGCCAGATATCTAAATCTGAATAACCAGAATTTTTCATTCTTTTCAAGTAAAAAATGATGTTCCAAGAAAAAAGTTTCCATATAGCCTATAACTCAGTCACATACATGCTTTTCATACTTCCTATGAAGCACAAGTTAGGGGTAATTCCCATTTTGTTACACAAAATACTAAAAATATGCGTACACAAGTGTCAAGATTTGTCAAGGACAGCCCTGAGTAAGGCATTTCTGGTTTTGTTTTAACCGCAAGTTTATAGCAATAAAAAAACCCAATTACCACTAGCCCAAGTAGGTAGGAGCTAATGAGGCATTAACGATAATGGCATTAATAGTTTACCTTTGCTTCTGCATCATTGGTGTAAAGTCAGCCCGACAAAAAAGGCAAATGATATTTTAGTATTATCGGGGAAATAGTTTTGACCTCTTGGGAAACCCCAGAGGCCCAAGGGCCACGCACCAGAACCACATCACCATAACATTAAAAGATCACATATGATAATACGTTCACCCAGTGCCCCCCCAACTTCAAAACCAGGTTTTTGGAATTAGGACTAAAGGAACAACTTTTTAAAAATCTGATGAAACAATATAATGTCTTATGTGTATCTTTGTGACAGATTGTCTATCTCAAATGCAAATTATGCAATTTACATAGTATTTTTTAAACATGGCCAATCTTTAAAAAGGCAGAGTATGTCCTTTCTATAGTCCTTGGACGGTTCTCCCATTGTGGGGGGAAGCTCCTCTGTAGACATGCTCTCCTCCCAAAATGTTTTTTGTGATGAATCTAGTCAAAGGAAGTTATTTGGCACCTGGCTTTTCCTTCTAAATCTTTAAATGCAAATACTGTAAGGTAGCTATTTAGTTGTTTTGTTAATAGCACATGGGTGTGTGATCACATACTGTGATAAGCCAAAGAAACCATCAGAACCAAGAAGTAATAAGCCTGTAGTTTTCACTTACCTGTTGACAACGTCTTCCTGTCTCCTTTGGATCCAACCACCTCTCCATTGATGCTGTTAGGGTTTGAAGATACTGAATTGTCTTCTTGACTAGCCAAATACGGTTTGGTTTGCTCACAAAGCAAAAAACTGTTTTTTTTATTTCCATTCTCCGGGCTTTTCAACCGGAAATTAGGGTGGTTAGCATGTGCTCCAGGACTTCTTAAAGAATCATGTGGCGGAATCTTGTTTTCATTTTTCTCAAAATTAAATGGCTCTGTCATCTTACAAATAGATGCCTCCAAATTATTTCTTGACATCATAGTATGTGGCAATTTAACATTCACAGAAGCCTATGGGAAGAAGTGCATTTAAAAAGCAATTTTTAATTACAAAAGTAGAAGCATCGCAGGCCCTTTTTATGTAACAAGTAAGGCTCATGAATAATTCCAAAGCAGAGGTAACCGTGATATCAGAGCCTGGCCTAAAAGCAAAAGGAACAGATTCTCTATCTCGGTAGGTACAAACTCCCAAGTTTCACACAATTCAACCACAGACAAAAGGCTAACTCAAGAGACATCAAAAGAGTCATCTCAGAGTTCGACACCATTTTTTACTTTAAAAAGCTTCTGAAACAACAGGAATAAAAAAGGACTTGCATGTTTTAAGAGAAATATTTCTAAGCCACAGATTGCAACTTAACAGTCAGATACAATGAGGGTATTGTCTTCATCGGGTCATCACCTACCTTTCTAGCCTCTCAGAATCCCTCTATCTGCTCCTACTTGAGACACTGAGATCTTGAATATGCTGAGCCCAGCTCTCAGTGCCTTTACTTTCCTCATTGGCCTGGCAAAGTCTTTCCTTCCTAGGCACCCTTCACGGTTTGCCTCAGCTGACCTCTGTTTGGTCTGTTTTTCCCCAGTCCTCTGCTTGATCATCTCCAGCTTAGCTTCCATAAACTGTAATTCATATCTACTCCTTTTAAGGACTTAACTGCATGCACTTTTCTCTGAAAATAAGGTACATTTATTGTTACAAAGTGCCTCTGAGAAACCTCTATCCAGACTTGATGCTAGCTTGTTTTTTTCCTATTACTCTTAAAGAATACTAAGTGTCCTGCCTGAGGGAAGTAATAAAAGTGGACAAACAACTTTTCTTTCTGAGGCTGTGACCTACAGCTTTGTACACAGACCTCAGTTAAAACTGCCTATTGTCCCAGAACTGTTCAGGGGGAGGAGGGGAAGCCACAGAAAGCTAAACTGGTATGAGTAGTATCTAAAGATTAACACTGTTTTAAAGGGAAAACAAAAATATAGCAGAAACATCCTCCCTCCTGGTGGCCTAAAATTTCTGTATCATTTTTTGCTTTAAATTAGGCCTAGCCTAATCTGTGACAATACAGAAAAGACAATGAAATAATAAAAAAAAATACATATGCACACTCAAAGCGTGGGGGTTGGGGGGGGGGACTCTCAGTGGGCCAGATCCTGAGAAGATCCCTAACTAAAGGCTGCAGATGGGCAGTTATGGGAGATCCTGCAGCCATCAGGGAAAGCGCACGTGTGGCAGTAAGCACATCCTCCCACGGCTCAGACTGGGTGGGAGTGAGACTGTTGGGTTCAGTAAGAGACAAATTCTGTGAAGTTACAAAGGAACATAATTTTCAGGGGAAACTGGGTTGGAATAGGAATACTGAGTAACAGACAATTTATAAGAAATATAAAGAATGCACATTAAGATACTAGGGTAACTACAAGAACAAAAACAAGGCATAATTTTTAAATTACAGAAGAAAAATCTCAGTCTAACGAAAAAAAAAAAAAAAAGAAAGATTCAAGCATGGTCAATGGAAAACACCAAATAAGATGCCAGAACCAAACCCAAGCAATCCAATTATCAATGATTTAGTCTCAATTAAGAGAAAAAAAGAGGGAGAAAAACATCCTGCTAGATATTATGCACAACAGGCACACATAAAATTTATGGCAAGTTTGGAAATAATAGAATTAAAACATGTGCTATGCAAATAAAAAAAGATGAAATATGAATACTGATAGCTGATAAAAGAGAATTCAATTGGGACAAAGATTTTTTACATGTATGAAAGAAACACCCGAGGAGAGAGCACACCCAAGAATCAGTGCATCACAATGTCCTCAGATCTATAAAACAAAAACTGATTGAGGGAGGAGAAATTCAGGCCACAATAAGTACACACCTGCCTTACACACTTGTCAACAGACAGAAAACAAGTACTATTTTATTTTTTTATTTATTTTTTTTTTTTAAAGATTTTATTTATTTATTTGACAGAGAGAGATCACAAGTAGACAGAGAGGCAGGCAGAGAGAGGGAGGGAAGCAGGCTCCCTGCCGAGCAGAGAGCCTGATGCGGGACTCGATCCCAGGACCCTGAGATCATGACCTGAGCCGAAGGCAGCGGCCTAATCCACTGAGCCACCCAGGCGCCCACAAGTGCTATTTTAATACCACGATAAACTTGATCTAGTAAGGACCAATACAATCAAGAGCACTCATTTTTCCAACACTGGGCATATCTCGAACTAGAAAAGTCACCTCAACTGACTCCAGAAACACTAATGCCATGCAAAATCACGTTCACTTACCAAAGTATACAAATCTCCACCTCAAGTTTTGCTTCCCAGAGAATCAGCCTCCAACAACCACATGAGCAGGCGAAGGGTTTTGGTTTTGTTTTTTAACGTGGTAAAATATCACAAAGACAATAGCAAACATGACTATATAAAACAATTACAAAAAATAGCAAGCAGCCAGAAAATGAAGATTAATGCACAGATGGAAAACTCTCTATCAAAATTTTTAAAAAATGGGATAAACAATAAAAACATTCAGATACTATAGCGATGTGACTAACCCCAAGGCCGACTTCCACCGCTGATTTTGCTAGCTTGAGTCAGAGATAACGCTGGCCATAATCATTCTCCTGAGCAGAATTTCTCCTAGCAGAATTTCTCAGAAGCTCTGTCCTTTCCTGATGAACAGGAACAGATTTGGCTGCAGGATCTTTCATCCCTTTCTTTCTTTAATGCAATCGGGAAGCAATAAGCAAAAAGGAAAAAAAGCACACCTAAGGACGGTAGAGTGAAAAAGGCAAAGCACCTGATGTCTCTGTCCGTATCCCTGAGTCGCAGCACCAGCCCTGATGGGCCGATGCAGACTCACTGTGGCATCAAATAAACCCATGAATTCTGTTATTTGCAGCCCAACAGATACAGATACCAATAAAATGTGAGCAAAAGGCATGAACAGAATGCACAGAGAATGAAGATTAGTTGATAAACATAAGGGGGAAAACATGCAACCTCATTTGTAATTAAAAAAAATCAAATTAAATAATTATGTATTATTTTCTGCCCAGCATGGGTGTGATTAAAAAGGACACTCCCATTGGGCCCCTGGGTGGCAAAGTTGCTTAAGTGACAAACTCCTGATTTCAGCTCAGGTCATGATCCCAATGTTCTGGAATCCAGCACTGTGGGGTGGCTCCCTACTCAGCAGGGAGCCTGCATCTCTCTCTCCCTCTGCCTCTCCCCCCTGCTCATGCCCTCTCTTCCTCTCTCAAATAAATAAAACCTTTTTAAAAAGTAAAGATAAAATCTTTGAAAAATAAAACAAAATTCCTTTGCATGGAATATAAATTAGTATGTTTTTATGGGGAGACAATTTGGATATACATACATATACACACCTACATGTGTGTAGGTCTACAAATAGATATATATTCTTAAGGTATGTATGTATTCTTTTCATTTTTATTAAATATTTATTTTAGAGAGAGAGAGAGAGATGTGCATGAGCAGAAAGGGCAGAGCGAAAGAGAATCTCAAGTAGACTCCACGCTGAGCACGGAGTTTGACAAGGGGCTTGATCTCATGACCTGAGCTGCAACAAAGAGTGGGACACTTAACCGACTATGCCACCCAGGCACCCCAAGTATACATGTATTCTTAAAAATATTCTAGCCATTTACCTGGTAAATCTACATCTAGAAATCATCCCATTAAAATAACCCTAACAGGGGCACCTGGGTGGCTCAGTGGGTTAAAGCCTCTGCCTTAGGCTCAGGTCATGGTCTCAGGGTCCTGGGATCGAGCCCCGCATCGGGCTCTCTGCTCAGCAGGGAGCCTGCTTCCCCCCTCCCTCTCTCTCTGCCTGCCTCTCTGCCTACTTGTGATCTCTGTCTCTGTCAAATAAATAAATAAAATCTTAAAATAAAATAAAATAACCCTAACATTGGGGTGCCTGGGTGGCACAAGTCGGTTAAGCACCCAGCTCTTAATTTCAGCTCATGTCATGATCTCAGTGTTGTCAGATCAAGCCATGTGTCAGCTCCATGCTTGGCATGAAGTCTGCTTAAGATTCCCTCCCTGTCACTCTGTCCCTCTGCCCCTCCACCCACTCCTCCTCTCTCTTTCAAAATAAGTAAAATAATAATGATGATCCTGAACATCAAAAAATCCTATTTAAGGGGCGCCTGGGTGGCTCAGTGGGTTAAAGCCTCTGCCTTCTGCTCATGTCATGATCTCAGGGTCCTGGGATCGAGCCCCGCATCGGGCTCTCTGCTCAGCAGAGAGCCTGCTTCCCTCTCCTTCTCTCTCTCTGCCTGCCTCTCTGCCTACTTGTGATCTCTGTCAAATAAATAAATAAAATCTTTATAAAAAAAATCCTATTTAAAATAATGAAAAAAATTGAGAAAGAAGTTAACTGTGATATCTCTACTAGATAGATTAACACTACCATTTAGAATCTTAGCTTTCGGGGCACCTGGGTGGCTCAGTGGGTTAAGGCCTCTGCCTTCGGCTCGGGTCATGGTCTCAGGGTCCTGGGATCAAGCCCCGCATCAGGCTCTCTGCTCAGTGGGGAGCCGCTTCCTCCTCTCTCCCTGCCTGCCTCTCTGACTACTTGTAATCTCTATCAAATAAATAAATAAATAAAATCTTAAAAAAAAAATCTTAGCTTTCAAAAACATTGTAAAATGTCTAAGAACAGCAAATGAAAAATCAGGAACATTGTATAAGAACTGCAATAAATAACCTCTCCATATAAGCAAGGTCAATGAAATACATCAAATTTTAAATAAGTGTTATGGGGTAAGTAGATTGACAAAAGGAATCTTTTTTATAGTCTATTTCATTTCCAAATTTTGTTTTTTTTTTTCCCCCTAAAGATTTCATTTATTCAACAAATAAAGAGAGAGAGAATGCGTGCTCAAGAGTGTGCAAACATTGGGGCGCCTGGGTGGCTCAGTGGGTTAAGTCTCTGCCTTTGGCTCAGGTCATGATCTCAGGGTCCTGGGATCGAGCCCCACATCGGGCTCTCTGCTCAGTGGGGAGCCTGCTTCCCCCCTCTCTCTGCCTGCCTCTCTGCCTACTTGTGATCTCTCTGTCAAACAAATAAAATCTTAAAAAAAGAAAAGAAAAGAAAAGAGTGTGCAAGCACAAGCAGGGGGAAGGAGAGAGGGAGAAGGAGAAGCAGACTCCCTATTGAGCAGGGAACCTGATTCTGGGCTCCATCCCAGGACCCTGGGATCATGACCTATGCCGAAGTCAGATGCTTAACTGACTGAACCACCCAGTTGTCCCTCAAATTATGTTTAAAAATGAATTACTTTTATAGAAAAAAAGCATTTTAAAGATTAAAATATTAATGTTACATTTAAATTAAGACTATTTTTTCCTCAAATGTGGTTAATTCTAAACCAAGGATCAAGTAATATTTAAACCACAAAACTAGGATATAGTCATCTTCTCAAGATACCAGTGGGGCCCTCAATACACAACAGGTAACTCCTGAAATAGCCTTTTTTTTTTTTTTTAAAGATTTTATTTATTTATTTGACAGATCACAAGCAGGCAGAGAGAGAGGAAGGGAAGCAGGCTCCCTGCTGTGCAGAGAGCCTGATGCAGGGCTCGATGAGGGGCTCGATTGTGGGGCTCGATCCCAGGACCCTGGGATCATGACCTGAGCTGAATGCAGAGGCTTTAACCCACTGAGCCACCCAGGCGCCCCCTGAAATAGCCTTTCCTTTGTCCTTATTTGATAAGGCTGACAGTCAATCCATAATCAGCTCCTTTCTATCCTGTAGCACAGTTAGCTACAGACAGTTGTCTGTGTATTCTAGATTATTTTAAGTAATTTGAGTGCAGGAACCAGGTCTGTTAAAAACATTAACAAAAAAAACACCCTGATTTCTCATAGCACCTACCATGTTTTGTACAATGAGGCACTGAAGATATTTGTATGACAAAAATATTTAAAACGCACTGTTGCACTGTTTTCACGACAACCTGGAAAGCGAAGATGAGATGCACTGTTTGAAATCACATGTGGCAGTCTCAAATGGAGGATCACATCACGTTACGAGGTTTTCTGAAACTGTATAGCAAAACTTCAAGTCTTACATCCACTCTTCCAAAGTCCAAAAACTAGTAAATAAATTGGACTTCAGAAAAAAAAAAAAAAAAAGACCAACAGAAGCAGTCTTAGAAGTTTAAACAGCAAATAAAAAGAGTGTAAGCTTAGAAGGAGCTCCACCTAGAGCAGAATGTGTAGGTGAGAAAGACACCTCACTTGCCTCACCTTATTCAGGAATCTTCATTACAACGCCCACGGCAAATGGACATGTAGACCTGCTGTGTAACTAGAATCTTCTAACTTCCTTTAATTTTGGACAACCAACTGTACTGCATTCTCCTTCATAAAAGGGTTCATTTTCCAACTGACTGACTCCTGTTGCTGCCCTGTTTCCATAACCTTCCAAATGTCTGAGATGTCGACCATATCCATTTTCCTCCAGGTCCTTCACCAGCGGTTCTAACACCTTCCAGGGTCCTCACAAGTCTGGACTTTCTCTAGGGCATCAGAAACCCTCACACAGACATCCTTCTAACTGAGCACAGGACTGCAGACGGGAGCCAACAGCCAGTCAGCAGAATCATCACTGCACCCCTCACTACGAACACTAACTACTTCCAATCACGCACTAGCTTTTGGAGTACCAGCCAGGACTACTCTGAGTATGCCTAAAACTTGGGAGTTACCTACCATCTTTTGGAATTTAATTTTTTTAATATGTTTATTATCCTATAAAAATTGCCTTTTTTAATTGCCTTTTTTCTTTTGATTTATAGTCCTATGAATTCTAACACATGTATTTCAACGTTAAACGCCTAAGAAATTGCAATTATCCCTACTTGGCTTCATCCTGTGTGAAGCACTGGACATACCTGAATCTGGAGTGGGCAGACACTATTCCATAATGCTGTGCTTCCCAACCTTGGGCTACTGACTTTGGATACCAGTACAGGTGTGTTACAGACATCGCTGCAATGGTAATGATACCTCATGGGCTAATCTTACCCAGTTTTAAAACAAGCAGTTTCCCCTCTATCCAATCTATTTTTTACATGCTACTGATGATGAATAAAAATGTATTTATAGGGGCACCTGGGTGGCTCAGTGGGTTAAGCCTCTGCCTTCGGCTCAGGTCATGGTCTCAGGGTCCTGGGATTGAGCCCCGCATTGGGCTCTCTGCTCTGCGGTAAGCCTGCTTCCCTCTCTCTCTCTGTCTACCTCTCTGCCTGCTTGTGATCTTTCTGTGTCAAATAAATAAATAAAATCTTTAAAAAAATGTATTTATAATCATCCCTAAATTCACAGTAATTAGTATATATTTCCTTAACACAAGAGGTTAATTAGGAAGGTCCCCAAATTTCTTCATGTTCAAGTGATCACTGATGTAATAAAAGACCAGTGGAATGGAAGTAACTGCTACAGTTCTACTCACAAAAAGAAGTCCTTGGCTTTGTATTGTCCTTTTGTCCTGTACTTCATGATTTGACACCAATAAAACCTGAAGCTCCCTAAGGGGCAAACCCTTTCTTATACTCCCCTGGAATCCTGTTCCCACTCCTCCCTCTGGCCAAGAGCATCCACGATATACCTGCAACCAGTGACTGCAAGCCTTCTCCTTCCTTCCCAGAAGAATAGAAGCTAGAGTAAAATTAATTCTTACCACAGTGTGTTAATTCCTTTAATACCAAAAGTACCTGCAGCAGATTTGCAACTATAATTTTCTTTTTCTTCTCTTAATGTTTGCTTTTTGCTTTTGTTTTCCTGGTAACCACACACATTGAGAGAATGGTTACTCAAAGGCAACATTTAGTTTTTTGGGTTTTTTAAAAATTTTATTTTATTTAAATTAACATATAGTATATTACTAGTTTCAGAGATAGAGTTCAGTGATTCATCAGTTGCATATAACACCCAGTCTTATTATACCACGTGCCCTCCTTAATGCCCATCAACCAGTTACCCTATCCTCCTAACCCCCTCCCCTCTAGGAACCCTCCGTTTGTTTCCTATGGTTAAGTCTCTCATGGCTTGTCTCCCTCTCTGATTTGTATTTATTTTTCCCTCCCTTTCCTTATGATCCTGTTTTGTTTCTTAAATTCCACATGAGGGAAATCATATAATTGTCTTTCTCTGCTTATTTTGCTTAGCATAATACACTCTAGTTCCATCCACATCATGGGAAAATTTTTTTTGATGGCTGAGTAGTAGTCCATTGTATACATAGACACCTTCTTTATCCATTCATCTGTCGATGGGTATCTGGACTCTTTCTATAGTTTGGCTATTGTGGACATTGCTGCTACCCAAAGAGGTAAAGGCTTTGTTCTCTGAAAACTATAGAACAATCATGATAGAAACTGAGGAGGGAACAAAGAAATGGAAAAACGTTCCATGTTTATGGATCAGAAGAACAAGTTTTGCTAAATTTCTACGCTACCCAGAGCAATCTATACATTGATTCACTGCAATTCATATCAAAATACTATCATCATTTTTTAGAGCTGGAACAAATAATTCTAAAATTTGTCTGAAACCAGAAAAGACCCCGAAGAGCCAAAGGAATGTTGAAAAAGAAAACAAAGCTGAAGGCATCACAGTCTCATACTTCAAGGTCTATTACAAAGCTTGAGTCACTAAGACAGTATGGTACTGGCACAAAAACAGACATATTGATCAATGGAACCGGAAATGGACCCTCAACTATATGATCAACTAATCTTTGACAAAGCAGGAAAGAATATTCAATGGAAAAAAGTCTCTTCAACAAATGGTTTTGGGAAAATTGGACAGCCACATGCAGAATGAAACTGGACCATTTTCGTAGACCATACACAAAAATAAACTCAAAATGGATGAAAGTCCTAATGTGAGACAGGAATCCATCAAAATCCTAGGGGAGAACAGGCTGCAACCTCTTTGAATTCAGCATCAGCAACTTCTTATGTGACATGTCTCCAAAGGCAAGGGAAACAAAAGCAAAAATGAACTATTTGGACATCATCAAGATAAAAGCTTTTGCACATCAAAGCAAACAGTTGACAAAAGTAAAAGACAGCTGACACAATGGGAGAGATATTTGCAAATGCTTTATCAGCTAAAGGGCTAGGATCTAAAATCTATAAAGAACTGATCAAACACCCAAGGAAACATCCAGTTTTAAAGCTATGGAACTCAATGGTTTCAGCTGAACAGGAGTTTTAAAGTGGGTCAGACCCAAATCTGAGCAGAGTCTCATCTTCCTCATTTAGCTATGCTATCTCAAGCAAAATCACTTCATCTTTCTTGGATTCAGCTTCTGTAAAATGTGGCCAATTTTAGTAACTTCCTCAAAACTCTTACCTGCCATGATTAAATTCAAGAACGTATGTAAACTACTTAGCACAGTGACTAGTGCTTACTAGGTTCTTTGGAAGCAGCTATTATTTTAAACTTCACTTTCATACCACTAAGAATTTCTTCCATTCATGTGTAACTACTTTGCACATTGAAATAACCTGAAGATTAAAGTATTCTTATTTCTTTTATTAGTCCAGGTAAGTAAGGGAGACCGGAGCTGGTTAAGTAACTTGCAAACCCCCCCCAGGGCGAGCACCCTTACACAGCTGAGCTGAAAATCCAGGTCCGATTCCTAGACCATGCCACTTCCCATTCAATACCCTGAGGGTTCAACAAGGGAACTGGAAGCAACTTCTCATACTCCGGAGACCAAAAGGGCCAGCGTATTTATAGCAGAGACCCAAATGCCAAGAAATGCGACTGGCACACACCAGACAAGCTACAGACGCATACAAAATGAACCACTGCTGGTTTACCCGTACCTAGCCAAAGCCGTGGTGCATCTACCTTTCCTACAGAACGTTAAGACGTAGGGTAAAGGTCTATTAAGTGTCAGTGTTGCACTGCAGCTTTCAGTTAAACAAAAGCACTGACTGAATCCCCAGGCTAGATTCTTCCAGAGACAAAGCAAAGAGCTCCTCTATTGGGATGCCAGTGGACGTTCACATTTTGGAGAATCATGCCTGGAAGTACTATTTTCCAAACCTACTACAGGCACCCCCCTCTACCCAGGGGCTCAATTCTCGCTTTTCTTGCCCCTCCCCCACCACAACCTTCAACCCTAGACCTGCCTTCCCAGCCAAGGCTCCAAGGGCTCCTCCACCCTTCCATCCTCTCTGCTTCCAGGCCCCTGGTGCCCGCTCAACGCCCGAATTCAACGCCCAACCTCAACGTCCAGGGCCCAACGTCCGATCCCCAACGACTGATGCCCCGCTGCCTCACACAGTCCCTTTCGCGGCCCACCCCACCCCCACTCGCCTGGGAACCCTGACCTGGTAAGAGGCGAAAGGGCCTCTGACCCTGACCCGTCGCTGAAGGCTGGCCGTGGTGGCGTCTGCCTATGCCTGGCAGCCTCGCCTCCCAGATGCGCTCCCTGAGCTCACCTCACCTCCAATGGCCAGCCCTGCACCAGTGCTGCGCCTGCGCAGTCCGCGCCCACGTGCACCCCACGGCGCCCACGCACGCCCTCCGTGTGCGGGAGAAGCCAGGCTGTGCCCCCGGCGGGGGTGGAGGGCATAGCTGTGCCCCAGGGTTCCGTGCTCACAAACTTCCGCTTCCAAGACAATACAGCAATTCCAGCAGCTTCTAGAAATTTGGCCCTGCGAACTGAGATGGTGCATTTCGAGCACAAAGTCGCAGACCGTATCTCTGTAAGGGTCACTTGGGTCTCATTAACCACTTAAAGTCTTCCAAGGTTCTTCAAATTAATCTGCTACCATTGCCTGGAAAGTCAACACAGGTGATCACTTTTTCCCTGACCAAGCGCACCTGGTTATATGTTGGTGACACTCATAATTGTAAAACTTTCTTTGGAAGGGACTAAGGACCGTTCAAGCAAATTCAGTAGAAAAATGGTACCCGCATGTATGTATCACCTAGTTTTAACATTGTCAATTCACGCCCAGTCTTGTCTGCATTCGTGCCCCCCCACCCCCATTGTTTGGAAGCAAATTCTGATTTGTATGTTTTTTTCTTTGTAATAGATTTATTTTTATTTATTTTTTAAAGATTTTTAAAATTTATTTATTTGACAGAGATCACAAGTAGGCAGAGAGGCAGGCAGAGAGAGAGGAGGAAGCAGGCTCTCCGCTGAGCAGAGAGCCCGATGCGGGGCTCGATCCCAGGACCCTGGGATCATGACCCAAGCCGAAGGCAGAGGCTTTAACCCACTGAGCCACCCAGGCGCCCCTAGATTTTTTTTTTTAAAGAATGATTTTAGATTCACAGAATAAAGTGAGAAGATAGAACAGAGTTTCCCACATTAACCACACCCAGGTTCCCTTATTACTCATATTGCAATAGTAGGTTACATTAACTACAATTAAAGAACTAACATTGATACATTATTACTAAAGCCCAGAGTTTATTTAGATTTCCATAGTTTTTACCTATTGTCCTTTCTCTGAGCCAGAATTCCATTCAGGATACCACATTATTACATTTAGTTGTTATGTCTCCTTAGGCTTTTCTTGGCTGTGGCAGCTTTTCAAACTTTCCCTGTTTTGATGATCTTGATAGCTTCCAGGAGTTCTGGTCAGGCATTTTGAAAGATGTTCCACTGTTGGAGTTTGATGTTTTTCTCATGATAAGACTAGAATAAAGAATTTTTGGAAGGAAGGCTAAAGAGGTAGAGTGCCATTTGTATAGCACCATATCAAGTGTACTTCCTGTGAACATGATTCAGGAAGGTGGACATTTTCCACCTGTAGGGAGCAAGATGATGTCACTCATGTCAAGGGGTGATATGGTCAGAAAAGCAGCCAAGGGTATTGCAGGTAAGACCAGATATCACCAAAACCAGTTTAGACTGGGAGTGCTAAAGATTAATAACCTGTAAGGCCTGGAAGACCTAGGAGCTGTTAATCACTAGAGCCAGAAGAGATCTGCAAAGGTGCAAGACTGATGAAACTCCTGTAAAAAGGGAGGATTTCTTCAGCAAACTGCCAGTCTCTCTAGACACTGACCCTTTCTCATCTGATCACATTCAAAGGCAACAGCTGTGTAAGGCTGTGCCTGATTGATCTCTGAACATAATAGAGATCCTCCACTTTTGAACATATTAAGCTGTAAGTGTCTAGAGCTGGTGTAGACCCGACGAAGACCTCATCTTAACCGCACTCACAGACTAACTTGGTTTGGTTCATTAAGTTCTTACCCTTAATGTGTCTTGTTTGTTGCATAACTTTGTATTATACTTTGTGTGATGTGTATGAAGCCAAGTTAAATGCACAGTGAAATGTCATTGAGTTAGTATCCTGAACCTGCTTTCAATTGTTTTAACCTTACTTTATGATTGAATAAAGCTGACATTGCAGAAAGACACACCTCTTATATGCACCTTGATAACATGCTCGATATACCACCACCTGACTAGTGTTCTTCAGATTTCTTTCTTTTTTTTTTTTAATTTATTTATTTGACAGATAGAGATCACAAGTAGACAGAGAGGCAGGCAGAGAGAGAGAGAGAGAGAGAGGAGGAGGCAGGTTTCCTGCTGAGCAGAGAGCCCGATGTGGGGCTCGATCCCAGGACACTGGGACCATGACCTGAGCCGAAGGCAGAGGCTTTAACCCACTGAGCCACCCAGGTGCCCCTGTTCTTCAGATTTCGCAAGTTACTCTTGTTTTCCCTCCCTTTGCATATTATACACTTTGGAAGAAAGTCATTATACACGGTCTACACCTAAGAAAGAGAGGTTAAGGGCCAGATACCGAAATTATTTCAAATTTGTTTGCATGAGAGATTTGTCTCTTCTCCATTTATTAATATATTTGATCATAAATACTGTATGATCATATATACTTAGTATGAACTTGGGTTTACTTTATACTTTGGATTATAATCCAATACTACCTTAGTTCCATGCTCAAATATTTCCAACTTTGGCCATTGGGAGCTCTTTGAGTTGGCTCTTGCTATCCTTTGACATATTCCCATCAGTGTGGGTTATTTTTATTTTTATTTATTTGGGGATTTTTGGATCACATTTACTTTCTGGGACATTGTATCTTGTTATCTATACATGTTTATATATCTTTAAAAGATAATAACTTTTGAAACCAGCACCAAAACTTAATAATTAACAATTTAACAATTTCTTAATGTCATGAAACTAGTATTTAAAATATCCGGAGAGTCTCAAATGATTTTTAATAATTGGTATGTTCAAATCAGGCTCCAAGCAAGATCTTATATTGTATTCAGTAGATGTATTTTATTAAAAAGAGATTTCCTTTTTGGGGTTTCTGGGTGGCTCAGTGGGTTAAAGCCTCTGCCTTTGGCTCGGGTCATGATCCCACCGTCCTGGGATCAAACCCCGCATGGGGCTCTCTGCTCAGCAGGGAGCCTGCCTTCCCCTCTGTCTCTGCCTGCCTCTCTGCCTAATTGTGATCTCTGTCTGTCAAATAAATAAATAAAATCTTTAAAAAAAAGAGAGAGATTTCCTTTTTATCCTTTTCTTACAATTTATATATTGAAGTAATGGCAGGTTTTCCTTAAGTTTAATTTTGAGCGTATCCTGTCTGGCAAGAATACTTCACAGGTGATATTGTGTTCCTCTAAAGCATCACATAAGAAGACACTTAATAATCTAGTTGTTTTTCTTTGGAGGATATTAAAATTGATCTAACAGTTTCAAGTGTTGTCAGCCCCATCCATCCACTGGCTTTTTGTCTAATGATTCTAGACTTGCTGATGATTGTTACCTAGATCCCTTATTTCTTTTTTTTTTTTTTTTTTTTTTTTTAAAGTTTTTTTATTTATTTATTTGACAGAGAGAGATCACAAGTAGACAGAGAGGCAGGCAGAGAGAGAGAGAGAGAGAGAGGGAAGCAGGCTCCCTGCTGAGCAGAGAGCCCGATGTGGGACTCGATCCCAGGACCCTGAGATCATGACCTGAGCCGAAGGCAGCGGCTTAACCCACTGAGCCACCCAGGCGCCCCTAGATCCCTTATTTCATTAGGGCTTGCAAAATGCTGATATCTATTTTCTGCATTTATTTATTATCATTAAAGAACTTTCCCACATTGACTATTTGATTGAAAGTCAGTTTGTAACAGCAAAGTTAGGATGCTTGACTCTTGTGTCAGTTTTCAGACTGTGATGATTCTTTGGCATCTTCGAAGGTGACCAGTGATGTTTTAAAAAATCAGCACACATTAATTTTTGAAATAGTAGAGGAGTCGCAAATGTTATTATTTTTTAATGCTAAATTGTCCTTTGACCAGTGGGCACACTTTTGAATTGGCTCCTGAGTCTTTGACACAACTCCTACGATTTTTCTTCTTTGCTTTCTGATACGTGTATCTTAGACTTCCTTGCACCTTTCCTGTTCCAGACTTAGAATCAGTCCTTGATTTCCTACGGGAGCCCCAGTGATGTTTTGTGGGAAATTTTATTTAGAAATGATGGAGAATAGGGGTATGTATTGTGCTGATTGTTAATCCAGGCCTTTTCAGCGGACAGACTTTTAATGAAAACAAACAAACAAACAAACAATGAGCTCATACTGATATTTCTAAGTTCAAATTTAGGATTGCAGAATTTTTACTTAATTCCTTTTTGTATTTGTATTTCCTTTCTCCAACAATGAAAATCTTCGTATCCAGAAATATAATTACTTATATGCTTTGAAACTAGTATATATTTCCGAAATAACACTATGAAGGTTATTACTAACCATATGAGCTATGAAAAAGGCTTAGATTTTTCTCCGTTGGAAAAATATATCTCACTAGGAACGTTTGGTCGATTTTTTTTTTTTTAAGATTTTTATTTATTTATTTGAGAGAGAGACAGTGAGAGAGAGCATGAGCGAGGAGAAGGTCAGAGGGAGAAGCAGACTCCCCATGGAGCTGGGAGCCCGATGCGGGACTCAATCCCAGAACTCCAGGATCATGACCTGAGCCAAAGGCAGTCGTCCAACCAACTGAGCCACCCAGGCGTCCCGGTCGATTGTTTTAAAGTCAATTTATTTCTTCGCTATCAAAAACACTTTAACTGCAAAGTGTGTTTCACTGCAGTATTTTCATTTATGGAGGGAGGTGCCATTTCCTGTTGAAAAGGAAAGAGGAACAAAGTGACACAATGTTGAGTTTTTTTAGTGATTTGTCCCCCTAGCAGTTAGTATCAAAGAAGCTTTAACAGAACAGGAACAAGCTTTGCTGTGCAAACTCTCACGCTGACAACTTGTCAGAATTAAGTACTTTCACTCATGAGTTGTGAGTGGGAAGTCCTAAACCAAAGAACATCAATGGACGGCATAGATTTGCAAATTGTTCCTCTTACTTATCTGGATCCGATTAGGCAACTGTATTCAACACACTTTCTCCTCTGATACACTTCTTGTTGCTAATTATTTTGCAGCTCCTGCATGTCATCCCCCCACAGTGCGGTCTGGGACAACCAGCCGGGAGAGGACACTTCCCGCGCTCAAGGCGCTCACAGACTGGTGCCAGGGACGAACGCACGAAGTTTATTATTAAACAATGGCAGTGGGTGCCAGGCTGAAGATGCGAACGCGGCGTTATGGAAACCCCCAGTATCTCTCCCAGGGACGAATTGTCAGACGGACAGGTAGGCTCCTCCTGCTAATTGCGTCTACGTCAGGTGCAAGGTTTGCGCGTCAGAACTGGGAAGTCACAATTTGAAATTCTTTTATTGCTTTATGCCCCTGACTAATATGAGAAGGGTCAAAGGGTAAGGTGGGCTTATATCCAATGAGAGCGTCCTACAGAAAGAACACGCTTGGGGTGGGAATGGCGTGAGAGACTGGACAGGACTAGCAGGATGGCGGGCTAGCCGAGTCAGTCCGGGCGTGGGTGCCCAGCGAGTCTGAGCGCCCGGTCGGGCGCTGTGGGGGCAGGAGGCGGTGCGGCCCCGGCCCCGCCCACTGCAGACAGGTTACACCCGCCCCGAAGTGCGTCGCGTCACACCGCCTGCCGCTCTCTGACTGGCTCTTCCAGGGAGTCCCGCCCCCTCAGCTGTAGTGGGGCCGGCTACGGCGTCGCCGCCATCTTTGTTGATGTGTCAGCTCCGCGGGGGATTGGGGAAGCCAAGGAGGAGGGAGCGCGGTGTCGGCCCTGTCCCTGTTTCCACACCCGACCCCCCACCCCCGACGTGATCTGCCGGACCCAGCTATGGAGAAATTAGGCCCTGAGCCTGAGCTTCAGCGGCCTCGTTAGGGGTGCGGCCTGAGGCTCGGAGAAGTGGGGTGAGTGCTCGACGGGCGCCCGGAGCTGACTGCAGTCGCTGTGGCGGCGCTGAGGGACTGCCCACCTCCCCCGCGGTGCTGCGGGTCCCGGGTCGGCTCTCCACCTGGCTTTTCTCGCGGGCAGTGGAGGCTGGCGAGCGCTGGGGGGACGGAGTTAGGAACCTTCCCTCTCTCTCCCTGCCTTGTTCCCTGGGTCCTGGGCCGGCTGGAGAGGCGGCGGCCGAGAGGTCGGCGGGGGCCGGGGGCCGCGCCTCGGGAGCGGTGCTTGGAGAGCTGCCTAATTTGGGCCGATTGCCTGGTCTCCCAGCGCGAGCTGCAGTTAAACCCCACCTGCTCGGCTGTTTCTCAGACTCATTCGCCTATTTCTCTTTCCGTTTCAAGTTGACTGTGTGTTTTATGTTTACGGTTGTGCTGACTTTTTGCCGTCTTACGAACTCTTCCTTTACTGTGATTTTAATGTGATTTTTAAGTAACTTGAAGGCGTTTGTTTGGGATTTTGGTTATGAGAGATACTGTTACTGGTTTTTATGTTGCCTTTCTCCCAAGGACTTCAGGCATTGATAAACCTTGGCTGGCAAGGATATTTCAAATTTGTGTCTATCAGACTTGTAACATGGGAAAGCCCCTTGTGCATGTCCTCCAGCAGCAAGCCTGGGGATAGCGCAGGTGTAATTGATGCTTAGCTGTTAGCAGTTTAACCACTGTAGCTAATATTTTCATCTTGGTTTTGTTTAAAGAGGCTTGGATTTGGAGTCGGAGCGTCTGGATTAGAATCTCTTTCACTTGATAGTTTTGTTACCTGTGGGGATTAGTATAGTAAAAATAATGATGTGCAGGCATTTGGCAGTTTTCTCCGTGTGTGTTTGTGATGTTCCTTGATGCCTGGTGGTTTTAATTCTTCCTAAATGATAGGCTGGAAGTTTCTTTTTTAGGAAAAGTGTGCAGTAAATCAGTGGAACAGTATTTCAAAAAGTGTGCCGGTAGTCTTTAAAAAAAAAAAAAAGATTGCTCAGATATTCTAATTGTGGGTGTAGCCTTCCTAACTACAAACTACACCTTCATATTCGCGGAGTTAATCTTGTGTGGAAGATGAAGGTTCAAGAGACCTTGATGATGAAACTGAACTGTCTCCTTGTGAATACAGTCTCTTCTCTGTACAGCTACTTTTCAACTTTTATTTATCATTACAAAAATAGAAAAGTGATGATGGGCCTCGTTCCTTTTTTCCTTTTTGGTCTTTTCATTTGATTTAAAATTCAGTAAAGGTATTGAGTAACTCACAGATCTTAAAAAGAATTAAAACTTTGCCTTGTGGTAGGCAAACATATATAAATACTCAATCTACTTGGAAATGCCTGGCTTGTGTTTATGTTTGTGTTTTTTCCTGGAAATGCATGGATTGTGTTTATGTTGATGTTATTATTTTGAATCCTTGTCAAATTCAGAATGCCAGCATATAAACCTAGAGATTTCTTTAAACAGTGAAGGTTTCAGAGAGTGTCTTTGGTATTTCAGAGTCTTGTTGCTAACATGAAAGCAGTGGTATAACAGTAACTATTCTGACCTTTTAGTTCCTTCACCTGTAAATGCAAGAGTTGTCCTTTAGGGCTGTTCAATGACAGCATAGCTGATGTCAGTTGCTTAGTATATTCAGTTTAAAAACGCCTATTTACAGCTACATGCTGACATCAGTAAGTGTAGGTAAAACAGTACAGAATACTCATAATAGTTTGAAGCAGCCTCATTTAGAAATTTATAAAAATTGTCTTTCTCTTTAAAGAATGACTAGAAATCTATTTTCCAAACTTATCTAACAATTTCATATTAAAGTAAGAATCTGTGACCTCAAGTTCTGTTTTGTTTTTTTCCCAATAAAATTCAGGGTTTTGTTTTTGTTTTTTTAATCCCATATTTTTGGCTTTAAACAAAGCTGAGGGGTACCTGAGAGGCTAAGTCAGCTAAGCGTCTGATTTATGCTCAGGACATGATCCTCAGGGTTCTGAGATTGAGGCAGCCTGGGGCTCCCTACTCAGCCAGAAGCCTGCTTCTCCCTCTTCTTCTCCCTCTGCCCCTTCCCCCGCTTGTGCTCATGCTCGCTCTCTCTCAAATAAAATCTTGAAACAAAGCTGATTCTTGAACTTCTCATAAACATTCACTAGGCTTGGGGTATTGTAAATGTTCTATTTAGTATTTCAGGGCAACAGTGGGAGTATAGATCATTTAAATTTACAAATAACCCTCTATTAGTTTTTCAGACTTCTTGAGCGTTATTATTTAGCTACTTAGATTATAAAAATATAATCTATTTTTTGGACTAAGTAAACAAGGAGAAATATTGGCATGAAGCGGCAATACACACAAAGTCAAAATTAAACCCACCAAAGAAAGTATTGATTAGATTGTGAGTATATTTGTCTGTCATTAAGACACATGAACTGATAGTCTGCTTTGGGGATGATTATGTAGTCAGTACTAATGAATAATGTTTTTAGTAAACTGTATCATATGAATATTAACTGAATGCAGGCCAAAGTTGGTTTCAAAATTTAAACATTAACCAGAACCCCTTAATAAAAGGAAGACTTAAAACTTACTTTTATAGGGGTGCCTGGGTGGCTCAGGGGGTTAAGCCTCTGCCTTTGGCTCGGGTCATGATCTCAGGGTCCTGGAATCAAGCCCCACATCAGGCTCTCTGCTTGGCGGGGAGCTTGCTTCTCCCTCTCTCTCTGCCTGCCTCTCTGCCTACTTTTGATCTCTCCCTCTCTCTGTCAAATAAATAAATAAGAAAAAGTCTTTGAAACTTACTGTTAATTTTTTATATTAGTCTCCCTTTTTGAAAAGGGAACTATAGGTCAGTCTTTTTTTTTTTTTTTTTTTTTTTTAATTTTCAGATTTGGGAAAATAATAGCCCAAAATACTTTTTATATTTCCTGAGACACATTAAAGTTTATATAGTGAGTGCTCTATAGATACATTCAAAATAAAATTTCTGTATTAATAACTTTTTGCTTTAAAACTTGTTAGAGTTGGGGCACCTGGGTGGCTCAGTGGGTTAAAGCCTCTAGCTTCGGCTCAGGTCTGACTCCAGGGTCCTGGGATCGAGCCCCACATCAGGCTCTCTGCTCTGTGGGGAGCCTGCTTCCTCCTCTCTCTCTGCCTGCCTCTCTGCCTACTTGTGATCTCTGTCTGTCAAATAAATAAAATCTTAAAAAAAAACAAAAAACAAAAACTCGTTAGAGTTATAAAGTTACATTGTCTAAGAGAGGCGCCTGGGTGGCTCAGTGGATTGAGCCTCTGCCTTCGGCTCAGGTCATGATCTCAGGGTTCTGGAATTGAGCCCCTCATGGGGCTCTCTGCTCATCGGGGAGCCTGGCCCCCCGCCCCCACCTCTGCCTGCCTCTTTTCCTACTTGTGATCTATCAAATAAATAAATAAAATCTTTTTTAAAAATTGCATTGTCTAAGAGTAAACAGAATATGGCAGATGACTTGATAATGTGATAGATGGAATGGCCACTTACCTCTTTTTCCTGGAATCCTGATGGACCATAATTTCTCTTTCTCCTGTTATCCTGTCATAGGATTTGGTACTATTTGGGGGGCACTCCTGCTGCATCTGTTGCCCCGAGTCTTTATTTTTTTTTTTTAAGATCGATTGGTTGGTTGGTTGGTTATTTATTTAGGAGGGAGAGCGAGTGTGAGCAAGCAAGCGAGCATAGGAATGTGAGGGATGGGGAGAGAGAATCTCCAGCAGACTCCATTATCGAGTGCGGAGGTCTATTGAGGGCTTGATCTTAGGACTCTGAGATTACAACCTGAGCTGAAACCCGTGTCAGCCGCTCAACCAACTGCACCACCCAGGCACCCCCTGAGTTTATCTTTCTAACATCTTTTCTTGTAATGTAATGCATATAACTGTGAAATTTACTCTGCCCTGAGGCTTAGGTGCAAAGCTAAACAAACCCCCAAGGGGATAATTGACTTTGGCTTCATACTCTTTAAACTGGTAGGACAAAGGCAAAAATTGACTGATATGTTTTACGTAAAGAAAACTCATCAAAGTTAAATTTTACCTACAAACTTAGAATGTAAGTACCTTAAAGAATATTTCTCTCTTTTGAAAGAACTTAGAGTTCTTTGAAATAGCTAGCTTAGTTTTTAGTCTTTTTTTTTTTTTTTTTTTTTAGGTTTTAATCTGATTTGCATGAATTCACCTTCTGTGAACTTCAGTGTCTGGTATTTTCATCATGTGAAACAAGTTTTTCATGTTTTTTACACAGGTTCCTTTCTGTTCTATTAGTTTATTCCATTTAAAAACGTTATCCAGGAACGTGTTTGTATTTTAAAGGTGACATCCATCAAAAATTACTTATTGGGGTTTGTGGTCAGATTATGTTGGACTGTGGATTCATTTTTTTTTTTTTTCAAAGATTTTATTTATTTATTTGACAGAGAGAGATCACAAGGAGGCAGAGAAGCAGGCAGAGAGAGAGGAAGGGAAGCAGGCTCCTCGCTGAGCAGAGAGCCGGACTCGGGCTCCATCCCAGGACCCTGGGATCATGACCTGAGCCGAAGGCAGAGGCTTTAACCCACTGAGCCACCCAGGCGCCCCTGTGGATGCGTTTTTGATGTAATTTATTGCTTTTGATTTTAATTGCCATGTCACAGCCTTGTTAGGATTGGCCAGATAAATTATTCTTTTGTTCATGCTGCTTTTAAAGTATGTGGGGAATATGTGAAAAAGCGTTTAGTGTAATTGGCCTACAAAGGACAGGAACCATTATAGTGAAGAACAGGAGTGCTCTCACAGACTCAACTTGTTTATCTTAGTGGACATGATTTTGAGAAATACACAGGTGGTGGTTGAGATTCATATGGTATAGTTTGTAATTTAAAAATTTGTTGTTGTAAATAATATTTATGCTGCACTGAGCCAGATTTTTCTGTTGGATTTAAAACATTTATGTGTATCTTACATAGCTTCTGAGGGAACATTGACAGATGTTCATATTAAAATGCTGTAAACACAAAGAGTAAAAGATTTAAGAGAGAGCTTTTTTTTTTTTTTAAACATAGAGCTTTTAAATATATTGGTCCACTATACCCAAATGTAAACTCCCTAGCGGATGCATGTTTTCTTCACTGCAGTGTTCCCAACACATAGAACAGTGCCTGCACATGCTCAGTACATGTTTGGTGAATGAATTAATAGTTCGGAAATGTATTTGTGGCTTGGTACTTTTGTATGAGGCGTGTTTGTTTGATAAGCTGTTGCCAAATATCTGTGGATTGGATTCATTCGTATTTGCAGTTTATTGATTAAACTTAAGCTATTTATTTATACTGCTAATTACTGAGAAAACAAGTAACTGTACTAAGAGCTGTTAAAGACAGTGTTTTTATTTGTAAGACTCTTAATATGGAAATAATTTTGTAGAAACATGAGTTCTTGCATTAAGAAATAAAACAGGTGGATAATGGTTGGCTTTAAGGCAAGTAAAAAATGTTTCTTGACCAGTTGCCTACAGCTGATGAGCTCCAGTAAGAGCGAAACCAATTCTCACTTCACTGAAACAGTATGAAGTGTGAATTGGTCCTGTAGTACTGTGTCAGAAACAACTCTGGAAAAAAGTGCTTAAACTGAGAGGAATTTTGTGATTGTTAGGTTTTAAATACAGTATTTTCTCCTAATGAGTAAGAGATGCTAAAAAGTCAGATAACCTGTGTTATTTTTTTTTTAACCTCAAAAAAGGAATAGATATTGTAATCTATATAATCACTATATCTTTATACATGAGTGGGGATTTGATTTATACAAGCCTTCTTATTTAAAACAGTCTTATAAACAAATGTCTAGTTTTATATCCTTTCCCTTTAAACTACCCTTAGGTTATTGGATCCTCAGGAATCTTGATGACAATTACCCCTGTCCCCCCAAAGAAAAAACTTGGACAACAGCCAGACTGGCCCACATCTGTATGGCCAACTGGAGGCCCACAAAAGGACTCAGCTGTTCCCTCCCCACACAATTACCTGGTTAATTGTGGATATAATCAAGCTCATTGTGGTGCCCCTCCCCCCCACCAATCTTTTACAGTTGAGCTACTTAATCTTTGGTGATGGCTTTGTTGCATATATACATGTCATATATACACGTAAATTTTCCTTAACCCCTCTACCTTTCCTTTTGTGTCCAATTAGTATTCATCTGAGCATCAGAAAGCTCAGTTTGCAAGCTCAGTGGTTACCAGATGTCCTTTTATGTGAAGACTTTTTCAGAGGTCAGGGACATATTAATGATCAACACTATAGAAAGTACTTGTCTTTTGAAGTTAAATTTAGCTATCTTTAATGTACGGAAGGATAATATGTAAGACAGTCTAAGCTGAGGTAATCATAAACACAGGTTTATTTGTTTTTGTTTTTTTAACCTAAGTGAATATTCAGTGGAATGAGACAAACTTTTATTCTTCACATTACAAGTCTCAAATCATTGTATAAACCCAGTGGACCCCACCTCACTGAGAACTGAACAGCATTTAACATTTGCAAGAATGAATGCAAATGTAGTGGAGAATATATTTGTTGATTTATTATCATTATTGCTGGAGATTTAAGAGTCTTGTTCAGAGTCAGTTCAGAGTCATGTTCCTCCTTGCTGATACAGAGATCATTTAAAAAACTGAAGACTATTCAAAAGTGTTCCAAGGAAGGCTGTGACTGTGTGCTTAATGAGTGTAAATGCAGTATGTTTTCATTTACTGGGGGTATTTTGGTACTTAAATGAGAGAAAATTTGAAGGAAGATGAGGCGTTAAAATTGGACCTTTAAATATAATTAGACTCTGGATAGACTGAAGAGAAGGACATTCTAGATGGGAGCAAAGCCATGGAAATGTTAATGTGAAAATTGGAGGATTCTTGAGTAGACTGGTTAGGGACTGGTAGATTATATTGAAGTCCTAGGTTTTTAGGAATGTGTTGAGAGAGAAGATTGGGAAAGTAGTATGATTGGTTTACCCAGGAATTGCAGCTCTGAGGTGTAAACAAAATGGTTTTAGTTTTTCTGTATTAGGTCTCTCATCCTTTCCACTTCCTTCTGGAATACAGTCCCCTAATAATGTATTAATTTGATGTCTTATCTTTCTGCCACTTTTGATTACGAGAGAAAATTTCTTCCAGAAATTAAGAAAGATTTCAATCATAAAAAAAAACCCCCAGCAACCAAAAACATTAATCACAAACTCCTTGTTCTACCTAAAGAAAGATTGAAGGTGTTAGTTCCCAGCTGCTTCAATTAAAGAAGAGGTAATTTAGCTCAAAATATGTCCCTTCTTTTTTTCCTCTAGCTAGCCCTTTTGGATTTGGGGGAAGAAGACCAGCCAAGGGAAGCAGAATTCTTATTATAAGAACCTCTAAAGAGGGAAGAGATAGCCCTGGCCTCATTCTCATTCGTCTGATTGCATTTGGTTGTGGTCTCTGTGGAGGTATTGTGTGGCTTTTTTAGGAGCAGTGTTGTAGCTTCCTAGGCCCTTCTGCCATTGAGGGGCAGCCCACTTCATAGGGCAGCTCCTGTTCCCTGTTGGCAGAGCCATTGTAGTACACACTTCAACCCCTTCTCTGGAGACACTTGGGCTGGTGCTGTCTCAAGTCACATGCCCATTTCATGGAGTAAGATTGAGAAACCAACATTTCAAGTGTTAGAAGTATGAAGTGATTACACCTGGATTGGGTTGCAAGTAGGGGACAATGGCAGTAGAAAAGAGGGTATAATTGGAGACATGAAATTGGTAAAAGAGTATGAGGGCAAAAGAAAGAAAGAAAGGAGTCATGACTAGGAAAAAATGATACCATTGTGGTGCCTGGGTGGCTCAGTCAGTTAAGCGTCTGCCTTGGGCTCAGGTCATGATACTAGAGTCCTGGAATCAGCCCCACATTGGGCGCTGTGCTCACTGGGGAGCCTGCTGCTCCCTGTTTACCACTCTGCCTACTTGTGCTCTCTCTCTGTCAAGTAAATAAATAAAATCTTAAAAGAAAAAGAAAAATGATGCTGTTGACAGAAATAAAAAGGATTAACTGGAATTGCTCAATTATGGGAGCTATAATTTTGATTTGAGATTTATGCCATTTTGAGTTTGAGGTTTTCGTGGAACATCCATTTGAAATATCTGTATTCAGGTGAAGATTTTAATATGGACATAGAGTGAAAGCAAACAGGTAATTTGTTATCTGTAACTCAAGAACACCAGACTGAAAGTAACTAATGTGGATATCAGCTAGGAGTTGTTGGTTCAAATTATCGAAGTGGTTGAATTCTAGAAGGGAAAATAAAGTTGACAACTGGATTGTGGAAAATATGAAAGCTGGATAAAAGGATAAGTCTTGACAAAGCATGGCCTACGTTATCTAATGATAAAGTTTCTTCTTTATGCTGGAGAGTCATAATCCCTTTATATATTCTAATTTAAATAGATTCTTTGTTCTCTGTTTTGGTCAGCTGCTGTAACATTGGTTATGATGTTGAAAACCATTCATTTTTAGATTTCTAAATTAAGATTTCAAATTCAGCAACACATTCACAAGTTATATCTTAAAGTGACTTACTTTAGGAAGAACTATATAGGGTAATACCCCTATTTGAAAATTATTTTACTTTATCCTAGATTTTGGAATACAGCATGCTTATGAGGCCTATTATTAACTTACTGCATTAATTTGTATTGTCTAAACCAAGCCTTTAATACTAGTGGGGGCTTTGTCTTGTATATAGGATTATATATGCGGCAAGATAATGGTAATTTCTGTTTGGTTGTTTAGAAATATGTTATACAGATAAGTAATTTGTAGTATTAAGGCTAATGACTTTACTAGTTGATGCCCCAACGGGAGAGGGAGGAGGAGGAAGTCTATATACTACCTTTCTTAGAATAACTCTTTCCCATTTTCTGCATTCCTAGAATAATATTCCCCAAACACTAGTTTTTTTTTTTTTTTTAAGATTTATTTAATTATTTATTTATTTATTTGACAGACAGAGATCACAACTAAGCAGGCAGGCAGAGAGAGAGAGGAGGAAGCAGACTCCCTGCAGAGCAGAGAGCCCGATGTGGGGCTCAATCCCAGGACCCTGGGATCATGACCTGAGCCGAAGGCAGAGGCTTTAATCCACTGAGCCACCCAGGTGCCCCCCAAATACTAGTTTTATCCTATCACTTCTGTACTTGAATAATTCAATACTTGAGAATCTACTATGTGTTAGAAACTATGGTATAATAAAAAGTATACAAATCTATCATGATTTATTGTCATAAAATTCACTTGTACATATCATTCTGAGGACCTGACAGTCTTCTCTTACCCTTTTTCACCACCCCTCGACTAGGACTTCATCACATACCAATGAAAACATGTATGTTTCTGTTATTAAAAAATTTTATATTTGTTTTGTTTTCCAGAAGTACACCTTCCATCTGAAATTCTTTCTTTTCTAGTTTGTCAAAACTCTGATCTGCGCCCCTATTTTAAAAAGATTTTATTTATTTATTTGACAGAGAGATAGCACAAGTAGGCAGAATGGCAGGGAGAGGGAGAAGCAGGCTTTCCGTAGAGCAGGGAGCCCAATGTGGGACTAGATCCCAGGACACTGGGATCATGACCTGAGCTGAAGGTAGCCGCTTAATCAGCTGAGTAACCCAGGTGCCCTTGATCTGCCCCTTTTTTAATCCAACCTTATAAGACACTGGTAACTCATCGACCTTATATGTGGTTTGTTGATATGATGAAAGAAGTTGACAATTTTTCATCAAGATTGCTGTAATATTTTATCTTTATTTCTTAGGATAATTTTTGAAGTTGACCAATTTTCAGAACATGCTTACTACCACATAGTATATACTATATACTACTATACTATATATATAGTAACTATAGTGTATATAATATATATGTATACTACTATAGTATATATATATAAATACACACAACTATATAGTAGCCATCATAAACAGTCTAAAAATGTATTCTGGTTGTTGAATTAGTTTTGTCAGTGTTTTCGGTATGTCCCAGGCAGTGCATATTGGCTCCATTTGAGTTGCACTGAACATTGTTTATTCTTGGTGAGAATGCTTGGAGATACCATGGTACTCCTGGATTTTTGCCTGGATGGAAAACAAATTCCTGTCAGGGATCTTTAACACCCAGACTTCTTTTAGCTCAGCTTTAGGTGCCTGGGCTATAGATAGTTACCTTTTGTTATTTAGTTTACCTTCTTCTTTTTTTTTTTTTTTTTTAAGATTTTATTTATTTATTTGAGAGAGAGAGCATGAGAAGAGAGAGATCAGCAGGAGAAGCAGACTCCCCGCTGAGCAGGGAGCCCGATGTGGGACTCGATCCCGGGACTCCAGGATCATGACCTGAACCGAAGGCAGTCGCTCAACCAACTGAGCCACCCAGGCGCCCCTTAGTTTACCTTCTTAGTAAATTTTTATCATCATTAATGTGTATTGTTTTATAATCTTACTCTTCTAGTGTTTCCACTGCTGTCTTATTTCCCCAGTATTTTCTTATAGATTCTTGAAATTGTCTTTTTCCCCTCATGGAGCTGAAGGTATTCTAAACAATTCAGTTGAAGTCTAACAATTTAAACTGTAGATATTTCATACCCAACATCTTGTGGGGGTTTGATTAAGGAATGCCAAATTGTAGTTGAAGTGAAGTTGTGTGAATGAATTGAAGGAGGGAAGAGTAGGACTTTTGCACCCTGCTGATTGTGGCACACTTGGATTGGCTGTCCTCTTCGGTTTTCGGTTCTCTCCCACGCCCCCCCCACAAAAGAAAGTCTTTTAAAAGTTATTAGTGGTAAAATTCGTGGCCTTAGTTATTCTACATCATGGAGTTTGTGCAAATACATATAATGTCTTGGTTTAAAAAACTTTATTTTTTAAAATTTTGATGTTTTGACTTTGTTTTAGATGTAAAACGAAGATCAGGAACAGATTTGAAGAAATGCAGAGAGAAGTGGTGTCAATCAGCATGTCAGAGACAGAGCACATAGCCTCCATTTCTTCTGATGAAAATCTTGGGAAAACATATGAATTAAAGGAAGACTTCTGCAACTCGTTTTCTGTTGATGAAAGCAGCAGCTTAGAAAATGAGTCTAAACTGTCATCATTAAACTTTGATAAAACTTCATGTCAGCCTAATGAACATAATCAAATTGAAGCACAGGAAAATTGTACTCAGGATCATGGTGGAAATGAGGATTCTTGTGCTAAAATATGCCCAGAATATTCTGAACAATTAGGTAATTTTCCTGGTGGAGATTTTACAAAGCAAATTTTAAAAACAAATGAAACAGAACAGACAGTAACACAAATACTGGCGGAATTAAGGTCACCTACATTTACAGAAGCAGCGAATCAAGAGACTTATTCAGAAAGTCTCTATGATACAGACTGCACCAAAAAACTTATTTCAAAAATAAAGAGTGTTTCAGCATCTGAGGATTTGTTGGAAGAAATAGAATCTGAGCTCTTATCTATGAAGTTTGCAGAAGAACACCGAGTACCAAATGGAATGAATAAGGGAGAACACTCATTAGTTATGTTTGAAAAGTGTGTGCAAGAGAAGTATTTACAACAAGAGCACACCATAAAGAAGTAAGTTTTTAATTTTGGGGGGATTTTCTCCCCCTGCTGGGGTTAAAGATTGAATTCTTTAAAGGAATGTATCATCTTGGTCATTTTTAATTCCACAACAGACATGCATGTTGTAGTTGATCAACAAATAATGCATTTAAATAATTGAGCAAATATCAGATTTGTCTAGTTATTCAATATGTGCCTAAAGGAATAAATACTAATGTGAGTTCATTACAGATCTAGAAATATTTGTAAAGACAACTCCAGTTTCTCAGTTTCAAAAGAATATAGAGCATAATGTCAAAACTATGGGAAATTCAAAAGAAAATGAGAAGTCATGCAATTCAAAATTTCTTAAAATTCCCATTGTAAATTCATTGGTTTTTTAAGAATGAAAATTTAGAGAAGAGTTGGTTGGTTATCAGTAATTAATATATTTTTAGACTTCCCTTGGATTTTGGGGTTAATTTCTGTTTTAATGATAGTTTAATTTTATCCTTTCTTGATAGTATTATATCATCCTGTATTTTAGTCTGGATTTTTATATCTAAGTGTGACGAATGTTTAGTCTTTTTTTTTTTCTTTTTTTTAAAGATTTTATTTATTTATTTGAAAGAGAGAGCGCATAAGCAGGGAGGGGAGGGAGAAACAGGCTTCCCACGGAGCAGGGAGTGAAACAGATCTCGGACCCCGGGATCATGACCTGAGGCAAAGGCAGGTGTTTAACTGAGCCCCCCAGACGCCCCTAGGTAGTCTTTTATAACCTTTAAGAAAGGAAAATAAAACATGCTACCCTTTACTAAAATACAGACTGATTCTCTCTTTTTTTTGAATAATACTTAAGAGATTTGGAATGGCAGGTACATATACAGAGAAAGTGGAGGAGGAAGTTTATATAGTAGAGGAGGCTGACAGAAAAAAATATACCATAATCCAGCTATTACTAGATATGTAACTGGCTTTTTTTTTTTTTTTGAGTATTTTATTTATTAATTTGATAGAGAGGGAGAGCATGTTCACAAGCAGGGCAAGTGGCTGGCAGAGGCAGAGGGAGAAGCAGGCTTCCTGAAGAACAGGGAACCTGTAGGGCTTGATCCCAGGACCCTGGGATCATGACATGAACCAAAGACAGATGCTTAACTGACTGAGCCACCTAAGTACCCCATGTAACTGGCTTTTAATCATCTCCTTGCTTCTAGTGTTTTCTCTTCTAGACTTTCTTACTTAGTTGATCAGTCTTCCCCAAACCATCTTTGGTTTATTCAGTGAACTGTAATCTCTCAAGCATTCAGAACCCCTCTTTTTTTCTAGTTTTTGTTTTTGTTTTTGTGACAAAATACACATAAATTTTACCATCTTAACTATTTTTAAGTGTACAGTTCAGTAATGTTAGGTTAATTCACATTTTTGTGCAACCAATCTGTATAGCTTTTTCATCTTGCAAATCTGAAACTCCATACCTTTGGCTTAAATTTTCCTGAATGCATCTGTTTCCAGATGTCTTTGTATACATATCCATTCCTCTGTTTTCTAACATCAGTGTGTTGTCCAGGGTCCTAACCGGAATTCTTAATTAAGAGCGATTAGTTGTGCATTGGATGTGACAATTTGATTACTTGTGAACTACAGCCAGGATCCTTGTGCTGCAGGTATTTTTCTGCAACAACTTAAGTATACACCAAATCAAGTAATCTAAGTTAAACCACTGTGCCAAAAAGCTTGAATAAACTTGCATGTTACATTTTTCTCATTCCCAAACATTTGAGTGATTTGCTTCCTCGCTGTGGTCCTTTGCTCCTCAGGCCCACCCTGACTGCCTTATCTAAATGCACCGCTCAAAGGGCACCTGCGTGGCTTAGTTGGGTGAGCATCTGACTCTTGGCTTTTGTGCCACTGGTGATCTCAGGGTGGTGAGATCTACCTCATTGCCAGGCTCTGTGCCCAGTGGGGAGTCTGCTGGAGATTCTCTCCCTCTATAGCACCCATCCCTCTACTCCCCCCACCCCTCCACCCTAGACCATGTTCGCAATTGCTCTGTGTCTCAAATAAATTTAGTAAATCTTTAAAAAAATAAAATTAGGGACGCCTGGGTGGCTCAGTTAGTTAAGCAGCTGCCTTTGGCTCAGGTCATGATCCCAGCGTCCTGGGATCAAGTCCCACATCGGGCTCCTTGCTCAGCAGGGAGCCTGCTTCTCCCTCTGCCTGCCAGTCTGTCTGCCTGTGCTCACTCTCTCTGACAAATAAATAAATAAAATCTTTAAAAATAAAAAAAAAAATCACTGCTTAAGTCACTCTGTCCTCTTGCCCTCCTTTAGTTTTTTTTTTAATAGGATGTGATCACTGTCTGATATTTTACTGTGTTTGTTTTCATTTTCTCCCTTTGAATGTAAGCACCATTGGGGGAGGGATGGTTTGCTGACCTACTTCACACAGAAGAGTATAGAAACATAGTAGGTACCCAGTAAGCATTTGTCCAGTGAATGAATGATCTTCAAAGTAGGAGAAAGATGTAGGCTATGGAGCTAGACTCTGATCCAAATCTCATTGAAGCACTTACTCTGTGACCTGGAACAAGTGGCGGGCTTCAGGGTTTTTGTTTTGTTTTTTGTTTTGTTTTTTTTTTTAATCCATAAAACAGTTAATTTCATAGATTTATTTCATAAACAATATTAAATAATGCACTTAAATTTAATAGGGGCGCCTGGGTTGCTCTTTTGGTTAAGCAGCTGCCTTTGGCTCAGGTCATGATCCCGGACTCCCAGATTGAGGCGCGTCTGGCTCCCAGCTCTGTGGGGCATCTTTTTCTCCCTCTGACCTCCCCTCTTATACTCTCTCTCACTCTCTCTCTGTCTCTATCTCAAATAAATAAAATATTTTTTTAAAAAGATAAACTTAGTGAATATAATTGTGCAGTAAGTGTTAACTAATAGCTATTGCTATTAATAATTCCAAAGTATTAGTTTTGTTAACCTCTTTAGATGTCTTATTTATATTTTTCTAGGGGACACAAAATGAAATTTTTGCTCAAACTTTTATATTTTCTATATTTTTTTATGTTATTTTGATTTCTTTAACTATTATTAGAATGTTACTGGAATATTCTTAAAGTCTCCCATCCAAGTACTAACCAGGCCCAACCCTGCTTAGCTTCCGAGATCAGACGAGATCGGGCACGTTCAGGTGGTATGGCCGTAGACAGAATATTCTTAAAATCTAAAGCAAGGTTTTTCACCCTTAGCACTGTTGGCATTAGGGCAGATCATTCTTTGGTGCTGGTGGGACTGTCTGTACTGTGCACTGTAAAATGTTTAACATCCCCAACCTCCACCCAGAAAAATCCAATAGCAACCCCCCAGCCCTGTTGTGGCAACCAAAAATGTTTCCAGGCAAATGCCTGGAAGGGCTTTGCCTCAGACTGAGAACTACTGATCTGGAGGAGTTCACATCCTGAAGGGATGAAGTGCATAGCTGAGATACCCAAAATGGTAAATTTAAGAGAGTGTGGTTTTCTTTATCTGATTTCTTTATCTGATTCACTTGATTTGAAATACACAGATTCCTAGGAGGAAGTTAATAGCCTGACTGCCAGAGAATGTTTTGTAAAGTATAATATATGATTACAAAAGGACTGCTTAGAAATGTTAATATATAAATCATAAGTATCTATAATCTGCAAACATTATATTTCACATCTCCATTTTTAATTATGTATTACTTATACTGGTCTTTTTATATTTAGGTTAATTAAAGAAAATAAGAAGCATCAGGAGCTCATCTTAGACATTTGTTCAGAAAAAGACAATTTAAGAGAAGAACTAAAAAAAAGAACAGAAACAGAGAAGCAGCATATGAGCACAATTAAACAGGTAAAAAGACAAAAATCTTTAAATGCTACACTTCAATTTCTAAAATAAATACATTCTTGAAAATTTGTGTATAAATTGAAGTTCTGTAACCTAAATTATATTTTAATTGCAGAGGATTGTTTGGTATGTAAAGCATTCTTTTTTAATGAAATGGGAATCATAGCCTGATTTTTATTCTCTTATGAAAATTTGTATTTTTATAGGATACAATGTGGTGTATTCTACTATATATAATAGAAGTCTGAGGAAAAAGATTTGATTTGGCAGTCAGACTTCCTACCCCTAAAAGGAAGAAGAAGCAATATGTACCTTAAAGGTTATATCTAGCATTAGAATATTTATAAGCTTATAGTTTAAGATGATTCCATTCTCGTATTATTGTGAACTCTTTATTTTTCTGAGTTGCTTTTTTTTCCTTCTGTGGACAGGATTAGAAGCATTTTAGCCTCAAAAGTCTTCCTTTTGTCTCATCCTTCACCAAAAACTATATAATGGGAAAAAAAAAAAACCCAGTAAACAATTGATAATAAAAATTAAACCAAGTTTTAGTTGCTTATGTCTTGGTATACTTAACACATCATTACATGGTTGGAAGGTGATTGTATTTGTAAATTTTACTTAATTCTGATTTTTATGTGCTTTAGAGCTATACCACAATAAACTAAACTTAGAATTTTCAAATGTGAGGGAAGCTTAATAATGGATGGAAGCCACGTTTTGGTAGGCAGGTCTCTGCTGATGACCAGAAACTTCAGAGCAAGTATATGGGAGAGAATCAGAGCTGTTTTTTCATAAGCTTGTTAGTGGTTGTGCCTGTTCAAAGGAGAAAATTGGATTCTTCTTTCTTCTGCTAGCCAGTATAGCAGGACTTTTTTTTCTTAATTTTATCTCTAGATCTCTGCCTTTCAGTATGGCAACTACTAGATAGCCTTTGAGCCCTTGAAAGGTGGCTAGTCCAAATTAAGAAACACTGTAAGTATGAAATACGCACTTAATTTTGAAGACTTAGTATAAAAAAAGTAAAATTATCAATTTTTCAAGTTGATTATGTGTCAAAAATAATATTTTGGATATATTAAGTTTAGTATTCATTCCATGTTTTGCTTTTTAAAATGTGTCTAGTAGAAAATATAAATTATACATATGGCTTGTATCTTTTTGGACAGTGTCACTCTAGGTAATTCTGTCACAAGGGAAATTAGTACACATATTCTATAAGCTAACATTTAGGGTTTTTTTTTTCCAATTGCTTTATTGAGATGTAATTTAAATATCATGCAATTCACGCATTTCAAAGTTTACTGTTTAATGGTTTTTAGTTGTACAACCTTTACTACCATCTTAGACCATTTTTATCACTTCTGCCCCTGCAAAGAAACCCCATATCCATTAGTTATCAGTCCTTAGGATTTTACGTATACAAGATCATGACATCTGCAAATAGGGAGTTTTATGTATTCCTTTCCAATCCAAGAGCCTTTTATTTCATTTCTTGCCTAATTGCCTGGTCTTGACCTTCCAGTATGGTGTTGAGTAAAAATGGCAAGAATGGATATCCTCCTCTCGTTCTTGATCTTAGGGAGAAAGCATTCAGCCTGTTATGATTAAGTTACAATGCTAGCTGTGGGTTTTTCACAGATGCTGTCAGTTGTGAAGAAGTACCTTTTTATTCCTACTCTGTTTTTATCATGAAGAAGTTGAATTTTATTAAATGCTTTTTCTGAATTTATTGTAGTGATTATGTGTTTTTGTTCTGTTGATATGGTGCATTACATTAAATGATTTCTGGATGTTAAGCCAGCTTTGCATTGCTAGGATAAATAGCTTTGGGTCATGATGTATAATTCTTTTTATATATTACAGGATTGTTTTGCTAGTACTGTAATTTCCATTGATCGAAAATTTGTCTGTATTCATAAGAGATACGGGTCTTATAGCTCTTTTTCTTGTGATTTCTTGGTTTTGGTGTCATGGTAATATTGACCTCATAGAATGAGTTGGGGAGTGTTTCTTCTTTCTTGGGGAAGAGTCTGAAAAATCAATTTGGTATTAATTCAGGGCACCTGGCTGCCTCAGTCTGAGGAGTGTGTGACTGTTGATCTTGGGGTCATGAGTTTGAGCCCTGTGTTAGGTATAGAGATTACTTAAAAATAAAGTCTTAAAAAAAGAATTGGTATTCTTTAAATGTGTGGTAGAATTTATCTGTGGCGTCTCCTGGGCTTGACTGTTTCTTGGTAGGTTTTGTTTTGTTTTGTTTTGTTTTAATAATTAAATCTCTCTCTCTCTTTTTTTTTTTTTAAGATTTTATTTATTTATTTGACAGAGATCACAGGTAGACAGAGAGGCAGGCAGAGAGAGGAAGGGAAGCAGGCTCCCTGCTGAGCAGAGAGCCCAATGTGGGGCTCGATCCCAGGACCCTGGGATCACGACCTGAGCGGAAGGCAGAGGCCCAACCCACTGAACCACCCAGGCACCCCACTAATTAAATCTCTTTACTTACAGGTCTACTCAGATTTTCTGTCTCTTCTTGAGCCATTTTTGGTAGTTTTATCCTTCTAGAAATTGTCCTTTTATTTCATCCAGGTTAAATTGGCCGTAGTATTCATTTATGCTGTTTTTATTTCTGTAAGGTCAGTATGTCCCTCTTTTATTTCCATTCTAGAAATTTGAGTCTTCCCCCACCCTCTTTTTTTACCTAAAGTCTTGTCAATTTTGTCAATCTTTTCAAAGAAGCATTTTGTTGAATTTTCCATTTTTATATTTTCTATTTAATTTTCATTCTAGTATTTATTATTTTTCCTTCCTCTTGCTGGCTTTAGGTTTAGTTTGCTTTTCTTTTTCAAGTGCCTTAAGATGAAAGTTTGAGTTACTGATGTGAGAGCTTTCTTCTTTTTTAATAGAGGTGTTTATAGCTATAGATTTCCCTCTAAACACTGCTTTAGATACATCCCCTAAGTTTCGGTATGTTATATCTTTCTGTTTCTAATTTCTTCACATTCTCTAATTTTCCTTACGATTTCTCCCATTTATTGAAGTGTTGTTTGATTTTTACATATTTGTGAATTTCTCATATTTCTTGCTGCTTCAGATTCTAGTTTCATTTCATTATGGTTAAAGAACATACTTTATAAAGTTTCAATCTTTTTTTTTTAATTAACATATAATGTATTATTTGCCCCAGGGGTACAGGTCTATTAATCATCAGTCTTACACAATTCACATCACTCACCATAGCACATACCCTCCCCAAAGTCCATAAGATTTCAATCTTTTGAGTTTATTGAGGTTTATTTTATGACCTAGCGTATGTTTGGTCCTAGAGAATATTCCGTGTGTACTTGATGAGCATGTGTATTCTCCACTTGTTGGGTGGAATGTTACACGTGTTAGATCAGTTGTTTGATAGTTTTGCCTCAAGTCTCCTCTATTTGCTTGTCAATCTCTGTCTAGTTCTGTCCATTATTGAAAGATACTAAAGTTTCCCAACTATGAATCACCTCCTTCATTTCTGTCGCTTTTTGGTTCATGTATTTTAGTGCTGTGTTATTAGGTACATATATACTTAGAATTATTATAAATTAACCATTTAATCATTAAGAAATATTCCTCTCTCTGTCTGGTAACATTTTTTTGTCGTTTATTTTGTATATTAGTATAGCCACTCCTATTTTCTTATGGTAGTTACTTGCTTGCTGTATCTTTTTCCATCCTTTTTCTTTGATCTGTATCTTTGAAGCTAAGGCATGTCTTACAGATAGATAGTATATTGTTGGATCTTGTTTTTTTACTCCAGTCTGACAATCTCTGCCTTTGATATGGTTATTTAATACAATCTAATGTTGTTATTGACAGTACATTTATGTTTGCCTTTTTTTCTATGTCTCATGTCTGTTTTGCTCCCTCCCTTACTGCTTTCTTCTGTATTAATATGTAACATTTGAATTTCTTTCATATTTTCACTATATTTTTTGAGTTATATCCGTAGTGATTGTTCTAGAGCTTACCGTGTCCATCTTATCAGAATCTGCATCAGCTTTATACTGCCTTAGTTCTGATGAGATGCAGAAGCATTACTACCATTTACTTTTGATTTCTGTTTGAGGTATATGTTCTTTGTGTTCCCTTTCTTTGTTTATATTTATTTGAAATATTGGTGGTCTGTTTGGTATAGCTGTAAAAATAATCTGGAAATAATTTTCTTTACAGTTAGAATCAAGAATAGAAGAACTTAGTAAAGAAGTTAAAATTTCCAAAGATAAACTAGTAGCTCAAGACATTGCAGCTAAAAATGCAGTTCAGCAGTTGCATAAAGAGATGGCCCATCGGATGGAACAGGTATTTTTCAAATTATTATCATTATTAACTTTATATTCTGGTGATTTTTTTCTTGTTTAAGGATTTTTTTTTTTTTTAAACATTTTATTTATTTATTTGAGAGAAGAGAGAGACAGTGAGAGAGAGCATGAGCGAGGAGAAGGTCAGAGGGAGAAGCAGACTCCCCGTGGAGCTGGGAGCCTGATGTGGGACTCGATCCCGGGACTCCAGGATCATGACCTGAGCCGAAGGCAGTCGCTTCACCAACTGAGCCACCCAGGCGCCCTTTTTTCTTGTTTAATATAAACTAATCTGTTAGACTGTTTTGGGTATCAGTGGTATCTTAAGAATAGGTAATTAATCTTTCTTAAAAATGCTAAAGCGATACATAAATATGTGCTAAAAATAACAAAAATATTTTTAATAAATTAAGGAAGCATACAGGGGTGCCTCGGTGGCTCAGTCAGTTAAGCATCTGCCTTTAGCTCAGATCATGATCCCAGGGTCCTGGGATCGAGCCCCGCATCAGGCTCCCTGCTCAGCGGAGAGCCTGCTTCCTCCTCTCTCTCTGCTGCTCCCCCTCCTTGTGCACATTCTCTCTCTCTCTCTCTTTTCTGTGTCAAAATAAAATCTTCAAAAGATAAAAAAAATAAGGAAGTATACAGAACAAGAAGTGAAAATCCTCCTTCATTTGTACTTCTCTTCCTACACCCAAATCCTTGCTATTCCATTCCTTGTTCCGAGGCCAGTTATTGGTATTTTGGTTATGTATTTTAGTACATATACATGTATAAGTCCCACAAGCTTTTGTGTATGTATTCATATACTTGCTCTCCTCCTACTTGATTGGAATCTTACTTTGCATCTTTTTGGGTTTTTTTCCCCCTACTTAATACACCTTGGTCATCTTTTTGAGTTGGTATATATGGATTTCAGAAGAGATCATTTATTTTTTTTATTTTTTTTTTAATTAACATATAATGTATTATTAGCCCCAGGGGTACAGGTCTGTGAATTGCCAGGTTTACATACTTCACAGCACTCACCATAGCACATACCCTCCCCAATGTCCATAACCCCACCACCCTCTCCCTCAGTTTGTTTTATGAGATTAAGGGTCTCTTATGGTTTGTCTCCCTCCCGATCCCATCTTGTTGCATTTATTCTTTTCCAACCCCCCATGTTGCATCTCCATGTCCCCATATCATGGAGATCATATGATCGTTGTCTTTCTCTGATTGACTTATATCGCTAAGCATAATACCCTCTAGTTCCATCCACGTCATCACAAATGGCAAGATTTAATTTCTTTTGATGGCTGCATCAGAAGAGATCATTTAAACACTGTTTTTGTATTATTATTACCTGAGCGCCTCCTTTTTTTTTCCCCCTAAGATTTTGTTTAAGACAGAGCCTCATGTGGATGCAGGAGTTGGAGGGGGGCAGGGACAGTACAGAGGGAAGAAGCAGACTCCCAGCTGAGCAGGGAGCCGGAGGCCACAGCCCCAATTTCAGGATCCTGAGGTCATGCCTTGAGCCAAAGGCAGATGCTCAACCACTGAGCTTCCCCTGAACACCTCCTTAAGTGTGTAATCTTAGTCATCTTCATTTCCTAGCACCATGCCTGACTGTTAGTCTTTATGGTGAATTGAATCAGAAAGTATTAACTGACTGCTAACACTGTTAGTGAGATGGATCCTGTCCTTTCTACCCTGAAGCTACTATCATAGGTAGCTTTCTTTCCTTTTTTTTTTTTTTTAATATTTTATTTATTTATTTGATAGAGAGATAACACAAGAATGCAGATCAGCAGAGGGAGAGGGAGAAGCAGGCTCTCCCATAAGCAGGGAGCCTAATGTGGGGCTCGATCCCAGGACCCTGGGATTATGACCTGAGCTGAAGGCAGACGCTTAACCGACTGAGCCACCCTGGTGCCCCGTAAGTAGCTTTCTGGAAGGACTTTAGGAAACAGATGATCCTCAACCTTTATTTCAGTGATTCTTTTCAATATGATGATTTCAAACTTATGCTATTAGTTCTCAAACTTTTTGTACTAACTGAAGAGAAATAAAGATGATGGGGCGCCTGGGTGGCTCAGTGGGTTGAGCCTCTGCCTTCGGCTCAGGTCATGATCTCCGGGTCCTGGGATCGAGCCCCGCATCGGGCTCTCTGCTCGGCAGGGAGCCTGCTTCCTCCTCTCTCTCTGCCTGCCTCTCTGCCTGCTTGTGATCTCTGTCTGTCAAATAAATGAAATCTTTAAAAAAAAAAAAAAAAAAAAGAGAAAGATGAGACCTTACGATGTCAGTAAACTCAAAAATAGCCGCTAATTTGAACCAGTTGGTAAGCTTTTTAAACAATATATTCTTTGAAGTTTATTATGTTTTAGAATAAAAACAGAATAGTAGTTGGATATACACAGTAACAACTCAAAGAGTAAAAAAATGAGTCTTCTTCCAAACCTTTTCTTCCATTTTCCCCCTTCCCAGAGGCATCCATTACTGCCACCTTCCTGTGTGTTCTTCCCCAAATGTTTGTTGCATAGACAAGCATATATGTATTCCCGGATTTACTCCTTCCATTCCACTCCTTTTTAATAAATGGCAACATGTTGCATTCACCATTATGTAATTGTTGCTTCTATAATGATGAAGAATTTAGGTGAAGTTACTAATAGAGGCTACTATTTTGAGATTTAGTTATGTGCCAGGCCTTGTTTAAAAAACACTTTGCAGGGACGCCTGGGTGGCTCAGTGGGTTAAGCCGCTGCCTTCGGCTCAGGTCATGATCCCAGCGTCCTGGGATCGAGTCCCACATCGGGCTCCTTGCTCAGCAGGGAGCCTGCTTCTCCCTCTGCCTCTGCCTGCCACTCTATCTGCTTGTGCTCACTCGCTCTCTCTCTCTCTCTCTCCGACAAATAAATAAATAAAATCTTTAAAAAAAAAAAAAAAAATAAAAAATAAAAAACACTTTGCAATTTATTTCATCTTCACAATGATGCTAAGAGGTGGGCATTATAATGTAGATTTTCGAGATTATTTCATTTAAATATTTCTACATCTCCTTCCTTCCTTTTTAGCCCTACCTTTTCCTCTCAACTTTTTGAGTTTTCAAGCCCGTAAAAAGGTAAAAGAATAGCAAAATGAACACTAGTTTATCCTTCACGTAGAGTCACCAAACCTTGTAAATTTTACTTAGAAATAGATTCCAAGTATGAGTGTGCATATGTACACACACTCACACACAGAGTACATTCCCCAGTTTAATTTTCCAGCTTGAGGTTTTTCCATTTCTCAGACTAGATAGGTAGAATGAATTTGAACCTCAGACTTACAAGAGTATAAATTTATAAATTCTCAGGGAATTTATGGCATGTTCCCTTTATCTCCCCAGGCCTCGTATTGAGAAATGTCTGCAGGGCAATGAAGAGTTCAGGCTCATAGCATTCCATTCTGGATTCCTGCTTCCTCATAGCTTCTTTGGCCCTGGGGAGTTTCTCATACTTTCTTGAGAGCTCAACTGTTTATTAAAAGGATGTTTGTGGGGCACCTGGGTGGCTCAGTCAGTTGAGTGTCCTACTCTTGGTTTCATCTCACATTGTGGTGTCAGGGATGTAGGATTGTGGGATGGAGCCTCCAGTGGGTTCCAGGCTCAGTGGGGAGTCTGCTTCTCTCCCTCTCCATCTGCCCCTCCCCCGCAGGTGTGTGCATGGTCTCCCTATCTCTCAAATAAATGAATCTTTAAAAAAAATAAAAGGATGTTTCTTATATTTCATCTAAAACTTTTGGTGTTTTGATGGGGATAGTTTATCTGCCGTATTTCATTAATTTAATTTTAACCGGCTGTTGAATCCTGTTGATTATCTTATTCATGCTTTCTTTATGTTCCAAGTCAATGGTAAACGTCTTAAACTGGTCAAATCCAAAGATTTACTGGCTCTTCTTCCTTTATCTGTATGGTAAATGGACTGACTTTCTGTGGAAGCTTAAGTGGTAGTTACTGTATCAATACTCCAGCAGTTCTGGGAGGCAGGTGCTGCCATTGTTTGGGTTGAAACCTAGAAACATGAACTTTTTTAGCACCCCAGGTTATTCCTTTGCAGCTGATCCATGGATGGCTGAGTAACAGGACATCCCTGCTATAGTCAAGAACCTCGTGATATTTTACTTTATCTGTCCCTTTTCTGGTTTTTCTGCCTCTCAATTTCAGTGATGCCTCCATCCTGCCCCCAGTTATCTTACTAAAACATATACATTTAATAAAAGTTTCCGTTTTATAAATCTTTTGGCTTCTGTTGCCTATTGATAAAATCTCAACTCATTAGCACAATAAGAGGAGCCCCTCTTCCTTTGAAGATTTAATCTGTACTACGCTATTTCAAACTACTTCCTCCCCAATCCAACTAACAGGCCAAATTTAAATCCTACAGAATGTCTTGGTATCCTCCAGAAAGTCATGCTATTTTATACCTTTAGGCATTTTCACATTTCTTTGTACATTTTATGTATATATGTTGTGAATGTAATGTGTGGATGTTTTGTTTATATGTTGTTCACACTGGGGAGTGAGCTCTTCTGGGACAGAAACCAAAACTTACCTTATTTCTGAAAGCCAGTATGTTTCCAAGCATCAGCCTATGAATCTAGACTTCTTTTTAATTTGACGTTACAATTAATTACCTTTTCTAAAGATAGCTATTCAGTTATCTAAAAAATATAGCTAATTCTTTTAACCAGTTCCAGTACAGTTTTCTCAGTCCTTGCTCACAATTACATTGTGAAATCCTCAGGGATCTCTGACATTCCAGTGTTTCCCTTAATTTCTCTTGAAAATTAGTAAGCTATTTCAGTGGGGGGAAAAATCCCAATTGTACAATTTAAAAAGGTACCTTTATGTATAGTGTTCTGAGTGTTGACTAGATATGCTCATCAGCTTTACAGGAACTTCATGAGACATTATTGTCAGTTTTCATCAGAGCATGGGAGCTTTTCCTACATAATCTTAACATTATACCATCTTCAATTCAGTTATAGTGTCAGTTGGCATTTACTACTAGATACCATTGAAAATCCCTAAAGTTTAAGGTTCTGTCTTTTATAATGTAAATATGTGCTCCATCATATTTGCAAATTGTGAATTTAAATGTAGTTAAATGAAGGGTTATCTGTAAAAGTTTCATTGCATAGAACTTCAGAATATGGAGTATCAGCTTATATTAAAACAGAATTTTAAGAGTGTATAGATGTCACATTTAGTCCAATTAGGTATTTTTTTTATTAAGTGAAATACTTTTTATTTTTTCTTTTTTAAAGATTTTATTTATTTGAGCGGGAGAGCACATGAGGGCGGAAGAGACAGAGAGGAAGAAGCAGACCCCTTGCTGAGCAGGGAGCCTGCCTATGTGGGCTCAGTCCCAGGACCCTGAGATCATGAACCTACACTTAACCAGTGAGCCTCCCAGGCACCCCATTAAGTGAAATACTTTAGAAAGTTTTTCATATACATGAAATCAAATGGTTAATTAGCATACAGTTACTTACTTTTTGCGAGGGAGCTAAGATTTTTTAGATTTTAGGAATTGTCAGCCATACAGTCAGGGTCCTGACAGAAAACAGAAACTGCTGATTTGAAATTTTAATTAAAGGACTCTTTACAAAAGGTATAGACAAGGTATAGGGGGCCCAAAGGGAAAAATGCAGGGTCCTGTGGTGCTTGAGAAGCCATTGTTACTCTTTGAGCTAAAGGAATTAAGGAGAGGGAACAGGTACTGCTACTCAGAGTGGCTAATTGTATAGTGAAGGCGCCTGACTTGATCAATGGCCTTGAGCCAACCTGTTGTGATTATGGAGGAGCCAGATCTCACTCTTGGTCTGTAGTGGTGCCTTCTTTTTGGTTGGCTGGAAGTTACAGGGGCAAGGAACCTTATTGATATAGTCCATGGTAGCCATCTTCCCAAAGCACAGTGTGGGATAGGGAAGAGTAGAAAAGTGGATCTGGAGGAGTAAACGGAAAGTAACAACTATGTCAGCCAAAGTGTAAAAAAAAAAAAAAAGTAAAAACAAGTATTAGTGATACTAATTTGTTCACTGTATCATTTTTCTATGATTTTTAATTTTTCCTTTCATTAAAAAATTTCATGACACACGTCCTGGGAATGTTGTGCAAAAAAACAGAAAATACATCGGTAATATTACAAAAAATATTATTTATTTTTATTTTGGTTTGAAAAAATTTTTATTAATGCTGGATATTTTTCAAAGGCCAACAAAAAATGTGAAGAGGCACGCCAGGAAAAAGAAGCAATGGTAATGAAGTACGTAAGAGGGGAGAAGGAATCTTTAGATCTTCGAAAGGAAAAGGAGATACTTGAAAGAAAACTCAGAGATGCGAATAAAGAATCTGAGAAAAACACTAACAAAATTAAGCAGCTTTCTCAGGAGAAAGGACGGTTGCACCAGCTATATGAGACAAAGGTATAAATTGTGGTGTTGTACTTGAGTTAAAATTTATTCTTTTTGCTTTTCCTTATCTAATCAAATAATCATAACTATGTGGTTAAAGTCACTATTACACATAAAGTTGTTTTTGTTAGTTTACCTTCTGAGAACATGAATGCTTTAGGATCTTATTATTTATATTATATTACATATTTATATTTTATGTTTGATATATTTGATATATTTTTATGTTTTTAATATATATTTATATTATAATTTATATTATTTAGCATCTAATTTAGTATCTTGTTATGTGTCTGGAAAAGGTTTTTGCTGGGAAAAAATGAGATATTGATACATGTTGTTTATTAAATAACTTTTTCTTGATAGATATTTTTTTAAAACTTTCTTTTAATGTCTATCTATTGAAGAAATGAGTTTCTGCTCCAAAAGAACATTTTATTTTGGTGAAATACATACATAGAAGGATCAAGATGTGAATAGTTTTTCAGTGAGAACCATGTAATTTGACTGGAATCTTAATGTAACTTTTATCATAGAATAGAATTTTTTTTTTTTTTCTGTAGAAAAACATGTACTTTTTAGATGCTTCCCAAAGAAATTTAATTACTGAGCATTCCAGAGTCCTTGCTCTTAACTAGCAGCCTCATGGCATGGTCTTATTTCTAGTCAATTATCATTTCTTGATAATGTTATATTTTTTTATTAATTAACTTTTAGTCCAGGAATGTTGTCATTGTTCTCAGGAGTTCTAGAAAAATTTAATTTGTATTTCACCTTAATGCCAGCCAGTGAGAAGAATCATAAAGGTGTACTTGTTCTTGCAACATATCTGGTTGTTTGAAATATAAATGTTAATCATCTTATGTCTGTTGACTGGATTTAAGATTTTGCTACTCTCTTATCATTTGAACTTTGAATTAAGTTTATGGTGGTCATAGTATAGCTAACCCCTCAAATATAGTGTTATTAAACTGATTATTTTGAGGAGGTATAAAAGATAAACAAGTAATTGATTGATGGTTTAAATGAAAAAACATGACCTAGTGATATTGTTTTAGGAAAGTGAAACTACTAGACTCACCAGAGAAATTGACAAATTAAAGGAAGATATCAACTCTCATGTCATTAAAGTAAAATGGGCACAAAACAAATTAAAAGCAGAAATGGATTCACACAAGGTAAGTATTGTAATGCAGTGGAAAAATTATCAGAACCAGTTTTAAGAGCAAATGCAGGGGCACCTGGGTGGCTCAGTCAGTTAAGTGACCGACTCTTGATTTCAGCTCAGGCCGTGATCCTCAGGGTCAGGAGGTAGAGCCGCATATCAGGCTCCATGCTCAGCTCGAAGTCTGTGTGGGACTCTCTCTCCCTCTCCCTCTGCCTGACCCCCGCATGCGTGGACATGCACTCTCTCTCTAAAATGAATAAATCTTTTAAAAAGCAAATGTAGTAAAGTTAATAAGGCATAAAGCTTAATTTAGTGACTTCTATGGGATAGATTGGGCTTGAATATTTGGTGATTGTGAAAAGATACTTCCTTGCGTGATTTACATATTAAATTAGAATGTTAAATTTTTTCATAAATTGTAAAAAAATATTAAATTTTATCATTCATTATTTACGATTCCAAAATTGACTTTGTTCTTCAAGCAATTCTTGGTATCTATATTTTATATTACACATTGTCAGAAATTTGGGGGAAAGAGGAGAGTCTGTAGGTTGTCAAAATAGAAAGTAAACTCTGGAAATTTAAAAAATATCAGTGATACTAAAAGAGTGTTTCCATATCTGTTTATTATAAATATAATTCTATTGGTATTATGCCTAATGAATATCATTTAAAAAAAAAGTAATGTAATGAAAAATGATCATAAAGGCTGGTACCTGATGCCATTTTAAGCACTAACTGAACCTGGTATAAGAATTAATAAAAATCTGAAGATGATAGAATGTGAAGGAAAATAACAACTCTGAAATATTTAAATAGAAGATCAATGTTATAACAGCTCCCAAGTTTTCAAAAATAGGCTTAATGGTATTGTTTCAAACCATAATCATAGATTATCTCAGTAAATACTTTTTTTTTAAATGTTTCCTCCAACCTAATCTTTTTTTTAAGATTTTTATTTAGGGGCGCCTGGGTGGCTCAGTGGGTTAAGCCGCTGCCTTCGGCTCAGGTCATGATCTCAGGGTCCTGGGATCGAGTCCCGCATCGGGCTCTCTGCTTGGCAGGGAGCCTGCTTCCCTCCCTCTCTCTGCTTGCCTCTCTGTCTACTTGTGATCTCTCTCTGTCAAATAAATAAATAAAATCTTTAAAAAAAAAAAAGATTTTTATTTATTTATTTTGACAGAGAGAGAGAGAGAGAGAGGGAGAGAGAATCCTCAAGCAGATTCCCTGTCAAGTGTGGAGCCCAAATTAGGTCTTGATCCCAGGACCCTGAGTCCATGACCTGAGCTGAAATCAAGAGTCAGCTGCTTAACCAACTGAACCAACCAGGCACGCCTTTACCAGTTCTTTTTAAAGGCATTTATTAACCAGCAAGTGTTTTATTGGGTTTTCCCCTGTGAACAGCATGTATTAAATAGTATGGATACTCTAAAGGTCATAGAGGACTGAGTAATTGCTTTCAGAGAGTATCTGGGATGAGATCCTGGCTATATGTTTTATCTAGTTACCTAATACATGTGAGAAGGAGTTTCTGGATCAAAGAATACAAGATTTAATGACTAAGCAGTGTTGGCTACCTGTTAAAATGTGGACAAGAGCCAGGACTCTTTTTCTTAAGTTTTTCTCCAGGTATCCTCTAGTTTCCAGTCCCTGCACACCCAGTCCTAGGTGTTTATACTGAGGTTCTGGAGGCTACTGGATTTATTGTGATCATTAACTTCTGATCAGGCCTCCAGGCCTGATTACCAGAATTTAAGTCTTAGACTAAGTAGATTGGATAGCTCTGTCATCAGTAGAATTATCAGTTGGGTCAAACAATAGAAACAATTTCATTTATTCCCCTTCCTAAATTCCCTTGGAAGTTAAACTAAAATGTGTTTTTAACACCTAGCCCATAAAAACAAAAGCCTTTTGGGGCGCCCGGGTGGCTCAGTGGGTTAAAGCCTCTGCCTTCAGCTCAGGTCATGATCTCAAGGTCCTGGGATCGAGCCCCACATCGGGCTCTCTGCTCAGCGGGAAGCCTGCTTCCCCCTCTCTTTCTGTCTGCCTCTCTGCCTACTTGTGATCTCTCTCTCTATCAAATAAATAAATAAAATATTGGAAAAAAAAACAAAACACCTTTCATTTTGAGTGTGGTAAAGAACTTCACCCAGTGTACCTTATGTACTTGCTCACCTAGTGGTTGCTACCTATTTACCTACTTGGTCCCAGGATAAAATAATCTCACTGGATCATAGATAATGGCCAGAAAGAGATGTGGTAGTAAACTGTGGTTTGACTGTGCTGGGTGCTTGCCAGTCATTTTTGCTTCAGAGAAAGCTTGAGGAATAGAGTCTGGGGTATTAAGACAGCATCCAGGCTGGTAGGATGTAAGAGACTGTAATATGCTGTAGACCAAATGGGCAACTAGGGGTTGGTATATTTTATGATATATTCCCTCAAGAAGACACTGCTACTTATTATCTATGCTCTTCTCTGAAAGTTACCACGTTGTCAACAATAGCCTCATTCTTAAATGGTTAACTCATAAATCCCACTTATTAGAAGCTAGGGCTCCCTTTAACTATGCTATTATTTCACTTAGTAAAACTGTATTCTATGTTCAGTTCTATAACTCTCCCATGACTATCGTGTTTGCATTATGGAATAACAGGGTCCAGGTTTACCCTCCCACCTTAAAAAACCTAAAAAAAAAAAGAAGAAAATAAAGGAAGATTTTTAGGCTTGGGACAACAAAGGCAGGACAGGGCAGTGATCTCTGAATGAAGGAAAGCAAGCAAGATGTAATGCCTGGAGAGTTTCCAGGTTGCAGCAAAAGAGGAGGAACCCAGACAGATCCCAGCAATCTCCAGGAATTGAGGAGACAGAGTCGGAAGTATAGGAAGCTGGGCAGAAGAATACCACAGAAGGGGAAGATTTGGAGAGCTGCAGTATGTTCCCTTCAGTTCTTTATTTAGCTCACTGCTTACTGATCAGTATATATGTGTGAGAAAGTTAGAGGTGGAGAAAAAATGATCAGAAAGGAGTAGGGGCAACAGTCCCGTAGGGGTCACAGAGGGCTGGTAGGAACTGTTCATGTTTCCCCAGCCAAGAGAAAGCCCTCTTAACATATGGGGCATCCAGTGACCCTCAGAAGGGTGTTGTTTCAGCAATGAGGACTAATTAGCCTGAGACTACAGTCTGTTATGGACCCATCTTAAAAAGCTTTGAAAGAAAGCCTCAAATCAAATTGTTTCAAATAATGATGTTATTTGAAGAATAGCCCACAGAGTAGCTGGAAGAAAGCCCAAGATACTCAGGTGCGTGCAGAAATCTCCAGGACCTACGAACATAAAATTCACAATGTCTGAGATCCAATAAAAATTACCAGACATAGAAAGAGACAGGAAAATATAGCCTACAATGAGAAGAAAAGAAAGATCAACTGATAGAAACAAAGCCAGAAATGACATAGATGAAGTCAGTAAAGATGTTAAAACAGCTATTATAAAAAATATACTCCAGATATTCAGAAAGATAGATAAAGGTATGACTGTCACAGAAAACCATTGAAGATTTTAAAAAGGCCCAATTGATACACTGAGATGAAAAATATATTAGATAGAATTAACTGAAGATTAGATGCTACAGAAGACAAGATTAGTGAACTTGAAAAACATGTAACTTTAAACATAGAAAAACATAGCATAGAAAACTATGCTAGTGATTCCTTGATTTATAACTTCTACATAGAATTCCAGATTCTTATATTCAGGTGACTACTTGACATCTAGTGTCTGGGTGACTCACAGGCATCTTGAACGGAGCATGTGTAAAACAGAGTGGATAATGTGCCTGCCCTCCATCGCTCCCTCATCTCAATAAATGGTAGTTCATCCTTTTAGTTGCCTGGGCCAGAAACCTTAGGTTTATCCTTCAGTTCTGTCACCATATCTAGTCCCTTAGCAAATCTTTTTGCTCATTTCTTTTTTTTTCTTTAAGATTTTTTAAAAATTTTATTTATTTGACAGAGAGATCACAAGTAGGCAGAGAGGCAGGCAGAGAGAGATGGAGAAGCAGGCTCCCTGCTGAGCAGAGAGCCTGATGCAGGGCTCAATCCCAGGACCCTGAGATCATGACCTGAGCCGAAGGCTGAGGCTTAACCTACTGAGCCACCCAGGTGCCCCTTCTTGCTCATATCTTTCAAGTCTTTACACATCTCTCACCTCTCAGTGACACTTTCCCTGGCTCTCTAAATTTGCATACCTTCCCTCAAACCCTCTTGTGCCCTTACTTTGTTTTTACTCCTTAGCACTTGTCATTATCTAATGTAACATATTTTTACTTACGTGTTTTATGTATTATCTGTGATCATTGGAATACCAGCTTTATGAGAGTGAAGATTTTATCTGTCTTACAGTTAAATATTTCCTCAAAGCTTAGAACAGTGCCTTATATGGCAGGTGCTTAGTAAATAAATTAAACATAGTCCCTTAACCAAAACTTTTCTTTTATTCAGTCATTTACTTATTATTCAGCATTATAGGAATCTCTCAGTTGCTATTTTTTGAGTGAATGAAGTGAGTACCTACTGTTTGTCAAGCTGTTTTAATTATTGATGATACAGAAGTGGGGGAAAAAAAACCCATATAAATTTGGGGCACCTGGGTGGCTCAGTCGTTAAGCAGCTGCCTTCGGCTCAGGTCAGTATCTCAGGGTCCTACAATTGAGCCCCACATTGGGATCCCTGCTCAGCTGGGCGTCTGCTTCTCCCTCTCCCCCTCCCCCTGCTCGTTTGCATGCACCGTCTCTCTCACACATAAGTACAATCTTAAGAAAAAAAAAAAACAAAACCCACAAGTTCTGATTAAAGGACCAGCAACTGGAAGTACTTAATTGTATGATAGACTTATCAAAAAATGACATAAAAGAAGTAGTGTGTGAATATGGATGCAATTTAGATGGTTCAAAAGATGAAGAGAAACATTCCAAGTGGAGGAACATTAAGAGAAAAAGAAAAATGGGAGATGAGTATTGATGTTTAGGAAGACCAGTCTCCCTAGACCAAAGGCTTATATTAGTGATTCCTTCATAGAGTCAGCAAATACCACATGAACAATGAATATGTGGCAAGTGCTAAGCTAGGTGCTGTCCAGAAGCTGTGTCCTCAGTGGGGGAAACATGTAAGCTGCAGAACAGAGTATCAGTTATTCTGATCCAGGACTGCCCTGGACTCTGTCTGTGGAAGGCAGTATAGCAGCTTCTACCCTTTTCTGAAGGGCAACTACTAGGAGGTGGTACTTAAACCCTCATTTCAAATCCACATGACAGCCCAGGACATGGGACTGGGGGGGTGATCTGAAGAACTGTGGAAAAAGAGCTGCAGAGCAGGGCTTTATCTGGAAAATTGCCACAGGAATCAGAAAGCCAGTTGAGGGGCGCCTGGGTGGCTCAGTGGGTTAAAGCCTCTGCCTTCAGCTCAGGTCATGATCCTGGGGTCCTGGGATCGAGCCCCACGTCGGGCTCTCTGCCTGCTTCCTCCCCTCTCTCTCTCTGCCTGCCTCTCTGCCTACTTGTGATCTCTCTCTCTCTGTCAAATAAATAAAAAAATCTAAAAAAAAAAAAAAAAAAGAAAGAAAGGCAGTTGAGGCAGAAAAGACAACAATGGAAAGGGGAAAAACAGTAGTATGTGGTCTTATAATAGAAACAGAGGAAGGATATCCAGAGAGTCAGGAGTGGTCAGAACTGCAGCAAATAAGTCAAGAATAGAAAATGAGAGAGAGTAATTGAACTTGATGAGAAAATAATCCCTAGAAAACCTTCATATTTGCTATTTTAGGGGAGTGGTTAGGAACAGAAACCAAATTGCAGCATCGACCTATAAGACGGTTTTGAATAGGGTGCCTGGGTGGCTCAGTTGTTAAGCATCTACCTTTGGCTCAGGTCATGATCCCAGGGTCCTGGGATTGAGCCCCGTATGGGGCTACATGGTCAGCAAGAAGCCTGCCTCTCCTTCTCCCACTCCCCCTGCTTGTGTTCCCTCTCTATCCAAAAAAAAAAAAAAAGACATTTTCGAATAGATACCATGGCTGTAAAGCAAAGAATTATATTTTATGTGTGAGCTGTTACCACTCACACATGGCTTTAGGGAAGAGCTATTAACAATTTGTTCTTCTTGTCTTACCAGCTTAATTACTTCTAGTGATTTACTGAAAACTATCAAATTTAACTTAATGGCTATCAGTTAACTGCACGATTCACTTCGGTTTTTTGTCAGAAGCATTAAGTGTTGGGACGCCTGGGTGGCTCAGTTGGTTAAGCAGCTGCCTTCCGCTCAGGTCATGATCCCAGCGTCCTGGGATCGAGTCTCACATCGGGCTCCTTGCTTGGCAGGGAGCCTGCTTCTGCCTCTGCCTGCCACTCTATCTGCCTCTGCTTGCTCTTGCTCCTCTCTGACAAATAAATAAATAAAATCTTTAAAAAAAAAAAAAAAAAAGAAGCATTAAGTGTTATTTCTAGAATACTATCCAACCCTTCAATGGCAGTGCCAGGACTACTCTGGTCGTTGTTCTTAACCATCATCACATTACTGGGCCCAACCTTGTCACTGTCTATGAAGGACAGATTGTTTTCCTTCTCCAGTGTAGGGAAGAACCCAGTTCTCCCTACTGTGTGTTTCTTCCCTGTGAATCTCGTTTACTTTTACACAGAACACTTCACTTCTGACACTTCTGGTCACCAGTCGTGTGGAGGTTTTCCCCCACCACAAGGAATTCTCTGCAATACCACCTGGCTGTCCTACAGTTTCACTTGACTCTGACACATCCACCTGGAGATAGCATTGGATCCCACAGATTAAGGCTCATTCGTACAAGAAGGTCCCCCCCAGGCCCCTGCCACACACATACTTCAGATGCCAGCCATGAGGCCAGGCATCTATAGCCAGCTATAGAACAGAAGTTCTAGCAACCCCCCTCTTTGGGTTTAAGACTTGCTTAAAGAACTCAGGGAAGCATTTATATTTATCATGTTGTTAAAGGGTATAATAAGGGATATAGATGAACAACCAAATGAAGAGCTATGTATAGAGCAGGGTCTGGGAGGGTCCCAAGCGTAGGAGCTTCTGTCCCTGTGGAGTTGGGGTACATCACGCTCTCAACGTGGTTGTACTTGACAGCCTGGAAGCTGTCCGAACCCCACACTTTGGGATTTTATGGAGGGTTCATTATGAAGGAATGATCAATGATCAATCATCAACTCCTTTGGGAGCTGGATTCCAGACTGCTAATCATGAGTTGGTCTTTCTGGTGACAGCCTGCATGCGGGAGCCTACCCACAGGCGCCTCATTAGAACAAAAGACACTCTTGTCACCCAGGGAATCACAAGGTTTTCAAGAACCCTGTGTCAGGAACAGAGGTAAAAACCAGTACTGCAGTAAGAGATGCTCTTAGCGTTCTTACAACTTAGGAAATGATAAGGGGTTTAGGAACTTTGTGTAAGGGACTGGGGTAGAGACCAATATGTATCTTTTCTTATCTCACACTATCTTTTTATCAATGCAGGAAACCAAAGATAAACTCAAAGAAACAACAACAAAGCTAACTCAAGCAAAGGAAGAAGCTGATCAGATAAGAAAAAATTGTCAGGATATGATAAAAACATATCAGGTATGCTTAACTTTTCAAATAGATTAGTAACAAAATTGCACCAAATGTCAGTACTCTTGCTTCATTAATGTTTTGTATCTGTAATATTTGAAGTGTGGAATGGATTTGGTAGAGCAGTTAAATAAATGGCAGGTTATTTCCTGTGGTAAAGTACTTGCATCTTAACTAGAGATCTTATTAGAGAAGTTTTTAACCAAATAAAAACACTGGAAAATATCAGCAGAATGAAGAATACAAGAAAATGTGTAACCTAAAACCCATTTTGTATTATGTTTTATATCTTAGGTGCTATTCTTGTTCATGAAGAATTGACATATTTAAAATCTTTGAGTACTAGTAATTTTTAAATACCTAAGGTATACATTTCACAATTTATAAACTTAACTGAGAATGCCTTCACTTTCCAAAGTGTAAAACTTTAAAAATCCAGCCCCACATTTTCATTTCCTTGCCATTAGGAGTCAGAAGAAATTAAATCCAATGAGCTTGATGCCAAGCTTAGAGTCACAAAAGGAGAACTTGAAAAACAAATGCAAGAAAAATCCGACCAGCTAGAGGTGAGTGGCTTTGTTCTTTTCATACCCTGAATTGGGCAATAAATACAGAGGGAGAGAAAGAATGAGTGGTGTCACCCACTTTGAAGGCCTTTTTGAAGGAATAGGCAATAAATTTTAGGTCTTGTTTAGTACATAATGACTTGTGGTTTCTTTTAAACCTTTTAAAAGATGCATCATGCCAAAATAAAAGAACTGGAAGATCTGAAGAGGACGTTTAAGGAGGGTATGGATGAACTACGAACACTGAGAACAAAGGTAAGGAAATCCCTAGTCTTGATTTCAGAGGAAGGGTAAATATCTTTAATTTTAGATTCCTTCTGATTTTTCAAGTGTTGGGGAAACACTTTCATTCTGAAAGAAAGAACTCAGAGGAGTAGAATACCAATTTCCTAACAGTAAAATGGACTCTTTGTTGAAATGAAAATGTCTTCCACTTTGGTCCCTTTGAAGTATTTGCCAGACATTCCTGTTTTATAGCACATTTGCTGTTTCTGTCACTTTTCCTGGGCCCCTAATGCAAGGCAGTCTTCCGGCAAATTAATTGGTGAGGTAGTTGGACTTTAGAAATGTTATGTGACAGAAAATAATAGACTTTATATTTCTCCTGTATAGTCTTGTACAGTTTTAATTTCTAACCATCTAGTATAGTGTTCATTGCAAAAATAGCATTCCTTTTAATATGAATGTGAAATATCATTGTATATCATTCATTTCTTTAGAAATAGGCTTTTAAGTTTCCACCTTGAATTTGCCATCATTTAATAATTTTCAGAGTGTCCTTCATGAGCCTTTCCATGTGTTCTCTGTGCCAGTTCTTTGAGGTAGATGGGGAAGGTATATCTTGTTTTCAGGTGAGGATATGGTGATTCAGCAAAAATAATGTGACACGCTAAAACTCCTGTGACTAAATCACAAGAAATCAGAGACTGAACCCCAGGACTGTTAACGTCCCATTACATTTTCTTCACATTAATTAATCCTGTTCCAGAATTTAGCATAGTTGTTTTTTGTTTTGTTTTGTTTTGTTTTTTTAAGCAAGAGCAAGAACGAGTGCATAAGCATGTGAGTGGTGGGGGAGGGGTAGAGGGAAAGAGAAGGAAAGAATCTTAAGCAAGCTGCTCACACAGTACGGATCCCGATGTGAGGCTCAGTCTCACAACCCTGAGATCAGGACCAGAGCCAAAATCAAGAGTCTGATGCTTAACTGACTGTGCCACCCGGGAGCCCCTAGCTTGGATTATTAATATATAATCACTAATGAAGTAATTAAGGAACAAGAAAATACTGTTGATAGTCTACTTTGGTTATGATATTGATAGGTGAAATGTCTAGAAGATGAACGATTAAGAACAGAAGATGAGTTATCCAAATATAAGGAAATTATTAATCGCCAAAAAGCTGAAATTCAGAATTTATTGGACAAAGTGAAAATTGTGGATCAGATACAGGAGCAGCATCAAAGGTATAAACCGAGCAACTTGTGTTTTATGCTAATCAATAGGCTTTTTAATTCTATCTCAAGATTCTGTTATTAAATGTAATTATTACATTAAACAAGAATAGTTTTATAATTTTACTAGCTAAAAAATTTAAAATTCCTAAAAAAAAAATTTTAAAATTCCTGTTTTCATTTGAACTTTTGGGTTATCTTTGAAGTTCCTATTACGGCTTCTAAAAATCAAAGTTTATATTCACTAAGTATTGGAAGTAGTGATTTATAAAACAATGGATTTTAGTTTCTTAATCCATTCTTTAATGTTCAAATTATGCTACTTACAGTACTTATTTCTAAAAGGTAGATATATATGTATATGTGTATCTTTGTGTGTATTGTAGCGCTAGGTCAGGAGCTGACATTATACCTTGGCTTCTTGTAGAGCCATTTAGCTAAACTCTACTCATGACATCACCTGGCAGAGCCTGGATTGAGCCTGAATCCAAATACCTTCTTTTTCATATTGTACCAAAGGCTGCTGCTCAGTATTCCTAAAAATCCTCACCATATCCAGGTTGGTGTTGTGATAAATCCATGGTTAGCAACCTCAACTGGAAATGTTAAATGACCTCTAATCCTACCGTATTTTCTAGTCAAAGCCTCTCCCCCACCTTGAAGCATCTATTCCAGACATTCCTTCGTTGTTCACACTTCTGGTCTCCCTCTCCTCAGTATTTACTTTTGGCAGGAGGTTACCTCTTTTTTACTTCACAGGAGAAATGGGAGCTGCAGGTAACTGTTCATACAACCTCCTTCTGTCTGTTTTATGAGCTTGCATCTGCAACCATTCTTCTTTCTCTTCTGTTGTTATGGAATAAATGTTCCTGTTCCCTGTAAACGGAACTGCTCTCTCTACTTCTGTGGATCCCAAGCTCTTTTGCCTTCTCGGGGTCTTCCTGGATTATTTCTTCTTTATCCTTTATCTCTTACTTCTCTCTACTTTATGTTTTTCTACATTTTGTTATTAGAAATGTCAAAAGTGCTGTGATGTTCCCCCACTTTTTTCTGTCCTTCAGAGCCAAACATCGTTGTAGAATCTATACCCCTCCTCCATGCTTTCACTTCCTTTGTCTCTCTTTCCCCCTTCACTTCAGCCTAGCTTCTACCCAAGATCCCATTAAAAACTGCTAATGCCTCCTTAAATCTAGCAGATGCTTCTTGGACTAAGCCTTGCTTGAATTTTCAGTATTAAAACCATTAAGCCCATTATCTTTCTTAACATTGTCTGTTCCTTTGGCTTTATATCATGCTTTCCTGGTGTTCCTCCCCACTTTCTGGCCACTTCTTTTCTCAGTCTCCTTGGCAGCCTTCTCTTTGTCATATACCTATTTTGTTACTATTTTGTCATACCCTGAGTGGTCCTAACTATTCCTGTAGTGTGCTACAGGATCTTCAAATCATTATCTTCAGCCCTTTTGGCTCAGCCCTAGACATACAAGTGTCAAAAGCACTTCAGACTTTAACATGTCCCAAACTGATTCATCCGTCCCACCCGCAAATACACTCCTCTGAGGTTCCCAAGATGAGTGATGAGTGCAGCATCCACATGATTTTCCAGCCCAGGAACCTGCGCATCCTCCTTGGTTCTCCTCTCCTTCCCCTCATACATCTAACCAGTCACAGAGTAGTATTGGTGCTAACTCTTCAGTATCTTTCAAGTTCATTTATTTTTCACACCCCCACCGCTGCTGCCATTGTCCTTTCATCTGGAAAACTACCACAGCTTCTGGGTTTTGTTGAGGTTTTTGTTTTGTTTTGTTTTTTGCTTCCCTTGTAATCCATTTCCTACACTGCAGTTAGCATAATCTTTTTTTTAAAGATTTTATTTATTTATTTGACAGAGATCACAAGTAGGCAGAGAGGCAGGCAGAGAGGCAGGCAGAGAGATGGGGGAAGCAGGCTCCCCGCTGAGCAGAGAGCCCGATGTGGGGCTCGAACCCAGGACCCTGAGATCATGACCTGAGCCGAAGGCAGAGGCTTTAACCCACTGAGCCACCCAGGCGCCCCAGCATAATCTTTTTAAAAAGAAATCTTAAAACCTTTCAGTGCTTTCCCATTGCCTCAAGGACTGTCCAGTAAGTTCAGATGCCACGGCATGATTTTGAAAGAGCATCAGTGACCTTGCTTCTCCCTCTGTGCCTTCCCTTTTTGCACTCTTGGGTTTCAGCAATAGTTGTTTCCAAATGTGGATTGGTTGTCTTCTGTGAGCATGTGCTGTGTTCAGTGCTGGGAATATAGTGCCATCCTAATCTTCATCAGTGTGGAACATGTGTTTGTTAGTGCCAAGAAGAAAGTCATTCTCCTTCCCTCCTAGATCTAGCACATCCTGTTTCTTCTACCTGGAACATATTTTGTTGTTCCGCTCACTCCTACTTTTTCTTCAGATCAGGAAGTAGCAAACTGTGGCCCACGAGCCAAATCCAGCCCACTTCCTTTTTTTGTAAATAATTTTTTTTTTGGAACACAGCTACTCTCATTCCTTCATGAATTATCTGTGGCTGCTTTCACACTGCAGCAGCAGGGTTGAACGCTTGCTGCAAAGACGATATGCTGTAGAAACTTAAATTGTTTACTGTCTGGGCCTTTTACAGGAGAAGTTTGCTAGCCCCTACTTTATTAGTTTAAACATTGCTTATACTAGGTTAGGCAACCCACTCTGTGCTTTCATCTTCAAAAACGTTTTATCACCTATGTAATTTCCTTACTTGACTGAAAGCTCTTTGAAAGCAGGGCCCAGGTCAGTCCTACTTATACTCGCAGCTCTTAGTTTCTAGCATATATTATTAGGTAGTCCTACAAATCCAAATAAATAATTTGGATGAATAAAAGTATCTTTATAAAGTATTTTATTAGATGGAAATCCCAAACCATTAATGTAATGTCTTTTAGTAGTTTATTTTTTCTTAAGTATAAACTTTGTTTTTTAGAGGTAAACAAGAAATTGAAAATTTGAAGGAAGAAGTGGAAAGTCTTAATTCTTTGATTAATGACCTACAAAAAGACATCGAAGGCAGTAGGAAAAGAGAATCTGAGTTGCTGCTATTTACAGAAAAGCTCACTAGTAAGAATGCACAACTCCAATCTGAATCCAGTTCTTTGCAGTCACAATTCAATAAGCTTTCCTATAGTGAAAGTCAGTTACAAAGTCAATGTGAACAAATGAAACAGACAAATACTAATTTGGTAAGTATACATTTACATTTAACTTTTAAAGCAACCTACAAGAAGCACAAATTAAATTTTCCTGTTAGCATAACCAACTGGTAGTTAAGTTGAACTCTTTTTTTTTTTAATTGGTCTGATTTTCTGGTAATTTCAAATGCTGTGAGAAGTGTCAGTTTTTCCTTCCAACTGGTTTAGAGTGTTCTTTTTCCCTCCTATTTATATAATTTATAACAAAATACCTCCTTAAAATGCTTATGAAAAAGTGTTTCACTTTTGAATATAAGAAAACCATGGTTTTTGTCTTTAGTAACTGGAATTACTACATATGTGTGTGTGTATAAAAAAAGATTTATTCATTTATTTTAGAGAATGTGCATGTGAGAGGGGAGGGGCAGAGGGAAAGAATCTCCAGCAGACTCCCATTGAGTACAGAGCCTGACACAGAGCTCGATCTCATGACCCTGAGATCGTGACCTGAGCCAAATCAAAGAGTTGGACATTGAACTGATTGAGCCACATAGGCACCCCTGGAATTACTATATATTTTTTAAAGTATTTCAAATTTCTATATTTTTATAGTTTAAAACAGTTTAATATTTCTGAGTTATCAGAGTATCTTCAAGTTACTCACAAAAATAATTTGAGATGTTAGTCCAAAATAGAGACCTCTGACATAGACTGTTTTCCATGTATAAAATGGCAGATGTGTTAATATGCCCCCTGCATTCCTATGTAAGGAATTTGAGGAGTGTGGGAAACAAAACCTGGTAAGGAGCAATTCTGAAAGAATCTACCATCCTATTTTCAGGTTCTGAACTAGGAGTGGTAATGGAAACAAACAGGTTTTAAAATTGGTGTTTTTTGTTGGATCTTATTTGCTATTTAGGAAAGTAGATTGTCAAAAGAGGAAGAACTGCGAAAAGAGGAGGTCCAGACTCTGCAAGCAGAACTCACCTGTAGACAAACAGAGGTTAAAACATTGAGTACCCAGGTCGAAGAACTGAAAGATGAATTAGTAACCCAAAGACGTAAACATGCCTCCAGAGTCAAAGATCTTACCAAACAACTGCAGCAAGGTATAATATTCTTGAATACTTAGACCGTAATGTTGCATCATTTAGTCATTAAGGATTTATAGAAAAAATATATTTTACACCAGGTTCTACCACACTGATTAGTGCTGTATGTTCTTAATGTATTAATGTTTATAAACCAAGTCGTTAAACCTCTTAGAGTTCCATGAATAGTTTATAACGTAATCTTCTTTAAAGGACATTTATTCACAAAATCCCAAAATGTGAAAGTTGGGAATATACTTGAGGGCAGTAGTGTCTAAACTTTTTTGATCACATACTTCAATTTGTAAAAAGTATTTAAGCATTTGTTCTCAGATTTATATATATTTATTTATAAATCTTAAATGTATCTCTCTACCTTAAAAAACCATGAAAAATAGAATCTGATTAAAATAAATGTAGTAAAAATAAACAAAAATTAAAAAAACCAGAATCTTTTCAAAAATCAGATGAAATGCAAGTGGAAGTGGAAGTTCAGTACTTTCTCCCCACACGTGCACCGAGTTGTTTCGTGCGGCACCTCGGGTACCTGCGCCCACCTTACCGACCTCTACCTTGGAGATCGTTGAGCCCTAACCTACTTCATCTCAGAGGAAACTGAGACCCAGACAGATTATGAATGACCCAAACACAAGGATTAACAGCTGGGACTGGAACCCAGATTTCTTTCTTTAAAAATTTAATTTGCTGTGTGCTTGGATACAAAGATGCCTAAGATATGTATTCTAACTTCCTAATCTCCACTATTCTCACTACTTTGTGTTAAAATAGGGTGAAATATAATATTAAGAGATTTAGCATTTACTTAATATGAATATATTCAGATGTTTGCCATAAGGGTTCAGTTTGTTTTTATAGCTATAATTGAAGGGAAATTTCTGGTATCATAGAGATCATTTAAATCCATCAGGACTCTGAACATTAGATTGCTGTGCCTAAGTGATGTCATCATAGTGTTTCTGTGTATTTTGTATTTGACCTGTACATTTCTAAATATCATTTTATATGAATGACAGCTATAACTTCCTGTCTAAAGTATGTATTCCACAAATTTCTCATGTGTTTAAGCAATTTTTGCCTGAATGATTTTAGCAATTAAAATCAGAAATGGTGGGGCAAATGGTCATAATTATCACAATAATTTGTTTCTTTTTTCTGTAGCACGAAGGAAATTAGATCAGGTGGAGAATGGAAGCTATGATAAAGAAGTCAGCAGCATGGGGAGTCGTTCTAGTTCATCAGGTAAAAAACTTCTGGTTTCAGTTGTTATCTAGTGACTGATTGTAAAAAGAAGTAGCATTTTTTTGTGTTAGGAAGTGTTGATATGCTTTTTTTTTTTCCATTTTGAGTTATAAAAAGTATTATTTCTAGTTAAATAAGTTCTCATCATTATCCAGAGTTTCATATTTGTCAAGGGGTTCTAGATGATCTGTGTCCCTACCTCCTCTTATCTTACCCACTGCTTCTTTAAAATTCTTTGTGACAATTTCCTTTTCCATTTTAAAATTTAATTTGTATCCATCCATATAGAGAGATTTGTTATAATACGGTCTCTTTTTTTACTTTTGTATTTTTTTTTAAGATTTTATTTATTTGATAGAGACACAGTGAGGAAGGGGAATTCAAGCAGAGGGAGTGGGAGAGGGAGAAGCAGGCTCCCCACTGAGCAGGAAGCCCAATGTGGGTCTCCATCCCAGGACTCTGGGATCGTAACCTGAGCCGACGCTTAACGACTGAGCCACCCAGGCACCCCTTCTGTATTACTTTTTAACACCTGAAAACTAATGAGATGATCAATATAGATCAAGATTTTTTATATATACATGTATGTTTACATCTTTTGGCTTTTCCCATGGTAGATACGTCTGTGCTCTGAAGTGAAAATGGAGTCCATAAAATTATGATTCATATCATTGTGGAAATGGTAATTAGCAAAATATCAGTGTATTTGTCATTTTGGAATGCCAGGAATCATGCCAAGCACTTTAAACATATTATTTACTCTACAGAATAGTCCTGTGAAGTGTTACAGTTTGCATTTTAGTGATGAGGAAACAAAGGTTCAGAATGGTTACATGACTTGCCCCAGATCCACAGTGACAGAACTCTCCGACTCTGGAGTCCTTGCATGCCATGACGCTACACTTTCTCCCAGGAGTTGTACACGGGGGGGGGGGGGCATCAACTGTTAGAGTAGTGGGAAAATTGCATAGTAGAAAGAACATGGGTTGAAGCTCCACATAAGTGTGTAGAACCCAGGTCTGTCATTTATTAGTGTGTGACGTTGGATAGGGTATATCACTGTCTTAAATCTACAAAATGGAGTTGAAAAAAGACTTAATGTTTGTAGGATAAAGAGGATCAGAAATTTTTCTCAACTGATGTTGATGAAAGTAATAGTAGCTAACATTTACTGAGTGCTTATATGCATTGTTCTAAGCACTTCACATATAAGAATCCTAGGAGGTAAATAATAATATTCCCATTTTAAGATGAAGTGACCAAGGCACAGAGAGTTAAATAACTTGTCCGATGTCACATAGCTAGAAAGTAGAGGAGTGGGATTCGAGCCTAGGGAGACTAGTTTCAGAACTTAACCTGCTGGCTGTGTTCTGTCTTCTCTGTCTTTGGCTCTCAGTTTCACTTCAGACTTCTTGTTCTTACTTTTGCTTGAGTTTCTTCTTTCTTTCGCTGCTTCCTCATCCTGTTCCTGAGAGACATAATAGGCCCTTTTAGGCCCTTTTGGTACTTCTGTCATTCATTTATTCAGAAATAAGAACTCAGGCCAGGTATGACTTGTGTTCTGTGCCCGACTCTGTTAGATCGCGTATTTGCAGGTTATACTAGAAGAAATAGTATGTGACATTAGCAGATGACTCTAGACTGAGTACAATATCTAAACTGATTTTTTTTTTTCTTCAGGGTCCCTCAATGCTCGAAGCAGTGCAGAAGATCGATCTCCAGAAAATACCGGGTCATCAGTAGCTGTGGATAACTTCCCAGAAGTGGACAAGGCCATGTTGATTGAGAGGATCGTTAGGCTGCAAAAAGCACATGCCCGGAAAAATGAAAAGATAGAATTTATGGAGGATCATATCAAACAACTGGTGGAAGAAATTAGGAAAAAAACTAAGTATGTATTATTATAACACAATCTGTGTTTGAAATACCATTACTTATATAAATTTGCTATTTTCAAAATTAATCATATCAAGAGCCAGTCTTTCAAAAAATAATTCTAAATTTAGTCATTCAGTTCCTAGTCTATTATTGTTCACTTACTATGTTCTAGGTTTTGGGAATACAGAGATGAAAGAAAACACAGGTCTTTAAGGTGATCTGTAGTTCAGTAGATCTTAGTTTTGTTTTGTTTGTATTTTTTAAAGATTTATTTATTTATTTGACAGAGAGAGAGAGCGAGCGAGCTTGAGAAGGAACATAAGCAGGGGGCATGGGAGAGGGGCAGGCTCCCTGCTAAGCAGGGAGCCTGATGCGGGAGTCGATCCCAGAACCCTGAGATCATGACCTGAGCCGAAGCCAGACAGTTAACTAACTAAGCCACCCAGGTGTTCCGATCTTTTATTTATTTATTTTTTTTAGGATACTAAGATAACTTTGGCTTTAATAAGAGCACAGGTTTAGCTTTTGATTTTCATGACTGTGGCTCTAAGAGAGATCTGGGGTTGTGGATTATCTTTCCTGTTGGGTAGGACATGGTGGGTAATTTATTGGGCACCTGGCAAGTACAAGATTCTGTGCCTGTGACTTAACAAAATTTCATTGATTTCTTAAAACTCAGGGACAAATAAATTAACTGGTGGTGTTCAGGTCAAGTCATTAAATGTTCCAGAGTCACCATTAATCCAGTAGGTGACAGACCAAGAGCTGGGGATTTGGACCCAACTGGGACCAGTTTAGTGTGACCTAAAATCAAAAGCTGGATTCTCAAGCTCCCAGTAGTTGGGCACCAGGGGCCTCAAGCTAATAACTGGCCTTTTGAACGGTGACCTTCTGGACCTAGGGCGTCCTGGCCCCCAAGCGGGATGGTGCTGGCCTCCCGTGGGGTGGGCAGGATGCCTGGTCAGCACAGCCTGGAATCTGCTGTGCGGTGTGTCCCGTACAGGTTTAATTTGCTCTCTGTTCTTTGTTCTGGTACCATACATGAAGCCTTACTTCTTCTCAGTTACATTTATGAGATGCATTTTCATGCAGTTTTGTTTTCTGTTTTGTCCCCCTGCTAACTGGCCTCTGACATGGTTTTTTTGTTCATCTCACCTGTGGGTTCTCCATCCTGACCCTGTGGCCTGTAACCTTTCTTCCTCATCCCTCCAATAGCTTGTTCTTCCTTCCTGAGAGCTGGGCTCTCTGGGCCTTCGGACTTCTTTCCTCACCTGGTAAAAAGAAAAACAAGCAAAACGAAATTGCTGTGCAAAATTCCTTTTACAAATACTGTATTCTTTTAAGAGGTATTTTTTTATATATTGCAACTTTTTACCCATAATTTTTATTTTGAAATAATTTTAGGCTTAAAGAAAAGTTGGCCCATGACTTTTAAAAGAAAAAGGGGTGCCTGGGTGGCTCAGTCAGTTAAGTGTCTGACTGGTGATTTCAGCTCAGGTCATGATCTCAGTGTCCTGAGATTGAGCCCTGTGCCGCCTCACCCTCTCCTACATCTCCTGCTCGCACACACATGCGTGTGCATGCACTCTGTCTCTAAAATAAATCTTCTAGGAAAATGAATGAAGTTCTAAGTTTAGTAACAAGAAAGTAGAAAATATTAACAAATGGAATAAAGAAATAATAAATAAATAAATAAATTACTCAAAAATATTTTGATTAGGAGCGCCTGGGTGGCTCAGTTGGTTGGGTGTCTGCTCTTGGCTGGGATGGTGGTCCTGGGATCTGCCCCGCTTCAGGCTCCATGCTCTGTGGGGATCCTGCTTCTCCCTCTCCCTCTGCCTGCAGCTCCCCCCGGCTTGTGCTCTCTCTGTCAAATAAATCTTAAAAAAAATTTTTTTTTAAATTTTGATTAAAGTAATAAGGAAAGAACTAGAAAATCAATGTTTGTATATCTTTAATGTAAATACTATGTTGAACAAAAATGAGATTAAGACATCATCTGGGAGCACCTAGGTGGCTCAATCAGTTAAGTGCCTGCCTTCACCTCAGGTCATGATCCCAGAGTCCTGAGATAGAGCCCCGAGTGGGGCTCCCTGCACACCAGCGAGTCTGCTTCTTCCTTTCCCTCTGTCCCTCCCCTCTGCTTATGGGCACGCACTCTCTCAAATAAAATCTTAAAAAAAAAAAAAAGATACCATGTGAATAAGAAAAATTATTTTCTTTTTTTTTTTTTTTTTTTTAAAGATTTTTTTATTTATTCATTTGACAGATAGAGATCACAAGTAGGTAGAGAGACAGGCAGAGAGAGAGGAGGAAGCAGGCTCCCCTCTGAGCAGAGAGCCCGATGCGGGGCTCGATCCCAGGACCCTGGGATCATGACCTGAGCCTAAGGCAGAGGCTTTAACCCACTGAGCCACCCAGGCGCCCCGAAAAATTATTTTCTAACATATTACTGTTATTAACCTAATAGGTACTTGTTTTATGCTAATCATCTTCATGCTTATGATTAGTTGACATGTAAATTTTAATGTTTTTAATTCTGCAAGTATATAACTGACTGTCATTTTATTTTGCAGAATAATTCAGAGCTACATTTTACGGGAAGAATCAGGCACACTTTCTTCAGAGGCATCTGATTTTAACAAAGTCCATTTAAGTAGACGGGGTGGAATTATGGCATCCTTATATACATCCCATCCAGCGGATAGTGGATTAACCCTGGACCTCTCTTTGGAGATCAACAGAAAATTACAGGCTGTTCTGGAGGATATGTTACTAAAAAATATTACTCTGAAGGTATCTATATTTCTCATTTGCTTACCAGCCAGTAGGTAAGCATGGCATGACGGTGCCCCTCCTAGTGTGAGCCAGCCCGTAAATGGACTGGTTCTGTAATGCGAGGTAGCCATTTTACCTGGAGATAAAATTTTTGTGTTTTTCTTTAGCTAGTAAGGAAAGGAAGAAAGCAAAAAAGCAGCTTAGCTATTGGACAGTTGTTTATTTTGCAGTGGGTGGCCTTCGATGTGTATAGTTAGTTATAATTGATTGCTGAGACTCTATTTTAAGATTAAGACATTCATTTTCTTTTTTCTTTTTTTCTTTTTTCTTTTTTTTTTTTTTAAGATTTTTTATTTTATTTGACACACAGAGATCACAAGTAGGCAGAGAGGCAGGCAGAGAGAGAGGGAGGAGGAAGCAGGCTCCCTGCTGAGCAGAGAGCCCAATGGGTATTTTCCAGCTTGACTTCTTGCAGCTTTTACCCAACCCGACTATTCTATTTGTGCTATGTTTGGGCCTTGATGGTTAGAAATAAAGTTGTAAATCTAGTAACAAATCTGTGCACTAAAATTTGCCGTACCTTCGGTAAAGAGATTCCAGAATGGGCAGGTCTTATTACTGAAAACTGCCGCGCACCCAGTTTATGCCACAGAATGTTGAAGACTAATCCTCACCCCTTCAGTGTCAAAATTTAAGCAAAAACAGTTCAAACTGAATCCACAGACTTAGGATACTTAATAGTTGTTTTCTTTTCCCCTTTTTCTAACTGGTAAAGGAAAATCTGCAAACACTTGGAACAGAAATAGAACGTCTTATTAAACACCAGCGTGAACTAGAACAGAGGACGAAGAAAACCTAACACACAGCTCTTGGTCACTAAACAGGCAAAAGCCACATAAGGAACAGGTGCCACTGCCCAGTATTGTTGGAAACTTTTCCCTGCTTTTTGTGTCAGCCAGTAAAAAATTGTTTTGCTTCATCTGTATAAAAAAAGTATCCTTTTACAATACGAATGCATTGCTGTGTATACTGTAAGAGAATAAGCTTTGATGGAATTTGTGTTTGTATAGGGACAGCCTGTCACTGAATCAGAACAGCTGAAATCGCGGATAGTCCTACAAAGTGCTGAACAGGACTACAAGGGCTTTTGAAAACCCCTTCTCCATATTTCTTCCTTTGAAAATATATGATGTCAAAAATGATTCAGCTTTTTAAAATCATGCATGAAAGGACACACGTTAATTATTCAGCAGTAATGCTGTTTCTCCAACATGAAGAAAACTTGAAGTGATTAAAATTTTGTTTTACATTCCAGGATAACATTTGGTTGTATTTTAGGGATGCCATTGAGTCCTTAAATCTCTTAATTTTCATGGAAGCTAATAGGAGAGCCAGCTCTTGGTAGCTAGCAGTGATCAGACATCATATGCCTTTGTCAGGTTTCTTTATCCATGCGAGGTACATTTTTTTCCGATTCAAACTGCTTGAATTAATGTTGAGTTTTTTTTATTTTTCAGTTACACAAAATATGATTTTAAATAACATGCTCACTTAGATTTGTGGACTTCAGTTGTATTTTAAAATGTGAAAGAGATTAGTCATTAGAATAGGAAGATGAATGATGAATTCTTTTGAAACTGAAATACTTTAGTTTTAGTGACATCAAGTATAAAGATAAATGTTTAAGATATTTATGAAGAAGCAGTTCCTGAGAGAATCCAGCATATGGCTGGATTTCATTTCATTTGAATACCATTCTTTACCATTGATACAATTATATATTCCAATGGAGGGATCTTACAGTTCCCAAAGTGATATGTTTCAGTATATTTATTTAAAATATAAAATAATTATATCCCTGTGACCAAAGGAATTTTAGAGCCAAATTTGTGTATTCTGGTGGATTTTTACAATAATTAAGACATTCACTTAAATGTTGCCAGTCATAGTATCAGTATTTCTACATCATTGGATTTTGTTCCTTCCTCTTGTAATTTGTCACTTACCATCATTTCTGAGTGTGGTTTTTCACATTTCATTATATTCAGATCATTTCTGTAATAGGATACCTTGGCTAATACGCAGATGTTGCCCCAATTGTCACTTTTGTTTTAGGTTTTTGCATCCTTTTTTCTCTCAAGAGAAGTAAGCTTTGGGATGATGATTTAAAAACCTTTAAGGAATTGTATGGCTCTAAAAGTTGGGCTCATGGTGGCAATATCCCTTTAATGTGTTTTAACATTTTTTTTAATCATTGTTTAAAACGATCATTTACAAAATTTTTACTGAGGATTCAATGCAGCATCTTACCTTTTCTGTATATCGGGTTATGTCTTGCCATTCAAAACCAAAATCTCTTCAGAATGAAGGTCTAAGTCCAAAAACATCTTTTTAAAATAGCTGTAAGAAGTGTTAGTCTTACCATAAGGTGTCTTGCTCTTTTTACCAACAATTTATCAAAATAAAGTAACAGGGTAAGTGCAATAAAATTTGAATTACCTTCCCATTTTTCTAGACATACCACTGATATTCATAAAGACTACTTAGAGTAGCCAACATAACTAAATTTCATAACTTCTGTGATAGAGGTTCATACACTACAATATTTGTTTTTTTCCTCCAAGACACAAAAATGTGTGAATGGAGACCAAATAGGGATCAGATCTATAGTGTCCTATGTCTATACACTTTTTAAAAATAAATACATTTTATTACATACAAAAGTGAAACATTCCAATATTAACATCTGTGCCACCACCGTTCATTTGGAGAAGTCAAATGGTGGCACTACTTTAGAGGAAAGCTATTATAAAAAATATTCTGACTTGCTGTTATTTTTCAAGCTATGGAAATTTTTGAAGAAAATGCTTTTATTTTCCTTTTGTTCTTCAGTTTCTACCATATCTTTTTGTGTATGGATTAGAATTGAGCAAAGTAATGTACAAAGATGTGCATATATCAGATCTTTATACCAGTTCACAAAAAGCTCCTAATGTAAGGATTTAGAGGGTCTTCTACTCTTAATATATTGAATATATGGAGAGAAGAATGGGTGTCTGGAAGAGGAAAATGGTCTGGATAAACCTGAGATCTGGAGCAAAATTTATATGTTCATTATTAGTTGTACACATCAGAGGTTGTTTTGGTTAGCACTATTTTGGTTTCTTTGAGCAGGAAATTATTTTTTGCGTGTGTACATCTCTGTATGCTTTTCTAGGTTTTAATTTTGAAGTGAATTCTTACTGTGACTCCCTTTTTTCCCATACACTTCAAACTTTAGCCTGCTAAGTGTTAAGGAATGAAAATAGTGGGTTTGAGCAAAGAAATGGGTTTGAACTTTGGTGTTTTGCTTTCTTTTTTAACTTTCTGTCGTCATCACCATTTAAAGTGATTTGTCTTGAATTAAGTTCTATCAGGCTACCACCATGTAGTTTATTCACTTAGAAAACACATGTATTGAAAACCTGCTATTGCCAGGCAGCATCCGGGTACGGTGATTTTCTTGGTGAGCAAATCAGAGCAGTTGCTGTCCTCCTGGTGCTGTGGTCTAGTGACAGTGGTGGGGAGGCAGTAGGAGCAGCTCTTGGAGCCTCTGTAGCTCGAAGCCAGCTGCTGGGGGAAGAAGGCCAATCCACTTGTGCAGGTGATGGCCCAGAAATCTCACTGTGGCATGCACTCTGGGAAATGAATCCTTGCTCTGGGGTATGCTGAGAGCAGATCACTGTTTTCACGATGGTCTACACATTCCCTAACTGTCAGAGTTTGATGTTTAATTATTCTTTAAGAAAAAAGAAAAAAAATCCAAAGACCGTCAAAAGGTATTTGATTTTTGCCATTTTAGTAAACTCTTAATGCCTACTTGATGCTCACAGAGATTAATCATGTTTTAGTGTGTATTCCTAAACTTTGTTTTACCAGTATATTATTTTCTAAAGAGTTTTTTCATACAGATTTAGACCAAGATTTACTGGTAGAAAGAAACCAAAACATTAAAAACCATTAATATTGTAAGTGTTATACATGCTACTGTGGTGAAAATATTTTTTATCTATCATGTTGCTACTCAGTATGGTAAATTTGCCTTATGAATGTTGACTCTAGTAGGCTGTTTTTCAATATCCTTTTTTTAAAACAAAACAATCTTTTTTTGACACTAAGATTGTTAATTTTTAACACCAGTTGGTGGCACTAGAAACCTGAAATTTTTCAAGGCTCTGAACAAGAGAAAATAATTGAAAAAGTATCCAAACATGAAGAATTTTCAGGAAGATTAAATGAAAAATATAATTGTATAATAAAGATGTATTTTCTGGGATGGAGTCCTTTTTTAAAATGCATATGGCCATGTATGTAGTCCATTTTGACTACAATGATGAAACTTGTTTATCTTCCAAAAGTCCACACACACACACACACACACACACACACGTGTGTGTGTGTGTGTGCATGTGCGTTGTACAGATAATCTTTAATTTGATTACACTGTTCATTTTATAAATATGTTTCTGTATAAAATGAAGCTTTTCAAGAGAATTCTATGTATATATTGTACTTATTAAATAGGTAATGCCTGTTTACCAAGTCGTATTTTAGTAGCATCTTTGATTATTTATTTACATACACCACTTGCTAAACAGACTGATTCTCCAGACTGTTGGCAAGGCTGCCTCAGATGGCTTGAATTTTCATTTTTAAACCACAGTAGGAATTTTTGCTTTCCACAGTTATCTTTATTATACCAATTATTATTAGAAGTCATTGAACAATAGTAAGCAGATTTAAATTGAATGCCACGTTCTATTTCAAATTTGTGTTTTAATTATTGGTAACAAAATTTGACCTTTTACAAAAGGCAGATTTTCACATGCCTGTTTTCACGTAGACATTTTCACATGCCCGTGTGAAAATTTCCCATTTAACTTGATAAGCCAGTGATATATTCACGTGTTCCACAAACCTATGTACTCACTCACCCAATTATCTAGCCATAATAATAAAGATCTAATATGTTCAATAAAAAGATATCGGAATGGCATTAATTTCATGAAGTTAACATGTATAGATATTTCACATCATGCTGTGTTGTTTTCCGTTTCTCTCACGGTTCGGGTACACTTAAATTATGCCACGTACCTTCATGACTTCACTACTAGAAAGAATCTCCTAAAATAGGAACCTTGGAATAAGGGCAGAAATAATAGAATAGGGGAAGCTTCTGTGAGGTCCTCAAGAATCTGCTTCCCGGTAGCCTACGGATTTGTCTGCAAGGAAAGGAATGCATGCAGGAAGAGAGTGAGTGAGGGAAAGAGATACTGGCTGTGGTGATTTTTTTTTTTAAATTTTTTTGTTTTGGTTTGTTGTTCTTAACTGGTCAGTAGGACCCTCAGGCATGAGATTAGAAAGACCATTCCACTGAATTTACATCCGTGTCTGTTTTTTTTCTTAAAAACTCTGCTCCAATGAATGTAGAAGGAGTATATACTTCATTAGGACCAGGAGCTTAAGAGGATGCCTGTGGCTGATGAGGGCCAATGTGGTTTTTAATGATTCTCTTGGAGAACAATGTGACCAGGCTTGATGTTCCTGCCTCTGTAGAGATGAAACGTTAATTCCTACACTATACGTAAGAGACTTAATTCTTTTTTTTTTTTTTTAAGCATGGATTTAAGAAGTATGCTATTTCTGAGGAATTTTCAGCCTTCTTTTCTTTTTCAATTGCCCAAAGGCCATGCTGTTCCCCAGATAGACTGTCAGCCCCTAGCTGCACTTCTGGAAGAGGGATAGGATGTTATACTCCAGAGAGAACTCTCTGCCATTAACACATTGCAGAAATAGTTCAATTGTCCATTTAGGATCCACTGAAATAAAAAAAAAAAAGTTACTGATAGTTGACTGCTAGTTGCATTAACTTGGGGAATATATTAAATACAGGAGTGGTTTTCCACAGCATTTCACTATATGGTCTTTGTCTTTAATAAAGGCCCAAGGGCAGTGTGTATGTCTATGTTTTTAGCACCCTCCCAATTTGCTGGTCCCAGGAAATACCAGTTACACTTGCCACACGACCTGTTATTTCTTGGGCTCTTTTTATGAGCTCTAACTAGGTGAGACACTTGCAAATGCCCATCACACCGGCTGCCCTTGCTGCAGGTTTGAGCTGTTCTGCCCTCCCCATGGGAGAAACACTCTCAGTGTCTATTCTTCCACCAGAGCCCCCTTAGATCCCATCTTCCCAAAAACCAGGTCCCCAGGAGCCTGTGCCAATGAAGGGTGCTGCTGAATTTTGTGTATTGTTACTGTGTGAATTTGGGACCAGGTTGGTGGGAGACCCTGCGGGACAAGCAGGCCAGAAAGACTGTTTCCGGGATCCTGATTGGGATTCAGAACTCACTTTATCTTAGAAATCTTATTTTAGGGGGGCCTGGATGGCTCAGCTGGGAAAGCATCTGACTCGATTTTTGGCTCGGGTCGTGATCTTAGGGTCATGAGATCAAGCCCCATGTTGGGCTGTGTGCTGGGCATGGAGCCTGCTTGGGATTCTCTCTCTCCCTCTGTACCCACGCCCCACCCCCCCTTTGGCTTACACGTGCTTGCTCTCTCAAAATATAAATAAATAAATAAATATCCTACTTTAAGGAATACTTTATTCAAAATTTATGGGTAAAAGGGGCTTTGAGTACTTGCCAGAAATGTTTACCTTCTTTCTTTGCTTTTACTTTTATGAGGTTTAGTGTCTTCTAAGCTCCAAGGCACCAACTTTCAAACACTGCTGAGGCAGAAAGCCCCTCGGCCCGGCTCTGTGCTGGGATGACGTTGCCCGTGCTGCAGCCCCCGGCGTCTCCTGAGAAACCGGGTGATCCAGTTTCACAGTGTTCGACCTCCTAGCTGATACTGGGACCTCGTGTGCCCAAAGCCCAAGATGTCAAGTGCAAACACCACTGACGGATTTTATTTCATTTTTTTAAGATTTTATTTTTGTGTGAGAGAGAGAGAAGGTGCATTGGTGGGGGGTGGGGGCGGGAGAAGCAGGGGGAGAGAGAAAAACTTCAGCAGACCCCCAGCTGGCCATGGAGTCTGACCTTCAACTGGATCCCAGGCCCCCTGGGATCATGACCCCAGCCGAAGGCAGATGCTGAACCAACTGAGCCATCCAGGCGCCCCCAGAAGTCACTCTTGCTGAGGTTTTGTGGTGCTTTCAAAGCAGGCTAGCTAGCTCACGTGTTCTCAAAGCAAGTGATCTGTGTTTTGATAGAACTCAGGCAGTTCGGCCACACTAAGACTAGGCCGTGACGCTCAGCAAGACACAGGCAAAGTCATTTCTTTTCATCCTTTCCTAGATGTTCTGCCTGCCTTTGGATTAACCGAGTTTTTTGTATGATGCAATTATATCTCTGCAGTTGGCTTCTGAGTTATGCCTCATTTTAAAATGTTTTCACAGTTGCCCTCCGGTTTACAAAATATCTGTAAGATAGGAAATGCTTCGTGTATTCATCAGTCCTTGTTGTGCAGGGATCGTGCTAATAATCTGGGATGGACCCGAATTTGCTGCTGATGAAGGGAACTCCTTTCCACTTTCTTCTGCCTTCTTTACATGTAAGCAATGAGCAGGAAAAACGGGCAGGCCTTTCAGAAGCACAGATTCTAGAGATGAAAGAGGGCTTCAAGACAGAATATCCAGTCCCAGACTGACCAGACTTTCAGATTCCATGGACTAGTAAAGTTTCCAAAACAAAATTTTGACCTTCTTGGCTTCTATTTTGCTAAGTGACGATCAAAAATCATGAGCACTTCCTAGCATAATATCATAAAAGACATTTTACCAGTAAAAAAAAAAATGGTTGAAAAGTTCAAACTTTTAAATTAAATGAGTGTAGCTCTTTGAAACACACTGTGTTTTTCTCAGCTCGCTGTAGCATGGGTGGCAAACCACCCACCCCATGCGGCCCCTCCTACAAAAATCAGGGAAAAGGCCCGCCGGTGGAATGTGATTTACCCAAAGTCACCTGTTAGTAAGCCTCTTCCTTGCTGTTCCAAGCCCTGCTGCCCTGATGGTACCTCAGCCCCAGGGAATTGAATCCACACACCCCTCCTGCTTCAGTACATCCTTGGAACCAAATGCATTCAGGAAGTCTGAGGTGGAAGACGTGTGGATTATTTTTTATTATTATTTATTGCCTCTCGGATCCCAATGCATTCTTCAATACTTGCTCTGAGAAAATCCCTTTACCCTTTTGTCCTTTTGACTGAGCATAGTGACAAGCTTCCTTAGGAGAGGACGATGGAGGCACGTTACAGGAGAAAGAGGCTTCTGGAAGTTTCAGGCAGAGGCTGGTTTTCAGACTTGGGAGGACGCCCAGTGAAGACGGCCGCAGCCATCCCCTCTGCAATCTTACAGCACTTGGTGATTACCTTTCCGTGGCCTTTTCCATATGGAAGCTGAAGCCCCCACATGGCTACACACAGTCACTTGTCCAGAGAGTCCCACAGCGTGGCCAGTGCCGGTGCCCACCACTGGCCGCTGGCTGGCGGCTTCCCTGCCGGAACTGCGGAGATTACCGTAATTACTACTGCTGGCGCAGGACTGCAGACCAGCTCCTGGCGGGCCAAACCACTGAACGTCTCTACTAGCCGGTGGGCTGAACCACAACTTCCCCAACAAGGTCTGAACCCCTCCCAGGGTTGTGCTTCCTCAGTTACTCTCCCTCAGTCCCAGTGTACCACCTAGAATTTTCTTTAATTGCTTTCATCACAGGTAATAATTCTTTGTATTAAACTCTGGCTGAAACTACTGTGCTTTTTCTCTCTCCTGACTGGACCCGGCCTGAAGGTAAGAGTGAAGTACAACTTACAATCTCCTGAAAAAGCCCAATGGGGAGAGGTTGACCTTTGATACTCAGAAACTTAATGTTCAACAGAGCAAAGATAGCACTTCTTCTCCTTCTGTCATCTAACAGTACATCCAGTACCATTATTTATGGGCAAAGCTCCATGGGAGTGTAAATACTTGGAAGGAGGTGGCAAGAGACCAGCATCTGAGACCACGCAGAGGCTGGTGCAAGAGGACCAGCTTCATGCTGGAAAGGACGGCATCGTTCTAGAAGGGCCTTCATGGATAGGTCGTAGCATCTGGAAGGAAAGCTAGAGAATCCAGATGGAAGAAGGCACCATGCCTTTCTGCTCGGGGACACTAGGTGTCTCAGAGATGGTAACAGAAAACTTGTAGAAGGAATAGCTCATGTTTCTGTTTCGCTAGAACTCGATCTGGACCATGTGCTTGGCACAGAAAGATGGAGTCTATTTTGCATTGCCAACCTCTATCGTGCTAAACGTTTATCAAGCAATGGTAAGACCCACAGGAATGGAAGGGACCTTAGGAAGGTCTGTGAATGGCCTTGAATGCCACACACAATAAACAGAACTGAGTTTGCCGGAAAAGTTGCTTCAGTGGAAGGCCACCAGTTGGGGTCCCATCCATATTAGTATATTCACTAGTCATCATATTAACAACAACAGGAATCTCTTTTCTTGTGGTTTAGTAATGATACTTTCAGAAACGTGCTCATAGCCTAAGTATACAACTTGATAAATTGCTAGAAACCAAACACAGCTGTGTAATCAACACCCAGTGTTTGCTTTGCCCTGATTGGATCAGGACTGATTCACCCCAAGCCACTCCTCATACCCCAGTGATTAGCCATCCTGGAAGAATGGCAGTCCTAACTTCTAATAGCATTGATTTCCTTTACCTCACTTTCTGGGACTTAACACAGAGGTGCTGTTGTAGGAGGTATTCTGAGTCAACATCCTGTTTAAAGGATCATCGGAGTTGTTGGGTGTAGGTCTAGGTCATTTATTCCCTTTGCTGTATAATATTTCATTGTGTGGGTACATCACAATGTATCCAGTCTAATATTGATGAGCTTTGGGGAAGTTTCCAGTCTGGGGATCCTAGGAACAAAGCTGCAATGATAAGCTTGTACACGTCTGTGGCAAAGCAAATGGATGTATATTTAGTGCACATATGCCGGGCACTAGAATAATTGAGTCACAAGATACACACATGGCTATTTTTAGTAGAAACTATCCAACTTTCCCAATGTGGTTGTACCATTTGTACACCCACTAGCTATGCATAAGAGTCTCACTTGCTCTACATTCTAGCAAATATTTATTTTGCACAGGCTTAGTTTTTAAAAAAGATTTTATTTATTTGAGGCAGAGCGAATACGAGTTGGGGGGAGGGGCAGAGGGAAAGGGAGACTCCATGCTGAGCAGGGAGCCTGACACATGGGGCTGGATCCCAGGACCCTGAGATCATGACCTGAGCCCAAGGCAGACGCTTAACCGACTGAGCCACCCATGCGCCCCAAGTAAAGACATTATTTTTTTAAAGGGGACGCTGAAATGTGTGGGCTAATCAGAGTGGGCAACCCAATGGAGGAAGACTCTGCAAACCGTGTTCTTAAGAAATGATTAAGAAGAATAAGTTCTTTCTAATTTGGAAAAGGGAGGATTCCAGGGAGATAAGAGCACTGTGTCTGGCAGAGAGCTAAAGAATTGCCAGGTAAAGGGGGTTAGACTGGTCTCTGGGGCTCCGACAAAAAGCAGCAATCCCTCTAGATTCAGAGATCCACCCAGGACTTACTGGGGATGAAGCCTGGGGGGGGACTTAATCCCAGGTTGGCCTGTCTTCAAAACCCAGATCCTTTTTATTTTTATGCTCATATATCAGTTTTATTTTTTTAAACAACTGGAGATGTCAACATATAAAAATTGTATATATTTAAGGTGTACAGCTTGATGTTTCAATACATGTATACAGTGTGGAAAGATCAGCATAATCAAGCTTACAGCTCACTGTGCTTAATATTTGCCAAGCACTCTTTTTTTTTTTTTTTGGAGCTTGGGTCAAGAGTCGGATGCTCAACCGACTGAGTCTCTCTTGTTTTTTTTTTTTTTTTTTTTTTTTTTTAAGATTTTATTTATTTGACAGAGAGAGAGATCACAAGAAGGCAGAGAGAGAGGGGGTAGCAGGCTCCCTACCGAGCAGAGAGCCCAATGCGGGGCATCTGAATAATCAGATCTTAGGAATTGAAATGAAGTTTGAAAAACAAGAGGTGTATAGATCTCTCCGGGTATGTGGGAAGAAATGTGTAACCGATTATTTCATAGGGGTTTTTTTTTATTTGTTTGTTTTTAAAGATTTTATTTATTTATTTGACAGAGATCACAAGCAGGCAGAGAGGCAGGCAGAGAGAGAGGAGGAAGCAGGCTCCCTGCTGAGCAGAGAGCCCGATGCGGGACTTGATCCCAGGACCCTGAGATCTTGACCTGAGCCGAAGGCAGAGGCTTAACCCACTGAAGCACCCAGGAGCCCCTCATAGTTTTTTTTAAAAAGATTTTATTTATTTATTTGACAGAGACACAGCAAGAGCAGGATAAAAGTAAATACTGTATGTGTTTATTAAATGAATACATGTGTGAGTGAACGAGTGAGTAAACTCTGTGGCTCGAGTTCAGCGAACCCTCTTCGTATCGGGGATCCTTGATGTCATTTTTCATCTCTTTTCAAACAACCTCATATTTCCAACCTTACGTAATCGTGCCCACTGCACTTCAATTCATTCAACAAATATTTGTCAAGTGCACCTGGCACTGTTCTAGATACTGGGAACACCAACAGTGGACATTTTTAGTAAAGATTAAAACACGAGCATGAAGCAATACATTCAGGCTAAGGGTAATTTCAAAACAAGTTGAGGAATTATTTCAAAATATTTTTACCCCAAAGAAAGGAATTGGTTTTTTCTTAGTTGGAAGCCGGTTGTCACCTGATGTCAAACAGCACTGGCTTGGGTTGCTTTCAGCTACGGAGACGGCGTGCCAGGGAGCTGTGAGCTGTCATGCTCCGTGTTTTCCGCAGCCTCAGTGGCACTGGAGTGGGGAGTAGGAAAAAGGAGGATAGAATGTGAATAAGGTAACACCCAAGACGACACTAAAGTGACTTGGGTCTAGACTGTGGGGACCTAGGGAACCGTGAAAGGCAGCACAGGGCCCTGATAGGAAATCTGGTCTCTGACAACCTGCCCCCAAGTATCCTTCCACCCCACCGCTATTTTAAGGACCATGAGGGGAAAGGACCAGAGTCTGGGTAAACCTAGGAAGCATGTGAGCCAAACGGAAACATGTTGCGGGAAATCTTGGTGCTTAGCAAGGGTGACGTCTCCAAGACATGGCCTAGACTGGAGTCCGACCGAACTTGGCACGTTGAGAAGACATGGATCAGGCAGGTCAAACCGAGCCGATCCCACGGGCGCCTTACAGAGCCCAGGGCTCCTGTGCTACCCTAGAAGGCTCCTGTGAGATCAGCGCTTCGGAGGTATTAATCGTGGCCTTGAACAGGTCAATTTTAGTTTTTTGTTTGTTTGTTTTTATATATAGAGAAAGCAGGTGTGAGAGAGGTTGGAGGGGGGGGACAGAGGGAGAAGGAGAGAGAGAATCCCAAGCAGCTCCAACGCCAGTTAGACACAGGGCTGGACATCAGAACTTGGAGATCACCACCTGAGCTGAAATCAGGAGTCCGACACCCATCGACTGAGCCACCCAGGTGCCCTGAATAGGTCAGTTTTAATAAAATCAATAAATATGACAACAGTAGCAACCGAACACCCCTGGCAACGGACTAGGAACAATTTCACACTTACCTATGTTTTCTGAGGGTTTACACAAGGGCAGAGCCAAATGCTTCCCCTCCAACGTGCTAATTCATGGCTGTATTCATGAAAATAGCAGACGCTACTCCTAAATCAGTTACTGTTTTAGATATGTTTGTTAACTTATTTCATTCACGCAAAAAAAAAAAAAAAAACCTATTGTAGAGGGGAACAAGCTAAGTAAGTTTAAGCAACGGTCTCGAGGTCACCGAGCTAACCAGCGGCAGAGCCAGAATTTGCACCCAGGCCCCCTGCTGGGGTGCATGCTCGCAGTCTGGATACCAAACTCCCTCCTCAACAAGATCCTCTGTCCCAGCACAGTGAGGAAACAGAAAAGAACACACCACCACCACTTGTCGAGCAAGTGAGTGAATTATAAATTATTCAGTGTTCTCTTAGCTACTACTCATCTAAGCAGTTGGAAGACCAACTACACAATGCCAAGGAAAAAGTAACACGGGCCCATAAACAAGATCACAATAAATCTCTGTACTGGTCACATTCTCTCTGGGTAGTTCAGATCAAGTTGTGTAGCCTAAGGTACAATTTACTCTATAGGTAACTGAAAAAGAAAACCACATCTAGATTTTTATAATATACAAAAATGGCATGTATTTCTTGCATGTATTAGAGTCTCTAGGAAAGCTTTCCACTCCTTGACAGTTTCTTAGCTAGGAGGATATGGAAGTAGACGCTGGCTTCCACAAAGACAAAGACCTGTCCTGGTAGTGGACTGCCTTTTGATAATTGGCCACATTTTAACTGAAAGGAAGCAGAGTTTTATCACCACATTTTATTTTATTTAACTTTATTAATTTTTTAAATATTTTATTTATTTATTTGACAGACAGAGATCACAAGCAGGCAGAGAGGCAGGCAGAGAGAAGGGGGGAAGCAGGCTCCCTGGTGAGCAGAGAGCCCGATGTGGGGCTTGATCCCAGGATCCTGGGATCATGACCTGAGCTGAAGGCAGAGGCTTAACCCACTGAGCCACCCAGGCACCCCTTGTCATCACATTTTAATACACAGTAGAAAACCACACTGTCTTAGGACTGCTTCAAGTTAAATTTTTTAAGTTATATATTCTACTTATAAATATATTTTTATATTTGAAAATTTTTTGTTTCCTCCCTTGGCAGATATTCTACTAAAAATCATGATGACACACAGAAGATTCTTGTGTTGACTGCTTTGCTTGATTGATTTGCCAGCACCTATTCTATAAAAGCTCTCTGGGCTTTAATGCTCATTGGGTAGGACAGGAGTATGGTTTATCATTTCTAAATTTCATTCCATTTTGTAAAATAAAAATATTGCCCAGATAGACCCAAGATTTCAAGGCCAAGTACAGTTGCTGACATATTAACATTTCATATTCTAACCTAATTAGTGGACATGGATCAAATATCTGTTGTAAGTGATGCATAGAAAGTACAAAAAATATTCAAGTAGAGAGATCTATAGATTAATCACACGAATGCGACAAATTACTGCCTGATACCTAATCATTAAAGAGGAAAATGGGGGAAAAATGAAAAACCTTTAAACAACCTCAGATGATGAAAGTACAAGTTTTTCTGGAGTATGTTCCCCTTAATATTATTAATTTTGACCATTCTCATTACTTTCTCTAAATACAGATGAATTTCAGATGATTTAAGGAGCACCCTGAGATGACAAGAACATCTAACAGAATTAGTGACACTTAACATCAAAACTTCAAGTGGCTTTAAAAAATTGAAAAGCACAAAACTGAATCATTTTGTTTATATCAAATCATTAAGAAACCATCCTATGTGCACATCAAAATGTTTATATTGAAGTATTATTTTTATGCTGTCACATTTTGCTTAAGGTTTTGAGTTTTGATGTTTGTTTGTTTTGTTTTGTTTTGTTTTCTAGTTTCATCAAAAGAATGGGTTTTAGTAATCAGTGAAGTTAAGTTCCTAATTTGTTCGCTTACATACAAGGGGCTCAGTGTTCGTCTTCAGATCTGGGCTTGTTTTCAGCTCCTTATGCCATTTCCCACTGACAAGTTTTTTGCCTGGAATGGTTCTGGGAAATCTTAAGCCAGAGCTGCTTTTCAGAAATGTGCAACAGGTCTTTCCGTGTGTTGTTTATTTCCAGGCTACTGATTTTGTGCTAGGAAGTTCTTGACATCATGTGATATGCAATGCAAATAGGACAGCCATCTCCTGGAATAAAGCTGGCATTCTTCTAGTGCAAGAACTTGTATTTGTGGGGAGTGACACACTTGGACAAACTGACCAACATGAAAAATGAAAGAAGAGGTTTTGCACCATCAAACACTCTTAACAGCAGAGATATGATACGAACTTGAAGGAAGCTGTGGTGAAATGGGTAGAGTGTACATTCTGGAATCAGACCTCCTGGGTTGGATCACTTGATCCAACTGCTTGATCTAATTGCCTCAGTTTCCTCATATGCAAAATGATGATGACAGAGAGATTGTCATGAGATTCAAATGAGATAATGAGCACAGGGTGCTCCATGCACTGTCCCAGAGTGTGAGCACTGAGTAAATGTTAGCTGTTGTAACATAGAGAATTCAGGACACCGACATTGAACATGGCTCTTCCCAGCTTGGGAACTTTGCAAGGTCATAGGCAGTAGGCGAAAGGCTGCAATCATGCAAATGGCATGATGTAATTAAAGACTTGGCCTTATCCTTAGAAAAGAATTCCCAAAGTAGTACAAATCATAAAGGCATAGTCACAGAGTTCTTGTAGAACTCCTTGCGTCTAGTTATAAAGATAACAAGGAGAGAGAGAGAGAGAGAGAGTGTGTGTGTGTGTGTGTGTGTTCTTTGTGCTCTGGATCATGTTATCACGAAAGAACAAGCTGTTACCCGCTCGCTACCAGATATCAGGCACAGAATCCTTGGCAAAGTGGTTTGGGTTCATCACCCAACACACCAGCACAGGCCCAGAGTCCATTCTCATTGATGTTCTCTCTGATGAGCCTCACGAGGTATTTTTTGAAATTGCTTAGGTAAAAAAAAAGACAATTCATCAAAGCCTTGCAGATTGGTCCTCATAGAAGCTCCTAGAAAGTTCCGTGGGACTGAAGTGTATGCTATAAACGCCACTAGGTGGCAGAGGAATGTTATGAAACCAGGTAATCATCTCAGAGGACTTGGGTGCATCCTGCTTTCCTTCTCATAGCTGGGTGGGTGGCCTGTTTGCGGGATCCTGACAGGACCTTCCTGTAACGTGGACTTTTAGTCCTTGCCCTTCCGCATACTCAGCCTCCAGAAGAGTCTGTGACTTTGGACGGCAGGCCCTAGCATCATCTAATAGATCAGGATTGTAATTCTACTGTTGCCCAAATCGCTAAACCAAAAATATCAAAAGCTTTCCAACTTTTGAAAACTTTATTTTCAAGTTCGGAAGAAAGGGCAACATTCTTTTAGGCACGTTGCCAGACACTTGTTAACAAGGATGAGCCCAACACACTGGGACGCCATCTTTCCTCCTGACCTTGGGCAGATCCACTTCTTAAGCGCCCCCCCCAACTCTATTTCTATACAAATCTTAACTTTTTAACCTCAGAAATCATTCTTTTGGGATATTGAGCAATGTTTCTAGTGCTCCAAAATTTGGGAGGCTAGTTTGGACTAAACTTGAGAGATTTAATCAATTGGTCTTATTTTCATTTTTTAAAAGATAAGGTCCTAAGTCTGAGCTGGAACACATTCTTTTTATTCCTGGGGTCTAGCTCTGCTGTATTCTATCTGGAGAGAGTTCAGGATGGGTTTGATCAAGCAGCCTGTATAAGTAGAAAGGAACTATCCTTCTGGAAAAAGAGCTGCTGTAATGTCAGGTCACCACCACATGAAGCAGAAATCCAGCAAGTTCTGCCTTATGATTTGTAATTTTATTATATCCAATATAATTTGCTAATAGTAACAATACTTTCCCTCTATTATTTTTAACCATCTGATTAATTGTTCTAATTTATGGAGAGAAACCAAAGATAGCTAGTTGAGGCCCTTGGCTTAAGAATCAAGTCTTCCCCCTCTCTTTCCACATGGCACATATTGACTGGAGATTGGACCATGTGGCCTGAAAAGGATTCATGTAAAGAGACATGATCAGGCCCTCACAGTCTCAAAGGACACCTTCTCAAGGTGACAGGGAGTTGGGTTCAGAGGTGGCAAATAAGAATATGTTCTCCCACTAGACCCCCTTCCTCCCACCTCTGTCCAAAGGCCTCAGTGTGTTTCAGATCTGTCCAAGGCCTTTGTCTGACACAGGCATGTTCTCTTACTGACCAGCCACTAGCCTCTGATATTAGCTGAGATGCTGGCAAACCATTTTCTGTCCATCCAGCCCTATCTGCATGTGATTGCGTCAGTGGCCATTTGCTCCCTCTCTGAGTGGAGATTTCCAGCAAAGGATCTGTTTCTTGGCTTTGGGGAGAAAATGGGAGAGAAAATCCAACTTTCCAATAAAGGACAAATTAAATTCAGGGGCTTCCAAATTAAGTCCATACACACTTCCTTCTTTATTTTTATTATTATTTTTTAAAATTTAAATTCAACTAGCCAACATGTCGAATACTCATTTCCTTCCTTAAAGAACCCCTTTGCCTTGGTAAGCTGGGAGCTGGGTCCTGGGTTCCTCCTGCTCCCCATAAGGGGTTACTGGAAACGCAGTCCAGTCAAGGGCAGCAAGGGCAGAGAGTGCAGGCTGGAGAGCTAAAAGGTAGGGGAACAGCCATACCCTCCTTTCTGAGCCTCCCATCTGGGTGACCAGGTGTCCAGGCCCTGCTTTGAAAAGGTGCCATGAGGGGCGCCTGGGTGGCTCAGTGGGTTAAAGCCTCTGCCTTCGGCTCAGGTCATGATCCCAGGGTCCTGGGATCGAGCCCCGCATCGGGCTCTCTGCTCAGTGGGGAGCCTGCTTCCTCCTCTCTCTCTGCCTGACTCTCTACCTACTTGTGATCTCTATCTGTCAAATGAATAAATAAAAAAATCTTAAAAAAAAAAAAAAAAAGAAAAGAAAAGGTGCCATGAAGTGGAGAGTGAGCTGGGAACAGCTCCCCCTAGGAGCCGACTTCATTCTGGTCCGGCTACGAGTCCTTGTGCCCTCCCAGGTTGTCACTCGTAGATTCCCCGAAGCTGGAACCACTGCCCTGCCTCCTTTCCTCTTCTAGAGCCCCAGCTCCCCCTGGCTGCACTCAGAGCCAGTGTCTACCTCTGGCTGGAGTCCCTTGCAGCCCACTTGGATGCTGACCACGTTTCTTCCCGCCCCTGGGAGCCTGTTCTGCTCCGTGCTTTCCTCCCTGTGAAGAAAGTCATACTCGTTTCAGTCTTTCCCGTGCTGGATGGTTTCTCACTTGTTAGTGGGGGAAATTTTCTCAAGGAGCCATTGCCATTTCATGTATGTAACATTTGCTTTTGTGGCTAGGTGCATATCTGAAGCTTTGAGAATAACATTGGGGCTTACCCAGAAATTTGCAAACTTGCTTTCAATGGTGAGTGAAAAATATGGTTTTTCCTATTAAAGACTCAGTTGTGCTGCATTGGGAAGGGGTAGTGTACCCTTCTGTGGGGGCTTTTTAGAAGATGGATACTCACCCCCCACTCCAGGTCTCCATACCTCATTTCATGGTGCTTGGGGACCCACAGACTTAAATTGGTTGCTGGAAGAGTGGGGAGAGCCCCCATGTCACAGTCTGTACGGGCTGCTGACTTCACTCGGCATGAAGCTCAGAGGTTCGAGGTTAATCTTTATGGGCATGATTGGAATCTTTGCCAGTTGGGCATGTATTGACAAAGACCCAGTAATCATCCTGAAAACTACCAAGATGATCCCAAAGAAGACACCAAGGCATATTTTTGATAAATCCAGCTAGCACGTGGCACGTACATTAGTGAACAGAAACCCACATTCTCAAAACACTCAGGTTTGGGTTCTAGAACTGCGCAGGGTACAAAATCATCATGGAAGCCCACCAGTAGCCAGAGTGAAGATGGAGAACCCAGAATGTGATTCTACCACCACCGACATCCCCCTCCCCCGCTGCCCCTGGCCGTGGCCGCACACATGGATTATGTCACCGCCACTTCCAGCAGTTACTATTTTAACCAGGTAGAGCCTGATCTCTGCCTGCTGGAAAGTCATCGAGCGTCCTTCCTCCTGTCTCCCTCGCCCCCCAGCAGTGACAAATTCTAGCCCTTTCTGCAGGAGACATGTTCTGCCCAAAATAGACCTTGGCTCCTGAGCCACCAGTTGCAAACCTGTCTTCATGATTGAGGGGCTCTTGTTCCCTCTGCTTTAAGAAGTGTCCCCAGAGGTCAGGCCCAGTGGGAACTCGGTGAGTGTCCCCTCCGGAGGCAGGGAGGAAAGGGGAAACAAGCTTGTGGAACAGAACATTTCTCCTACCCAGATTTCACTTCCGTTTCAGAATGCAAAGTGACAGAGGGTGCTCCAGGCTCTCAGAGGGTAAGGAGGAGGCAGGGAGAGCATTAAGAAGTAAAATGGTGGCCCCCTGCTTGAGCAGTGGGAGGGATGCCCTTCAGTTACCCTTGAAGGCGGTGAGTCCTAGTCGAGGGTCTGTTTTCATTGGAATTTGGTCCACCTGAAGAAGTCGAGTTTTTCTCAGAATGTCATTCTTTGTGTGTGTCTCAAATAGGAAATGTGAATATTGGGTAAATCAAGGCAGATAAGGAGGGATGTTTTAGCTTTCCTCTGGGACGAATAGAAAGTGGCTACAGGGGACCCTGAATCATTTTCCGGTGCTGCCTAGGATCAAAGGAACGTTTTGCTGTAGATACAAATGGAACCAAAAGGCACCCGAAATGAAGGGAACATTCTTTGTGTCTGTGCGCGTGCATAACCCCTCGGGCGATTCGACAGAGAAGAAATAGTAAGTAAATCAGAGCCCCATTACACATTAGCAGCTCTGAAGCAGGGGGTTTTTCCCCTTAAGTAAATCATTTTATTTGTTAAAGGATTTTCACATTGGGGCCTGTGGACTAAAGTTCACGCTGCTTCTTGACTTGGTTTTCACCACTTTGAGCCTGTCTTCATTTGCTCGTGCTGCCATTAACAAAATGCCGCAGACTGGGTGGGCGGTTAAATATGACAGAATTTATTTGCTCACAGTCTTGGATGCTGAAGTCCAAGATCAAGGTGCCGGTAGGTTTGTTTCTTTTGTGAGGTCTCTCTCCTTGCCTTGCAGATGGCCGCCTTCTTGCTGGGCCCTCCCATTGCTGTCTCTGTGAGCACATGCCTGATGTCTACCTTGCTCTCTGTGTCCTGATGTCCTCTACTTTTAAGGACACCTATCATATTGGTTTAGGGCCACCCTAACAACCCCCTTTTTACGTAATCATTTACTCTATTGGGTATGCGGTCAGTGTAATCCATTATCTACAGATCATGCAAAATAGCAAGTCGGCCCGATGAATTTTATAGGAAATTTCGTTAAGCAGGAGAAGACTCCCTAATTTGTCTTCCTATGTAGTTTCTGGGGAGCTTCGCTGAAAATATCTCTTGCCTTCAACAACTTCCCCCTGACTCTTCCTTCCGCAATCACAGACGGCTGTTCAGGATCTGAAGGTTCAGAAGAAGTAGGAGGTCATCCTGGGTTTGAGCCTGGGGCCACACAGGCTACATGGAGTCTGGAAAAAAAAGCAGATTTTGTCAGTTTTAGAGGCTGAACATCTGATACAGTGAGGCAAACCTGAGTTCAATGAGAAGCCAGTTACATACACCAGTTACCCACACCAGTTACACACACCACACACATACACACACAATGTGCACGCACACACACACACGAGTGCACAGAGACCAGAAAAGTTTGTACCTGTCCTTGCATAAAGAAAGTAGCATTGGTATTTGTTACTGGTAGGGATTCCCAGCCTGTGCTGAAGAATGCCCTTTGTACATAGAGGGTAAAATAATACTGTCACTACCCTTGATCTCTCTCTCTCTCTCAAATTTTGAAACTTCAAAACTGAATGAGGAGCATAATACCCAAGTCTGCTATATCAGCCATGGGAACACCTTGTCTGTTGGCTTCAATGTCATGTGATGGGGTGTGGGCAAGATGGGAAATGGAACTACATCCTCCTTGGGTGTCTGAGAGCTGAGTGGCAATACCTTGATTTCTTTCTGGTGCCCAGTCCCCATTCTGAAGTGCCAGAGGTCCAGGAAGGAACAGGAAGTCGAGAGCACAGAATAAAACCCGGTGATAAACTGAGGCAGATACTGGCTCCTGGCACCAAGGCGGGAAGGAAAAACAAGAGAACCACGGGAAAGTACAGCTTGCTGCATGAAAAAAGCCAAATCCAAAGAATGGGAAGAAGAGGGACCTCCGGAATTTAACTTTTTACTTTGGACCAACAGAGTATTTTGTAGCCCAGAAACTCTTTTCCTTTGGACTCCAACCTTACTTTATGTCCAAAACAGGACTGGACATGGGCATTATGAAGCCAAAAATATCAAACAACTTCAGATCCTTGGTTAAAAACATTAGCAGCAACACACGACAGAGCTCACCTCCCCCATTCTTCACATTTCATTATGAGAGGAAAACCACAGGCCATACTTAGCAAATGGTGTTATAATGAACTCACAAACCTTCTTCATGTGCTTACTAGTGGTTTCTGAGGCTCCGAAGTAATGTAAGATGGTCTTATTTAATACGCGTTGCTGAAGGAGGAAACAAAACCACATTTGTAGTCTCTTTTTGCTAAAGTCCCTTTCGTTTACTGTTTCTAGGCTCAAATGAATAATTTTCTGGTGATTTATCTAAGTAAATTTGGGATGAAAGGAGTTAACATGTGTCAGTCAGGGTTCTTAATGGCAAGTAACAGAGGCCAAGTCTGGCCCCTTAGAGCAGAAAGGAATTTATCCAAGTGTGTTAGATACTTCTAGAATCCCAGGAGGGCTAGACAATGAAGCCTGGAGGCTACGCAGTCAACAACAACCCCCCAAATCAATCCTTGAGCTGTTCCTAGGGGTTGTTCTACTGCCTTCTCCCTGAGCAAAGGGATTTTTGCTTGCACTGTGACCCCTCTCAGACCAGACCAACTTGTGAGTCATCTATGACCTGAATGCAGTGCCCACCACCCTAGGCAGCACGTCCCCAACTCCTAACCAGCTCCTCTGGTTCTCAGGGTGTTCCTCCTTCTCCAGAGATTGCTATGCAAATCTTCCCCAGCCCCAATCTCTTTTGGGAAACCCAACCTCGTCCAGTGGAAGGGGGCTCATGCTCTAGAACTACCCACCCCAATGCACCCTGGTTGCTTTTGCTCAGGTTGGTGTTGTTCTGTCTGGAGTAGCACCTGGGGTGGTCCAGACCCCATGATCTCTGAATCCTCGAGGCTGGGTCTCCTTTTTCCCAGTTCTGCCATAAGCATGGCAGGCACTCTGGATTCTGTGACTACCTGACCCTTAGAGTGAGCTCATGCATAGCTGCAAAGAAGCCTCACGGGGCAGTCTAGTGTAGACTCATATCGAGGGAGACAATTCTCATGTACATTTCAAGGTTCTCTTCTGACACAGCAAGCCTTATTTCTATGTGGAGTGGTCCCACCTTGGAGTAGTCCAAGCTGGTAAAGAACCCATGGTACTTCCTGTTGGCTAGTCCCATTGACATCCTGGCAAGTGCTCCTGGCTGACCATTTATGGAGAGGACTTATCTGTCTTTTTGTTCTCCATCTCCCTCTCAGGGGTGGAAGGCAGTACGGGACCTGGTGCCACTTCTTCCCATTACTGTGTCATGTGTCACCCTCCATTTATGAGTTCAAGGCCATATACTGAACATCTAATGGAGCAGAATCACGAGCTTGAGAATGAACTATGCCTATTTTTCTCAGCTGTAAGCTCATCAGAAAGAGTGAGAGGTATTTTTTTTTCCTTCTCCCAACAGAGGGACCAGGTTCTGTGTTCTGGATATCTGGACTTCTGTCTCAGGGGAGCATTAGATGCCTTTGTTTTCAATCATCTAGGAGACAGGACTCAACCCAACTGGGGTAAGGAGGGCTCCATGGGTTGAAGGGGAGGGGAAGAAGGTGGTAGGGGTGGAGCTCCAAGGCTGGTTGGAGGGAAGGAGGGGAGATCTTGAAATAGTGAAGACCCAACCCAGTCTGCAGGCACTACCTGATGAACGGTGACACTTTGGACCACCAGGGCTAGTCACCTGGAGGACAGAGAATGATCAGGTATTGCTGCGCATGACTCTAACAGCCCAGGCAAGTGAGCTCCACTACTGAGCCTGGCATGCAAGGAGAGGTGCACAGGGCATTAACTGCCTGCCAGCGCCCGGACTGGTTGGTGTGGACTCATGCAGCTAGCGAGGCTCACTTCAGATGGAACTGCAGTCCTGGGCAGACAGCTGGGGACAATAGCCACACGTACAGTTGATCCTGGAACAACACAGGTTTGAAGTGCTCGGGCCCATTGATTCATTATACCAACTAAACCCCCAACTTTATTTGGATGTCTCCAGTTTTTCCACTAATGCCCTTTTTCTGTTCCAGGATCCAATCAAAGGGGCCACATAGTATCTAATCAGCCTCTCCAGTCTCCTCCAGTGTATGACAGCGTTTCTATCTTCCCTAGTTTTTCATGACCTTGACTGTCCTAAGGAGTAGTGGCCAACTATCCTGTAGAATGTCTCCCAAACTGAGTTTGTCAGATATTCTTCTCATGCTTGGACTGGGGTTGTGGGATCTGGGAAAAAAATCCCACAAGGGTGAAGCACTCTTCTCATCACATCCTGTCATTGGAGGGTTTATGACACCCACATGACGTCACTGATCACGTCAGCCTTCATCGCTCAGGGGACGTGATGTCTGCCAGCTTTCACCGCTGTCAAGTTACGAATCCCAGTTCCCTAGTCTCTTCTTCTAAAACCACCCAGCCCTTTTTTATTTGCAATAGAAAAATAAAAAAATAAGATGCTGCTTGCAACTGAGTGTCACGGAAGCGTTCTTGACTGTTATATTTATATTTGAGCAAGGGTTTTCTTGAAGCCCTCTGCCTCGACCAAAAGTAGCAACTCTAATGGTAGGAATTTCAGGCTCTGTGACAGTTGGGTGTGGGCGTGTGGGCCTGGGTGATAAATGCAAGCAGCGTTCTCCATCCTCCCGCTCAGGCGGGGCCCTGCGCCTCGGCCTATATATAGGACCAGAGCATAGAGTAGCCTGTTCATAAAATCTTGGTACAGATTTGAACACTCAACACACCCACGCACATTCAAGGGACTATCCTACCACTTATTTGCTAACACGGGGTAGAAGTGCAGATTCGGAAGGGGTGATGATTGTTTACCCAGGACAAATTAAGCATCTTTGGTGGAGAGCGTCACTGGAGAGGAATATGGCCCCCTTTCTATTTCCAGTCCAACTTGTTCCCAATGAGACAGTCACTCCATTTTGAGAGTAAGTCCCTCCCTCCATCCTTGAAATTGGAAGCTACGTGAAGATAGATATGAAAATAAGCATACAGCCCCCTCCCTCAGTGTTCATGCTCCCCGCAAAGAGAGATGCTGTTGCAATTATTTGATCTTAAGGCTGCCTGTTTCCGCTCCGGATAGGACTTCAAGCATCTCTTCTTTTCTTAAATGCCTCTGATGACCCTAAGAGGTATGGACGGACTTTCAGGTTTAATGCTTTAGACAGAAAGTATATTCCTGGGGTTGGGGTTGGGATCAAGAGAAAGACTACAGATCATTCAGAACCTCCGGGATGACAAAGTGCTTGTTGGAACCTTGCAGAAGTTGTTTATTGGGCTTCTGACTCGTACAGAAACAAGGAATTCAGCAACAGATTTGGAGCAATAAAGCATGGTAATGTTTGTTCACACTTCGTGCTGTCAGAATTAAGATTCAGTTCCATAAGCCCTCGACTTGGGTCCTTCACAGAAACCATCTCATAATAGCCCTTCACGTGGGCTGTGTTACAGCAGTTCTGCGGGAGGTGAGAGCAAGGCATGGATTTGATGGAAGGCTTTTCAAGTGACTGGAGATTAGGAAGTGGCCTCGGGGCGTTCTGAGTTCAGAAAGTCACTCTAGTGTCTGCTCAAGATCAAGGGTGAAGCTAGCCTCCCACATCCACCTCATTTTAAACCTTCTCTTTTATTCAGCCCTTTTGCTGGAAGTTGGACTGCAGGGCAGAGGATTAGAACAAGATTCTGCCTCTGCTCCTAAGAGGCTCAGGGAAAGGAGGATGGGAGACAGAAGGATGAACAGTGGCCAGAATTACCCAGGTGATGAGGTGGGGTGGGAAGAGAAGAGCATTCTGGGCAAAGAGAGGGGCAGGGACACCTAAAAGCCCCAGAGGCAGGCTGGGAGAACTCCAGGTAGTGTAAACTAACCAGCCTCCATGGAAACAACGGGATTTTGCTTCTCTCTCTCTCTTTTTTTAAGATTTTATTTATTTATTTGACACACACAGAGAGAAATCACAAGTAGGCAGAAAGACAGGCAAAGAGAGAGGGGGAAGCAGGCTCCCTGCTGAGCAGAGAGCCTGATGCGGGGCTCGATCCCAGGACGCTGAGATAATCACCTGGGCCGAAGGCAGAGGCTTAACCCACTGAGCCACCCAGGTGCCCGTATTTTGCTTCTCTTAAAAACAAATGGCATAACACATTAAACTTCTTTTGGAATTAACATGCCAACAGAGCTAAGGAAATCTGGGGAAAGGATAACGGGAAGAGAAAGGAGCCTTAAATGTTAAAGGACATCAGAAAGCTACTTTCAAATGTTATGCTCTGGGCATAAGAATTAATAAATGGATAGACAGAACAGAACACATAACCTTAAAGAGACCCCAGGACATTTCTGTATTTAATAGATCATAAGGAACTAATGGAGGAAGATGGGAGTTATTCAAAAAGTGGTAGAGAAATTGGTTATTTGTAAGAGATTGAAGTTACAGCCTCATCGGATATATTAAAATACATTACAGATGGATTAGCATAAAAGTAAAACATGAAGCCTTTTAAACACAGAAGAAAATGTCACAATTGAACACTTTCTAAGTACCACATCAATGGAAGTAATTGTTTTGAAAAAGAATGAGATTTTTCCACAAAATAAAAGAAATTCTCCTGTATCTAAAGAAACACTAAACAATAAAAAGGCAAATGATAAACTGGCAAAAATATTTTGACACTATGATAAAGGGTTAATAGCTTTCTTTTACAGGCAGACTTTACAAAATATTAAGAAAAAGTACACCAGAAAAACAGGCAAAGGACATGAACAGAAGTGCACACACCCAATAAAAGTTAAAGAATGTTCAACCTCGGAGGTAACGAAAGAATGCACAATAGGGGCACCTGGGTGGCTTGGTGGGTTAAAGCCTCTGCCTTCGGCTCAGGTCATGATCCCGGGGTCCTGGATCAAGCCCCGCATCGGGCTCTCTGCTCAACAGGGAGCCTGCTCCCCCCCTCCTCTCTCTGCCTGCCTCTCTGCCTATGATCTCTGTGATCTCTGTCTGTCAAATAAATAAATAAAATCTTTTTTAAAAATGCACAATAAAATGAAAAGATAGTAGGGTGCCTGGGTGGCTCAGTGGTTAAGCCTCTGCCTTCGGCTCAGGTCATGATCTCAGGGTCCTGGGATCGAGCTGCACATCGGGCTCTCTGCTCAGCAGGGAGCCTGCTTCCCCCTCCTCGTCTGCCTGGCTCTCTGCCTACTTGTGATCTCTCTCTCTCTGTCAAATAAATAAATAAATAAATAAATCTTTAAAAAAAAATGAAAAGATAGTATATTTTCACCTGTCCAAGTGGCAAACATTTCAAAAGAAGGGACTCTGGCAATATGTACTGTGAGCCGAGAAAATGTGTTCATTACCTTTGACCCCAAATTCTACCTTTAGAGATCTACCTGAAGGCTAGAATTTTGAAAATAACAACTCCCCCCCGCCTTTTTTTTTTTTTTTAAGATTTATTCATTTATTTTAGAAAGAGAGAGAGCAGGAGGGAGGAGCAGAGGGAGAGAATCTCAAGCAGACTCCCATGTGGGGCTCGATCTCAAGACCCCGAGATCATGACCCAAGCCTAAATCAAGAGTGGGAAGCTCAGTTGGCTGAGCCACCCAGGCACCCCCAACAACCCTGTTTTTAAAAGCAAACTCCCCTTCCATGAATGTATGTAGGACCTAAACCTACACATTACAGCTCTTCTCTTTCACATCATTTTACAATATCGTAAAGAGAAAAGGTTTGTAGTCAGATTATTGAGTCCCTCGGAGAGAAACAACAGGGAAGTTACTTAACCTTTCTGAACTTCAGTTTCTTAATCTTTAAAACGGGATTTTGCTGTTAGAGCAATTCTTGTAGTTGAGGGAGGACACCTACGAATCACTAAATGAATCGTGGAGTCTCGGTTTCCATGTCCTCACCATTCTGATCCAAGCCCTAACATGCATTTGCTCATTTGACTTCAAATATCAGGTAAACTACCATTATGCATTTAGGATTCTGGTAGAGAATGGGAACCTGGCAGAGGAGGAGAGAGGGAAGGAATTTTAAGAAAATCTTAGGGATCTTGGTATATGATGGAGAAAAGTGGGCACCGTGAAGCATAAAGTAGTCCAAGTGCTCACATGGGAAATGGAAGCCTCTAGGAGCTAAGTATTGATCAGCCTAGGCAAATAAATAAATAAATAATTTATTATTTGACCATACACGCTTTTGGGACACATCTATAGTGAAGGAAGCACCTAAACTTTTGCTCTGCCTTTGCCTGAAATATCTGACATGCCAGTCAGCAATGCCCACCTTCCTGTGTGAGACACATAGCACTTGTGTCAACCTAAAGGCTCGTGATGTCTCTGCCTAATGGAGGAAACTCAAAATGGGCATAGAGACTTGGTTGGCAGGACAATGCCCAGGTGGGGTGATGTCCAGCCTCTCCCAGATTCCCACTGAAGAAACACAAACCGCCTGCCTTAGAGCTGGAAACTAAGGAAGACTGGCGGCCATGTGCCGGGAACACAGAGGAAGTTCTGTCATCTATAGCTCAGACTCCAGCAGATTAAAGAAGGGATGACTCCTTGTGGGGCTGACTGTGAAATGCAGACCATGGGCAAACTCCCTGCCCCGGACAACCCAGTCTGAAACACTTCAAAGCCTGACCCGCCCATATCTGTGAATTCCTGGGGCTTATGTTCTCACTATCCCTTCTGTCTCTGCCCCCTCGGTCCCCACACCACCCCTGCTTGGCCCCATATCAGTCTGACCAGAAACTCCAACCCTTCAACACTTTCCACAGAGAATTCCCTCAGAACAGGCATGTCATGAGCTCAGTGGTCTTAAGTTGGTTGGTTCCCCCCCCGCCCCTGCCTCCGGGACAGTTTTGCCTCCCAGGGGACATCTGTGAGCGTCTGGAGACATATTTGGTTGTCACAACTGGGGGAGGGATGCTAGTGGCTTCTAGAGGGTAGAGCCCGGGGATGCGACAGCCCACCATGACAAAGAATGAGCTGGTCCCATGTGCCAATAATATTGATATCGAGAAACCGTGCCTGAACTAAAGATGTGAGTGAAGGCGGTGAGGCTGGTGTTGGCTCCCAGTGTATGGGTGTCTGCCATTTCTGTGTCTTCCCTTCCTCCTTGTATTTTCTCTGCCCCCCTCCGCCCCTGCCCCCTTACTTCTCAGGAGCAAAACCAATCCCTCTCCCTGCCTCGTGGTCCCCAGCGAAGCCATCCCCTTCAGTGCTAAGAGTATGTCTCTGGCGTTTCATCCAATCTGCCAAGCAGCTCGTCAAATTCTTTCCTCTAAACACAGTGCTCTCCCTAAGGAGAATACTGGATAGTGTGACCTCTCCCACCCACATCTTACTACACACACAAGTAAAGGAGCCACTTCTCTGGGAAATGGAAAAGGCATAGACCCTCCCCAGCCTTTGGGGAACAGCACATTCCTGCACCAGCCCTCGGAGTGGACAGCGGTTCCAGGCAGGGTCAGGGACCCTGGGGTGGCTGCTCAGAGGATGGTGGTGTCAGGCAAAGCATGTGTGTGGCTATACTCATGGACAGGGTCTCTGGCCTGAAGGTGAAGCCTTCTCCCCAGCCCCACTGGGCTCTCTGCCGAAGCTGCTGGATTATGGAGAAACCAGAGTGAATCTCTTGTGTAAGAAATCCAACAGGAGGGGGTGCCTGGGCATCTCAGTCTGTTAAGCATCTGCCTTTGGTTCAGGTCATGATCCCAGGGGTCCTGGGATCTACCCCTGCACTGAGCTCCCTGCTCAGTGGGGAGCCTGCTTCTCTCTCCCTCTCCCACTCCCACCGCTTATGTTCCCTCTCTAGCTGTCTCGCTGTCAAATAAATAAACAAAACCTTAAAAAAAAAAAAAAGAAATCCAACAGGTGGCCCCATCATGTTTGAAAGACTGTACCTCCACTCCCACTGGCTCATCCACCTGTCTCTGGAAGGCTCGACTCAGGATACATGTGACACAGACGACTCCAAGTTCTAGAGAAAAGAGCCCTCGGGAGGAATCAAGCAAACATGCAAAACAAACAATGAAATAAACTCTGTGCAAAAAAAAGGTTTAACTTGAGTTCAAATAAGGTCCAAGAAGACACGTCTGCTGGGACAATGACCAAGGTGATCTTGGGGAGGAAGTGTCCGAGAGCAGGTGGGGAGATCTGGAAGTGGGAACTGCGATTGCTACATTGCAACCCAGGGGGGTAGGAGGAAGGGTGGTGCTCGATAGGAATTTCAATTCAGGGGCCCCTGGGTGGCTCAGTGGGTTAAGGCCTCTGCCTTCAGATCCCAGGACCCCAGGATCCCATGATCCCAGGACCCTGGGGTCGAGCCCAAATGGAGCAATAAAGAAATTACTAAAAAATATTTTGATTAGGGGCGCCTGGATGGCTCAGTGGGTTAAGCCTCTGCCTTCAGCTCAGGTCATGATCTCAGGGTCTTGGGATCGAGCCATGCATCAGACTTTCTGCTTGGCAGGGAGCCTGCTTCTCTCTCTCTCTATCTGCCTGCCTCTCTGCCTACTTGTGATCTCTTCTGTCAAATAAATAAATAAAATCTTAAAAAAAAAAAAGAATTTAAATTCAGCGAAGGAGAAGATAAAATTGAGAAATTCTCCCAGAACCCAGAGGAAAAATAAAAAAGAGATCATGGGACAAGTTTAATAAGAAAAAAGTGTTATTTCAAAAAAGAGGTTGGGGAATAGAAGGGAGTGGAATGGAAGCAGAAAGGGGCGGGGAAAGACACTCAGAACTGCTATAGTTAATAAAATTAAAAAAAAAAGGTGGTGAGGGAATGAGGATCTTCCTAGAAAGGGTGAATTCAGACCTAATGAGGAAGTACAATGTGTCCTGAGAACAGGCGGAAATAAACCTATTAAAGCAAGATTCAGCAAAGAGGCCTGCCCGGGCCCAACCCACTCTGGCCAGCAGCACCTTGCTGACACTATTTGGAGAGCATCTGCATAGCCGCGCCCCCCCCCAGCCCCGCGCCGCATTTCCCCCCAACACCCCAACACTACCTGCAGGAGTTCTTTAATCTGCAGCTGTAAGAAAACAATAAAAGAGATCCCATAAGAATAACTGGAAACCATCCTGATTAATGGAGAATTGTGGTTTATTGCAGTTAATGGAAGAAAAATATAGATTGCACACATGCATCTTATGTACATATGTACCTGCACTCCTGATTTAGATGATCATTATATTAATTTCCTGAGCACAGGGAATTGGTGAAAATCCTCTGGTGTAGCTGAGAAAAAAAAAGTACCTGTTTTGCTCTAGTCTGGATCCTTTTCTGCCTGGGTCCAGGGTATGCGGCTGCTCCCCTTTTGCAGGTCCCATGCTGGTCTGAGAGGTCACGGTCATCGTCTCTGGTTTTGGCCCATGTCCTTGTTTATGGTGATTTTTTTTTTTTTTTACATTTCAAGGAATTGTTTTATTCAAGCTTTTGAGATGCAAGTTGTCATTAAGAGCTTTGCTCCCACCAGAGTCTCATTTTGCATTATATTAGCTATTGTCAGTTGTGTGTTGAGATACAGCAATATTTTTCTTTTTTGAGGCAAAATGGACACACAACATTATATTAGTTTCAGATGCACAACATCATGATTCAGCATTTGTGTCCATTGTGAGATGATCATAATCACAATAAGTCTGGCTAAGTATCTGTCATCTTACATAGTTGCAACATTCTTTTTTCTTGTGATGAAAACTTTCGAGATCGATTCTCTTTGCAACTTCCAAATATGGGCGAAATAGGTGAAAATGATTAAGAGGAATAGACTTCCAGTTATAAATCAATCCCCCCCCACCCAGTACAGTCTCCTCACCACCAGCCTGTCTGTCCCTGCTGTCTCCCACCCCTGGGGGCATGAACTCCTTGGGCTCTGTCCCACGCCTGCTTGCCCTAGGATGCAATGTCGAGCTCTTTACCACCCTGCATATACTATGCCAAGGGGAGGAGTTAACTCTGCAGCATTTGGTGGGGGAAATAAATTCCTAATTGGAATCTGAGAGGAAGACGTTTCCCTAGGTGGTAGAGACCTGGGCTCCATCGGGCTCCCCATGTAGTGCCTTAAAACACCCTCCCGGCCGCTGCAGCTCAGGGTTTCCTACGAGGAACTCATGCCTGATCCCATGTGGATGCAGCAGCATCACTCAGTGCTGTGTCAGCCCTCAAAATCTGTCCCCAGCCCCCTGAGAATGAGCTCCAGGGGGATGGAGGTGACTCCCTGCTCAGGCGTTCTGAGTTAAACAAATGTGGACTAGTAGCCAGTTGGGAGGGAGTCACCAGAAGATTGAGAACATCTGCAGAAGCTGGAAAACCCACTCGATCCCTTGCCTGCTTTTGCAAACCCGGAGAATTCCTGTAGCTCCGAAGTCTTAAGGCAGAAATGAGAAGCACTTGTGAGCTCAGATAATGCTGGAATGTCTTCAGAAGAAAAATCTAGAAGAGTCGATTATGTAGAAAGGGTTGAGGTATTATTCTCACTTTCATTTTTATTCTTATGTATTATTTAGATTTTTAAAAGTCAGCTACATATTTTATTTTTCTATGTTTTTAAGCCTGTTAAAACAACACAACAACAACAACAATAGGGGGATTGTTGGCCAGGAACACAGGGGTGCTAGGCTTGGACACTCGGTCTCTAAGTCTTGTAGATCCTTGAGTACCAGAGCCTGACAGGACACATTAATCAGGACAGGGGACTAGTGCGAGGACCCAGAGAGTGTGAGGTGGAGGAAGAGTCCTGGCCTCTGGCCGGGAGAAACCCAGAGAAGCCTTGAACTCTGGTTTTGATGTGAACTCTTACAGCGGATCCCCTTACAAGACCACCGGTGGTAGATTACTCTAGTAACCTTCCGTAGCGGATTCCACGTCTGCGCCTTGGTAGTCTCCTCCCACGCGGGGGGGGGGGGAGGGAGAGTGGACTCTGGGTTTGGTCATATGACTTGCTTTGGCCAATGGGCTGTCATCAAATATGGCGCGCAGTCCCAGAAGCCTGGCTGTTTGTGGCCTGGCTGACGGTCGATACCGGCTTCCAGACACGCCATGTGAGGCCGCATTAGGCCACCCAGCCCCACTGAACCACCTGATAGATGAATTTCACGGCTTGAGTGACTCCGGTCGGGCCTGCAGATGAAGCACTAGGTAGGCCCAGCCCAAACGGCTGACCCACACGATCCTAAGAAAACACCGTCGTTGTTTTAAGCCACCAAGTGTCCGGGTGTTTATTGCGTGGCAGTATCCAGCTGGTTCCACCGTGTCACAGGTCTGGTTACATTTGCGTGTATCACCTTGCTCTGCCCACATTATGGGGTTAATAAATGGATCCTCTTATGGGTTTTATTGAAGGAGGCCCGGAATACGAGAATGAAAAGTAGTATGGCACAGTTAGGGTTAAGCATTTAATCTCCCTGTGACTCAAGTTTATTTCTGGATTGGAGGTCTTCTGTCACCAGGTGTAGGTAAGGGTGGGTGATGTCTGCGAGTTCTCTTTTCCTTCTGTGGGCACCAGGAGGTCAGAAATGGATTTTCAACCAAAGGAGAGAACTTTACCCAGTTCCCTATGTGCGTTCTTCTCTCCAATGAGAGAGTTTGAGGGCTTTGGGAAGAGGCCTGGGTCCCATCTGAACTACCAAAGGGTTCATATTGTGGAGCCCCAGGGCTCCTGGGTTGAGTCCCTCCCTGGGAACCGACCAGACAGGGCTGCTAGAGGCCGCAGATGACTTTGCATGTGTTTTCCCCCTTCCCGTGGAGAGGGAAGGAGGAAGGTCATGTGTAGGGGATGGACATGTGTCTGAATTTCGTGGGGGGTGGGAAAGAGCTTTGCAACCTCAAAGCATAGTCTCCCCGAGCTCTCAAACAGGCATTTTGTCTTTGGGCCCTGTGCTTGCAGATTAAAGCCAATCACTTAAGTAATTTGTTAATGTTTACATTTATAACAATTAAAAAGCATAATTTAAAAATGAAACACCCTTTTAACTAGAGTCTTTTTTCTCAAGTGATTTATTTAATGAAGCATATTTTTCTTATCTCTTCTCCATGGAGAGGCCAAGCCGGCTACAGTTCAGTTGTCAGGTTTCTCAAAAATGGGTGCCCTGGTTGCCCCCAACATGGGCAGTGCATGCACGGATCTGTCTTCACCTCTCGCAAAGGTCTTAACCTTTTCTTCTTTCCTGCAGCCTTGCCCACAGTAGGAGAAATAGCAATCGTCTGAGGTGGTTTGTTGTGCCAGTGCCTCTTCTAAAAATCTTTCAACAGCTGCTTAGGACATTGGGAGAGATCCCAGGACATGTTTCCCCAGGGGATCACCGAATGGCACCCCAAATGGAGTACCTTCCTTTGGGACATCCTAGGGCTGCCCTCTGGGAGTGCACCCTTGGTTCGCTTGAGGTCTTTTGGGCATTCCAGGCTTTGCCATGATGGGATGTCAAAGGCTTGGGTTTATAGGACCTCTGGGGGTTCGCCATCAGAACCCCTCAAGAATGAGTGTCTTATTCACAATTTTCAACTATCTATTTATTCAATAACAAGTCAATCAAAAACTACAGCCTATTACGAATGATCTGGTTTTCTCGGTGTAGAAGCTGTTAAAGAAACAGGAGATAAGAGTCTCTGGTTCAGAACATGAATGTTCTGTATATTAAAGGAAAAAAAGTCAAGAATGATAAGAGGGAAGAAACTGAAGGCAAGTGTAAATAAAAACAAATAAGCCCAACAGTATTTCAAAGGAGTAACACAACCATTGCTGAGTAGAGGTGGGGGAGGGAGAGAATGAACCCAAGTCGTTTTCAAACACGATACTTTGACTACATACCCTCAGTCCAGGAGGGGAAGAACAGCTGCCAACAAGTCTCGAACCGCTTTTAGTAGATTGATTTTGTGTAGTGACACGGGTGTGGAATGCGGCACATGAGTAAATAGGTCAGTATCTTAGGAGTCAGAGTCTGCGTGGTAAAGAAAGGGCCGCACAAATATAGAATGGAGGAATGCAAGGAAGAACTGAGATTGGTCTGGGGTATCAGTGAAACTCATGATTCCTGTTCTAGACCTTTGACCTTTGGTTTCTATCCTTTGATCACTTTCATCTATACTTCTTCCCATCCTGTTCCACCCAGAGAATTTCCTTCCCATCACTTCAGTATATTCAAACCCTATCTCTTCTCCATAAAGTCTTCTATCTTCTTTCCCCCTGGATGGGAGCCATTTCTTCTCCAGGTGCCCATGGTTCCATAACAGAAATTCATTAAAAACACGTGAACATTTACCTTAGAATAAAGTTATTTATGAGAGTCTTACCTTACCTACTATAAGCACTTTTTGATGAAGGACCAGCATCGGATCCTTCTTTGTTTCTCACAGGGTACCCAGGAATTCAGTAATGACTTATTCAGTGAAGAATGAAGGGCTTATTTGAATAAGAATAACCAAAGCATTCTACAGAAATCTAACGGTACACACACCAAAGAGCGAAGATGTTCCCTGATGATGAATCTTGGTTTTATTAAGCTCCCTGTGGATCTGTAGGGTGATATGTCCTTCAGAAAGTTAGGTTGCAGGACATGCTAAAAGAGGTATAATATTTAGAACAAGGGAGGTGATTAGGCCAATCTATTTGCCTTCAGCAAACTATTTTCTGGTGTTTGACTTTTTGGGATTCAGTTATTTTTGACCAAAATTTAAGAGCCTTGCGATCTGCATGCTCAAAACCATGCCATGAGCAGAATGGAATGAATGGGATTGGTTGGACTGAGAGAGAGAGAGAGACTCCTGGGGAATGGAAGAGGCCAAGAGAAGGGAAGATGCACTAAAGTTGACTTTAAGCATCTGAAAAGATGCTATATGGAAGAAGGATTAGATTTACTTTGTGTCATCCCAAGGAACTTTTGGTGGAGATGGGTGGGAGGGAGATTTTTGCTTCAGCATAAGGAAGGGCTTTCTGACAAATAGTTATCTAACTGAGAATGGTCTGTTGGGGTTGGTATTAATTCTCTTCTCAACAGTGAGCTGGGAGAGCTGGTCAGCTCTGTGGTATAGGACAATCATGTCATGGGATCAAATTGTATGACTTCCAGATACCTTCCACCTCTAATTTCCTATGACTCTATGATGCTACTTAAGAAGACAAGACCCAAGAAACACTTAATGAACAACAGCACATGTGATGAAATACAGCCAACGAGTCCCAAAGAGCCAGGTGAGAAGCAGTAGTCCTGGGGTCTGGCTTCACAGGGAAGTGGGTGGAATAAACACGGGGAGGGGCGGGGTGGGGGGAGATAGGAAACTTTTGGCGGAACACCCGGCATAAGCCAAGGGGGAAGGTCTGTGCATAGCAGTGAGGCAGAGCTGGGAACATGGGCCAAGAAACGATGTTCTGTAGGAATGTGGGATCGGGTTGCGCTTTGAAAGTTTATCAGAGGAATTAATTCAAACAAACAAAACAACCATGCCCTGCATTTGAAGTTCTAGTTCTTATTTCTGTCCATTACTAGCTGAGTGAGTGTGAGCAGATCATGTTTTCTGGACCCTCACTTCACCACTTTGCAAATCAGTAGACTGTGTGGAATGGTGGAGATTCCTTCTGCTCTGTCAGGCAGTGGCTTCTTGAGATAAATGATTGGCTGCCCCTGTAGCAGATTCATGAGCAAAAGAGGGACAGGAGAGGAATATTGGGGGAAGATTAATATAATATGCAAGGTAGATTGAGGTTGGAAGGGACCAAAGTTGGGAAGAACAGCCACGAGGCAATTCCAGTAATGGTTTCTCAAAATAATATCATTCAACTTTAATATTGTTTACTCAGAGTTTTCTGCCACCTTGTCAGGAAGCATGAAGTTTGGTCCCCCTCTATGACAATTTTGTTTCTAGGTCAAATGAATTTCCTGTCTTCTTGAGGAATTAAAAAAAAATGCCACACAGATAATACCATCACTATCCCCTGCACCAGGGACCGAAGTCTGATTTTTACATTCTGTCATGAGAATGCTTCCCATGAGAGCTCCCTTAGCAGCATTTCTCTGCTGCTATGTCCTGCAAAATATTCAGCACCATCCAAACAAGTACTGAGACAGAGAAACTTTTACACATCATTTTTTCTCAGCCATCATGAAGAGATGGCCCAATCCAAACCTGGCTGGCCGGAATACTGATCAGAATACTGATCTCTTATAGCTGCCAGGCAATTTGTTTTGTGATGAAGTTTCATCCCGAATTGCAAAAGAGTTCTTGCCATGACAGTGTACTCTGGTTCTTAAAGTAAAGTGCTCTCCACGCGGAGCTGAATGCCCAGGGCTGCTCACAGGAGGCGGTGACTCCTGTCCAGGTCACCGATTTGCAGCTGGCCAGACTGAGAGGGAAGCAGAGTCACAGCTGCCTTAGTGTACCCATGGCTGGCAAAGGCCGGGGGTGAGATGGAAGGGGAGGAGAGGAGTCGCTGATCACTGTAACTGGCTGCTTCAGTGAGCTAGAAACACTAATTAGAGAGCCAGTAGGTTGTAGGTCAGTGGCTGGAATGTCTTCAGAAAGTGGCCTGATGGTGATATTTTATGACAGATACTGCCTGGTGACTAGTCAGGGAAGCATGAGATGTGTCAGTCTACAAGTTCAGCGGGCGGTGGTGTGATGAGAGCTCACACACGGAGTACGAACAAGGTGACTAGAATACATTAAGATGGGGAGAGCCAGGGTGTGCCTCTGGGAACACCTCTTTGGCAGTTCCCTCTGAATGGGTGTCAGCCACCCCAGAACCCCACACCTGCTTTTTTTCCATTTCTGCCTTTCTTCCTTCCCTCCTGTGCCTAAACAGAAAACAGACTCTGGAGAAGGAGGATTTGGGAAGCAAGATCAAATCTGGGTGAAGGTTGAGGATGGGGAGTCATTTCAGTCTCTTCACTCCTAGGTCATCAAGCCCAACGTGAGAAGCGGAATCGATGTGAATTGTGGGCTCACAGCCTGGATCACTTCAGGTACCGTGGCCCCTCTTTCCTCTTTCCCTCGTATTCCTGAAGCGCGGTCTGTGGACCAGTGCTGGTCTGCGGGGGCTTTTCCATCTTGTTTCTTTATTTTACCACCTACAATGAGATAACCACAGAAATGAGGATAAAGCCTGGGAAAACTTGCTTAATAATCTGGCATTGTTGTGACATCCAAGCACATTGTGACTGTTTTACAAACGCATTTGTCTCCAGGGGATCGGAAGCTTAAAAACTGGTCCCTTTTCACAAGTAGTTTGAGAAGCCCTGCTTGTGCTCCCTCACGTTGTGAACACAATGTTGACTTGGGCCCGATTGTGTGAGAGTGTCCGCTCTTGGGACACAGACCTCGCAGGAGTTGACGGTCTGGGCTTTGTGTGGCTAGCTGATGATTCGAGGGTGGTGGTCTGGCCTTCCCTCACGTCAAGGCAGATTCCAGAAAGGAAGAGTCCATTTCTCCATCTTCTTTGGTGTCTACCTAAGCCTTTGGCACAGGGCCGAGAACAGAGTAGACACAGAATACGTATGAGTTGAATAAAGTTATTACTGTGCAGTCATGGTTGGAAAAATGAGGTAAGAATTTGACAGCTGTGTGTGGCTGTAGCAAGTAGGTGACTTCTTGCCTTTCTGTCTCCCTGCTCTTTCTGTCCATTCTGAAGATAAGCTTCTGGGACCACAGACAGGGACTGGAAAGGACTCTGCTTCTGAATTTGAAAAAAAGCCTGAATCTAAAAACAACAGGATTCTGTAAGGACTCTTCAAAGGAAGCCAAACTTTTGCTAGGCAAATCGTGTGGTCTGGTTTATCTGTGAATTATCTTAAAATTTTTCCGGGGGGCTGGTGATTGGAGGCAAGTGTTCTCAAGAGTAAATATATACCTTGGGTGCCAGCAGTTGGCAGGGGAACGATTTCACTGTGCTGCTGGACAGTGGTAACACCTAATAGTCTCTGATAGGAACCAAAGCCTCAGGGTGGCCTCAGCGGTCACCCCCGTCTCTGATTCCCAGATTGCAGGGCAGAGGAACCGAGATGCAGAGAGAGTAAATGAGTTGCCTTTTTGGTAATAAATTGTAACCTCAAGGATTTTTGATGCAAATATAACTTTCTTTGGGCCAAAGTTTAATAATACAAAATCTGACCACGAAAATGAATTCAAAGGAATAACCACAGCATTTGACATTTATTTGGGTCAGAGGAAGGCCAAAAACATAAGTTGGCAAGAGTGTGTGTCTCAACCTGGGAGAGAATGCATATTATAAGAAGTAACAAGCTAAGGGCCAGGAATCTTTGACCCTGAGGGTATGCTGGCAGTTAAAAAAAAGTTCATGTCCACTGGAAAATTCTTTTCTTTTTCCTCCCTCTCTCTCCCTCTCCTTCCTTCCTTTCTTTTAAAGATTTACTTATTTATTTTAGAAAGAAGGAGGGGAAAGAATCCCAAGCAGAGATTGGAGCATGATGTGGGGCTGGACCTCACAACCCTGAGATCAGCATCTGAGCCAAAACTAAGAGTCAGACACTTAGCTGCCAGCCAGTCACCCCTGGAAAATTATTTTCTAAGTCCCATTTTATTTAGTATAATGTAATATAACTTGATGAGCTCCCATAACCTTCAGGGTGGCCCGTAACCCCTAAGTGCGGAGTTTCTCAGCCTTGGCACTACTGACATTTTGGAATGGGTGACTCTTTGGACTTGTGAGGGATGGTCCTGTACATTGTAGGATGTTTAGCAACATCCCTGGCCTCTACCCTCCAGAAGCCAGCGGCCTTCCCCCAATGGAAAATGTCTTTCGATATTGCCAAATGTTGCCCCCAGTTGAGAACTACTGCTGGGTGGGATGGTTAGAACTAAAAATGTTGTAGTGTGATGATGCACAACACCGTTGTCGTTAGGGAAATGCAGACTGAGCCTGTAATGACATTATCCCAGACCTAGAAAAAATAGCTAGTGTTTAAAAAAAAAATGGCAATACGACATGTTGGCAAGGATATCAAGAAACTGGAAGTCTTTTTTTTTTTTCTTTTTTTAAGATTTTATTATTTTTTAAGTAATCTCTAAACCCTGTGTGGGGCTTGAACTCATGACCTTGAGAGCATGAGTTGTATGTTCTTCCGACCCAGGCACCCTGAGAAACTGGAGTCTTTTTTTTTTTTTTTTTTTTAGTAATTGTCATTCTACTTTTTAAAAGATTTTATTTATTTGAGAGAGAGTGAGAGGGCATGAGCGAGTCGGGGGAGGAGCAGAGGGAGAGGGAGAGAGAGAATCTGAAGCAGACTTTACACCGCACGGAGTGGGATGTGGGGCTCGATCCTGTGACTGTGAGATTATGACCTGAGTCGAAACCAAGAGTCAGTCCCTCAACGGACAGAGCCATCCAAGCCCCAGAAACTGGGAGTCTTGTACAAATGGTGGGAATGCAAAATAGTACAGCCACTTTGGAAACACTTTGGCAGTTTCTTATAAAACTAAGCATATGGGACTCCTGGGTGGCTGAGTCAGTTAAGCCTGTGGCTCAGGTCATGATCTCAGGGACCTGGGATCGAGCCCCACATCAGGCTCCCCGCTCAGAGGCGAGTCTGCTTCTCCCTCTCCTTCTGCCTGCCACTCCCCCTGCTTATGCACTCGTGAGTGCTCTCTCTATGGAAAAAAAAAAAAATCTTAAAAAAAATTAACCATACACTTATTATGTGACCCAGTAGTCTCACTCCTAAGTATTTATAAAAGTGAAATGAAAACTTACATTTGCACAAAAACCTGTGTGTCAGTGTTTATAGCAGTTTCATTTATAATTGCCAAAAAAAGTAGAAACAACCTAAATATCCTTCAACCTTTGTATGGATAAAAACTACTGGGTTCGTCCATACAACAGAACACTAATTTACAATAAAAAATATTCACTTACCGATACATACAACCACAAGGGCAAATCTCACATCCACGGCTGCCCATAAAGGAAGCCAGTCCCCAAAAGATGTGTGATTCCATTTATATGACATCCTGGGAAAGGCAAAATTGTAGGGACAGGAAGTCGATCTGAAGCTGGAGGGGAGGGGGGAAGGGTTGCCCACAAAGACACTGAGGAATCTTTTGGGTGACGGAACTGTTGGATATGTTGTTTATGCTTTGTGATTACATGGGCTATATGCCTTTGTCAAACTCCCAGGACTGTCTGCCTAAAGGGGTGAATTTTCCTATATGTGATCCATAGATACTACCATGTGCATTAATTTGAAAACATGAAAAATATGTGCCAGTATTATCAGAATTAAGTTAGCTAAAATAACTATAGTTCTCAATCTTTTCCAAGCTAAAAATTCACAGTGTTCTTAGCCAGAAGACAAGTGGTAAAATATTGTTTCCATAGCAAAGGCCCAGACGTTGTGATTTAATATTCCTTAGGTACAGTAAATGGCCTGGACACCATCTAGCCCCTATAGAAAGCAGACAGTCCTTGCCTTACATATAAAAACAAACCTTCAGCATCAAGCTCTAGCCCATTAACTGGCCTCAGACAGGTCAGGCTCCTTTTTTTAAGTGCAAATATATGCGGTCCTGGGGTCAGACATTATCAGAGAAACATCTTGGGCAGGACCCGCATCTTATACTTCTTTGTATTCTAGGGCTCCTCCTAAGAGCAAGTGTTTGACAAGTGTTTGATAGTGGTGGTGGTGGTGGTGGTGGTGTTGGGATCAAGGTACAGGACAGTGTAACCCTCTTGTGGTTTAAGGGTTTACCTTCACCTATATTGAGCCTTTTAAAAAGGCCAGCTTTGGATGGAAGAAGAGTGGCAAGTGGATCTAGAAGGACAGAAGGAGAATATCCAGCATTCTTCCCGATCACTTCAGTGTGAGAAAGTTCTCCGGATGAGAAATCAAGAATTTTAATTGGTAAGCTTTCTCATCTTGAGATAAGAGTATGTCTTGGGTCCCACTGAGCCATCTTCAGGGCTGGGATTACAGCTCTCCAGAGGGAGTATTTTAGCTTGAATCCCCTACTGAGCTGCCAAGAATAATGATCTTAGGTGTGAGACTTAGAACTCTCCCAGAAGGCTGTCTTCAAGGTCAAGGGGACCATCTGGATATGAAATGAGAGATCCGCTGACAGGCGGGAAGGGCTGAGTGAGGGAGAGCTCATGGGGCAGGGCGAAATTGGCATTTCACCCCCTCATTTGAAATTCTTCCCTTATCCTTACTATTCTCCATTTTATTTTTTTAAAACATTTTTAAAAAACATCAGTGAAACAAACTGTAATAAGAGAAGCTATAGGAAAAGATAATATTTAAAACATAATTTCAATATAGTAGACCAGAAAGTCACCAAGAATCAAAAGAAGACCCTTCTGCCCGATAGGCAAGCCGGGAATATATGACCTCCACTGTTGAAGTGAAAGATACAACAGGTTCTTCTTGGGAGACACTTAGAGAGGGCCAGGTAACAGGTCCTGTCAAGGCCTCATAGAGGGTTTGGACCAAAGGGTCTTTGGCTGTCCTTGTTCTTTGATTTCAGCCATAGGTGCATCCTGAGGCTGGAAATACCACTGACATTACATCCAAGAGCTCTCCCCACCAAGCCAAAGGGAAGCAAAACTCACCAAAATTATAATCAGTCGTCTTCTTTTTCTAAGCTCCTCTGCTCCAAACCAGGGCAGGTTAAGCCCATGGGAAGAGACTCAAATACAAGGAACCCCCCCCCCCCACCACACACACATTTCCAAAGGGCAGTGTGTGCTGTCTTAGCTGACTTGCACTGAAATCTCCATGTCCTCGGCCAGAGGTTAGGGAGCAAGATAAGAAAAGTGGAGGTTAGGGGGCAAGATAAGAAAAGTGGACCCTAGATGAAATTGCTTAGTGTTACCTGGAAGGACCACTTGAAAGTTCAGTGCTTCCAGACATTCCTTTCATGTCAGTTTCCTCTGGTGTGGTTCCACGGAGGCCAAATTTATCAAAACGCTCGAATCCTCTTCCCTCCATAAGTAGATGACATGCCAAAAGATGTTTTCTGGAAGCCAGATGGGCTAAGTCCGCCCTCTGAGTTCCAGCTCTCACAGAATTCGAAAATGACAGAGTGACATGCTGGGATCCAAGCTTGCAGATCCCACATTTACTAGTTACTGATAGATAACGGGGAAAGGATCGAGGCTTCAAAGTGCATGTTTTGGAAGTTATGTAAATGTGTATATTTATACAATGGATGATGAAAACCTTTTAAAAACAAACTTGGGCATTTACATCACAGACCTTCAGACTCCAAAAAGATTGTTGTGCTCTATTTCAACTTGCATTCACCAGCATGAGATTTTTTAAAAAAAGATTGTCTTGCAATGAAATAGTGAAAGAAAACCCGCACACAAAAATAAGGTTAATGAGACCTCCTTCCAGACCACTACTCTGCATAATTTGAGGGATAGAAAAAGACTCTCTCTCAGAGCAGGGAAGTGACAAACTGTGACAAGACATAAGGAGAGAAAATGGAGGCAAAAGCCGTAACAGAAGTAAAGTAGAGAGTCCATAAAAAGGGGAGAACGTAAGTATTTACTTTTTCTACTTTAATGAACTTTGTGGGGTGACAGGTGAAATAATTCTGGGAGGAAAAAAAATGTGCTTTTATCTGCAAAGCACTTTCATTTGAATAAAAGAGCTTCCTGAAATAAAAACACAAGTATTTGACTGGGCAGTACTCATTGCAATTCATTAACATGTTGTGTTTCTCATTTAAAGATCAGAGATCCGCATGATACCTTCCAAGGTGCAGTCGGGTGCCTTGTGAAAAGACTTTAATGTTTTTCTCTTGTGCATAAATATCATCACTTTCGGGGCATCTGGGTGGCTCAGTCGGTTGGATGTCTGACTCTTGATTTCAGTTCAGATCATGGTCTCAGGGTCCTGGGATCGAGCCCTGCCTTGGGCTCACACTCAGCGTGGAGTCTGCTTGATATTCTCTGTCTCTGCCCCCCTACTCCCACTCACCTACACTCTTTCTCTCTCTAAAATAATAAATAAATAAATCTTTAAAAAATATGTCATCACTTTAATCTTTCACTATCTAACAGGAACATTTTCCCTACGTGAATCATCCTTTTTAAAAATAGTTCTCCCGACTAGTAGCCACAGAGACTCTGTAAGATGTAGAATGCCAGATCTCAGAACATATTGGCTGGAAAATTGTAGAATAATACCTACAAATTAGCAAATTGTGGAACAATGCCTATAATATAATGTCTATGACATTTTCAAAGTAACAAGACAATAGGCTGTGCTCTGTCTATGTGTTTATATATAATACAGGTAGAAAACCTGGGAGAAGATACCTCATCAATACAGGACAGAGGTCATTTCTGGGGAAGGAGAACAGACAGTGGTACTGGGCAGGAAGCCAAGAAGCTTCAGCTCTATTGTTTTTTTTTTATTTACATTTTTAAATTTTTAAGTAATCTCTACACCCAACATAACACTCGAATTCATAACCCTGAGACAAAGAGTTCCATGCTCCACGGACTGAGCCAGCCAGGTGCCCCTGTCTTTTTCTTTTAAAAGATTTTGGTGTCCAGATATTAATATTAATCAATTCTAGTAGGTGGTGGTATATAGACACCCAATCCTAGTAATCTTTACTTTTTAAATTGTCTTTATCTTCCTGTTGAATAAAATGTAAAATTTTAAGGACAAGGAAAAGCCTGTTGAGCTCAGTATAAGTCAATTACCAATGTGCCAACCATGGACGGAGCAGTTATAATCAGAAAAAAACAAATATTAACTTGAATGATAGAAAATCACGTCTGACCCTTTGTGTAAGGGTCATTCTTAGATGAGAATGACTCAGACCCCCTCAAATACAAACTTGGTGTGGCTATTGATAACCTGTAGTTGTCACCCAATGTGGACTGGATTTTCCCTTTCTTTCTTTCTTTCTTTTTTTTTTTTTTTTTTAAGATTTTATTTATTTGTCAGAGAGACAGAATATACAAGCAGGGTAAGGGTAGAGGCAATGGGAGAAGCAGGTTCCCCACTGAGCAGAGAGCCGGATGTAGGACTCAATCCCAGGACCCTGGGATCATGACCTGAGCTCAAGGCAGATGCTTAACCCACTGAGCCACCCAGGCATCCCTGGATGTTCCCTCTCATTGCTGTGTGCTCGCTTTCCCTCTCCGGAACCCCTCCTCCCTGTATTTTCTGCATAATTAACGTAACAGTTCACAGTAAAATGATATATATGTATATTCTTTTATTCCTGCACTCTGACGTGGGATTTGGGAATACAGACTAAATACAGAAAAGTAATTACAAGTAAGTCTCTACCCTATTAGTCAATTCATCTAGATTCACTTGCATGGGCTCATCAGGCCTTTATTCTGACATCAGATGCCTCTCCCCTGCTTCTGTCTGCGTTCCAAGCCAGGGCTCTCTCTATGCCCTTGGTCGCTGCCCAGGTGAGAGACCTCACCCCAGTCAGGAATTAGACAGTCTGCTGTCCTACTCAGAGCCCTCGGTTCGCACCGTGTTGTCTGAGCACATGTCTGCAGGGACAGACTGCCAACCACTGCCCTGGATTTTTGAGCTTTTGTCTTGTTGTGCCTCTCTCTGTGAGGTCATGTAAGTCGTTCTCTTCCAGTCAGTTTTGCAGCCCCTCGACTTGAAAATACACATCCTAGTTTGTGAGTGGTTGGCTCGCAGAGGAATTTTTTAAATCTTTGAATATTTAGGTGAGGTTTATAATAAAACGACAAAAATGCTGGGAACTTTCAGAAGTGTAGTTTCTTTTTGTTGTTGTTTTTAATGGATAAAAGATAAATAGAAACACGGAGAAACAGATACCTGGGGCTATTGGGTGAGCACAAATAAACTGGTTTTTGGTTCATCTTATTAACAAACCGTCTTAATCTCTCTCTCTCTCTTTTTTTTTTTTTAAGATTTTATTTATTTATTTGACAGAGATCACAAGTAGGCAGAGAGGCAGGCAGAGAGAAAGGAAGGAAAGCAAGCTCCCTGCTGAGCAGAGAGCCCGATGCGGGGGCTCGATCCCAGGACCCTGGGATCATGACCTGAGCCGAAGGCAGAGGCTTTAACCCACTGAGCCACCCAGGCGCCCCCGTCTTAATCTCTTTTTATTTATTTTTTATTTTTTTATTTTTTTTTTAAAGATTTATTTATTTATTTGACGGAGAGAGAGAGATCACAAGCAGGCAGAGAGGCAGGCAGAGAGAGAGGGGGAGAAGCAGGCTCCCTGCTGAGCAGAGAGCCCGATGCGGGGCTCGATCCCAGGACCCTGAGATCATGACCTGAGCCGAAGGCAGAGGCTTAACCCACTGAGCCACCCAGGCGCCCCTTAATCTCTTTTTAAAAGGCATTTTTTTTTCTCCTATTTTTTCTTGGGTTTGTCCAAATATTCTGGTAGTGTGTTATGGTACAACAAATGCAGAAGGAGTACAGGTGTTGGAACCTGACTGTCCTGGATCCAAGCTCACCTCCCTTAGTCTCTGGGTCTCAGTCTTCTCGTATGGAAGATGGGAATAGTATACTGGCATCGTTTTTAATACAAAGGATTAGAAGAAAAGCCTCTGTCCTCACAATCTCCCAAACCTAGCACTTAGAATCTCCGCGCACTACCCAGCAGGGAGTGATCACCATTGAGATGACGTCTGAAATGGTCTGCTCCGAAGGGACAGGGACATGCAAAATATCTAGCTCTGGGGCCTCAGCTCAGCTGCTCTGGAAAACAGACTTGTTTCGAAACGAGCAATCCAAGCGTGAGATCACTGTTTGGACTGGGTAACTGTTAAGGTGGTTGTCTGGGACTCCATGATTCTCTGAATATAAATTGTTTTCTAGAAAGAAATGAATGTGTCGAGTTAAAGTTGCACCCATTTATACAGAGTCACCAGACTGGACAGAAGTTCCACTTAGTTTACCGACTTGTTTTAAAAAAAAAAAAACAAAACAAAAAACCAACAAAAAAAGCAGGTCTTGCGGCAACGGGTTGGACTGCTTCATGGAAAAACTTCTCAGCAGCACTACAAGCCGGAGAAGGAATTTAGAAGGCCTCCCTGCGGCCAGCTGCACTTGCCTTCTTTTCTTCAAAGCCGGAGGTTGGCTGTCAAGTTTATGAAGTCTTTTCTCTAGGAGATCTTGAGAATCATTACTGTGGCATCAGGGCTCCCAGCAGATGCATTTCAGGGGAAGGAGGGGAGTGGGCTATCATTATTTGGATTCCAAAAGTAAAATCTTAAGAACAGCGTCATCGTTGAAAACGCGTTTTTGAAATAACTTCCAAGGAGCAAGTAGGTAATGAGATAACTTTTATTTGCACCGGAAAGTACTATTTGTGGCCATTATGACTGCATCTCTTATTAAATATGTCAAAGATGTTAAAATGGATTTCAGATAAGAGGAAAACCTAAATGTCAGAAAGAAAAATCCTGACTTACATCTTTAGCCCAATGTCATAGCTTTCTATAAGAAATGATGGACTGTTTATTGGGTTTTTAACCTAGGGAATAGTAACTCTCTTGTATTGTAGGTGTGTATCTAAAACATGGTTATCTATTGGCCTTTGATCGGTTGAATCACATTCTGCACATTTTAACACTTGGGTGCATACAGTGTCATATTTTCTGCTAATTATTCCTTTGAGTGCTAAGTTCTTTGGAAATATTTTTGTATTCTAGTTTTCAGCACAGGCATACGGGTAAGCTTTAATAAACACTTCTCAATTAGCTTTTCAGGGATGCTTTATATTCATATCCGGGTGATTGTCAGTTAGCCGGGACTCTATCCCCCTCCCCGTGTGCACACAGTTGTTAATGACAAGTAATCCAATGAACCTGGGGCTGCTTTTTAATTGTCTTCTGCTCAATTGCATTAAATAGTTTACATCTTAGGGTTCTGAGGATGTGGAAATTTGAATTTCCCTAAATCAGGGGAAATTGTGGAAAAACACTGGGGGCCATGGAAATGAGTTATGTAGGGTCCAGATCAGAAAGAAAAATACATATTTCGTCATGCATGAGAAAGGAATAAGTCTTTTTGCGTAAAATAGAAGCTGCCACTGATGTTAAAAGTGTGATCTTCAGCCGACAAATGCAGATGTATTCTTGGATCTTCTGCCTTTGGACGTTACCCAGGGCATCATGGTTCAGTGTTGAGGCAGGAAGAATGGGGCCAGCCAATTAGTTGTAACCTTCATTCCCCAACTCCAGGGTCATTTGGAAGCTCCTTCCTTCCTTCCTTTTTAAGATTTTTAAGATTTTATTTGAGAGAGAGAGTGAGAAAGAACATGAGAGGGGAGAGGGTCGGAGGGAGAAGCAGAATCCCCACTGAGCAGGGAGCCTCATGTGGGACTCAATCCCAGGACCCTGGGATCATGATCTGAGCTTAACCAACTGAACCATCCAGGCACCCTGGAGAGTTACTTTCTTAACCAAAACTAAGCTGCCACCATCCACCTGACAAAGCAGGGGGAGAATCAGAGAATCCTGTGGGGGGATGGGAAGTGGTGCTCCCACTTCTGTGTCCATTAAAGGGCACTTGGTGTCGTGGATGGGAGACTATCTGGAGCATTGAATGCGGGTAGACAAGAGGGGGAGCTTGGGAGGACGGTGCAGGGGTTCCTAAAGCCCTGTACAGCCACTGTCCAAGTCCACACCCGGGGCAAGTTATTTGACCTCACTAAGCCTTAGTTTCTTCATCCGTGAAATGGGATAACATTCATCTCACAGGGCTCTCTCGGATCAAGTGACATCATTTGTGAGGGCAGTTAGTGTTGTGCTAAATAAACTAAAAACACTAAAGAAAGATGGGCGATGCTTTTTAAAGCATGCTCTTGTATTTGTGCATCATTCCTGAAGTATTCCTCTTTTCCTAATTTCTACTCTCGAACAGGTCCAAAACACAAGGAGCATAACTTGTTATTAATGTGATGTTGTGTCATGTGGGTCAGTACTGCTTCTGTTAAGGGCAAATCCCCCTCCGTTTCCTTATGATTTGCTGTTGGTTCTGGATCCTTCTTCCCCAGCTGAGATGGAGTCATGAATTCCGATGTAATTAACGTCTGCTGTCACTAGCTCCTCTGATTGTTTACGGTTTTCTGTTGTCTAATGACTCCATGTCTGGGACTCCTATTTTTAACAAACATCTAAAACCTGACAGATGACAGCTCCTGGGTTACCATTGTTCATTAGAAATAGGATTCTGAACAGGTAGGTATTAAAAACAGAAGGGAGATGGACTTATTAGGGAAGGTCACCTTAATAAAACGATTATTTTGACATGGCTGGAAAACAGTATAACAGAGAGGAACAGAAAAATGCCCGGTCAACACCAGCGCTCTCGGTCAAGGGAACTAAGAACCATAAGTTATGCAATGGACAGACACAGCAGTGGTGGGTGCCAAGAATCTGCTTCAATCTGCCTGCACCCTGTTCTGAAACTGAGTGACCTTCTTGGAAGTGGGTGAATTTACCCTGGTATTTCTGGCAGCAGTTCCGGTTCTCAGGCTCTTTATTCTACCAGTGGCGCTTCTAAAGTAAGAAATATGTTGTCTGCCTGATACCAAGTCCTTGGTGCCAAACACATTCTTTTAATGATGTAGGGGAAAGTCCTCCATAAATTGGACAATAAACAAACTATAAGGAAGAGACTATAACCTTTTCCTTGTTCTTTTTGGGCAGCTCACCTGGTTCAGAGCTGATGCACCAGCTTTTCCTAGAATGAGGAAGGATATATACATGTATATACACATGTAGAAAGGAGATACACACACACACACGCATGGACACGTGCATAGATATACACATCACATGCATACTTCCATTATATTTAATAATCCTGGAACCTATATTTTTCTACCTGCTCTTATATAATGTCTGCATTGGCTATAAAGAAGGAACATTTATCGGTCACGATATAAGAAATATTGTCATTTGGAAAACAATCTAAGGAAACCAGAAACGACTGTTTCCTTCCCCAACATTCATCTCCTCCCCATCATGATTGTCTTGCTTGTTTTGTTGTGTTTTTGTGGGTGCTATGAGAGTGTTTTCACTTGTAACACCTCCTGGGAGGCGAGTCAACAATCCCCACATCTCTCTGTCTGACCCAGTGCTGAGCCATGAGTCTGTTCTCTTAACTGCTTGGTGGCTATCTCTCCCTGGGTGTCCACATCAAATTCAAGAACCTC